>NC_143073.1:23152777-23458333 GCF_052426305.1 Pelodiscus sinensis
CATCGGGTGGCTGGCTCGAGCCGTGCCAGGTGCAGGGTCTGCTGGCTGGGTGCTGGCAGGCTTGCACCTGGCACAGGCACCGTAGCCAGCCCGTGCCTCTTTAAGGGCTCCGGGGCCGGGAGGGGGGCAGTAGAGTTTCCCTGGTGTTGGCCAGAGTGGCCACCAGGGAAAGCTGGGGAGGGCTAGCCTCCCACTAGTTCGAATTAAGGGGCTACACAGCTCAGTCCTCGTACAATGAGGTTTACCTAGTTCGAACTAAGCGCTCTGCTAGTTTGAATTAAGTTCGAACTAGCGGAGCGCTAGTGTAGTGCCTATCAAAGTTAATTTGAACTAACATCCATTAGTTCGAATTAACTTTGTAGTGTAGACATACCCTTACTGGCCCTCAGGAGGGCAGAGGCTGGGCAGGCCCAAGAGGGCGAAGGCCTTGCCCCAGGGAGGGAGCCTTGGAGAATTCCAGGGCGGGGCAATCGGAGGGAGCCCAGAGGTGCTGGAGCCTGCTGGACGGACGCTGTGCTGGACCTCGTGGGACGGACTGAGCAGCGAGCCTGGGACTGGGCTGCAGACGGACGTTCCAGAGGGGCTGAGACTCGCCCCCGTTGCCTGTGGAAACAGGCCGGGTTCAACAGGCATGGCCCATCCCAGCACACGTGATACAGCCGGGGGGTTGAAGAGTTGCCGCAAGGCAGGAAGCCAGGCCAAGCGTGTGCTCTGCTACGGGGCTGGCGAGAGGCGAGGGCGCCCTGGGACTAGCTCTGAAAGGCCCTGTCAGCCCCGTGGGAGGGACGGACTCGGGCAGGCGGATGCTCCACTGCCGTCGCGAGGGCTGGAAGAGGCCACGGAGAGGTGCTGAAAGCCCGTCAGGAGGTACCCAAGGGCTTAGGGGAGCCATTCGTCCCTCTGCCAGGGCCCTGGGGCTAATTACACCCAGAGAGCTGGCCGAGCAGCACCCACGCGCTACGTTCCCCTGTAAGCACGGGCAGCACGTACAGCAGGTCTCCCACAGCATCATCATTCCGGTGGCTCGTCTCTGCCCCCTCCCTGATCTACCGCTGCCCCCGGGACTGGGGGCATTGGAACCAGACGCAGGCTCCTGGCAGGGATCTATCAGCAGGGTTCCCAGCTATCTGGTTTTGAGCTTTCTGTTCGGGAAACAAATTGAAAAAAAAGAAACGAGGAAATAGAAATGTCCAGTATTTTCTAAATAAGATGTCATGTAGATTGTGATGTAATGTCAAGTGTGTTTGGTATTTTTGTTGAAACCGTCTGGTAACCCTATCTAACGGGCCGGGCAGTCTAGCTCCCAGCAGGGAGAACCCGGGGGCAGGACTCCTGGGTTCTGCCCCAGCTCTGTGAGGACAGTGGGGTCTATGGGTTAGAGCAAGGGGGCGGGGCTGGCAGCCCGGCTGCGCAGGTTCTGTTCTGTCTTTGGCATGGTGGCACAGGCAACGCTGATCTTCCTTGGAGGGGGCGTAAGGGTCCCTGTACCCCTGTCTGCCCCCTTCTCCAGCCTCTGGGGTCCCTCCCTCCTAGTCCCTGCCCTGGCTACACTGTCGACCCCAAGGCAGTGCAGGGGGAGGGGAAGTCCGTTCCCAGCTCTGGGTTTTCTGCTTTGCCACCATTTGAGGTGGGGAGGAGGGGAGGGGCTGGACCTCGGGGCCAGGACTGCAGGTGAGGAGACCATTGGTCGGCCACTGGTTCCCTACCTGGTTCTCAGCCCCTGTTCTGCTGAACACCGGTGTGTGCGGAGGCTCCCCTGGTCGCGGTGTCCCCTACTGGGCACCAGCCCCACAGCCCATTCCCACCCCCTGAGCCAGCCCATCGTCCAGATCCGAGCCAGGCCATGTCCTCTGCCTGGGTCTGTGTCCTATCCGGTGCAGGATTCCGCCCTTCTCCTCCCCCCTTCACTGGCCTCCTGTCCCTGGCCACCCACCAGACTGGCAGCACGAGTGCCAGCAACGAGGTAGGCCCAGCGAGTGCCCTCTGGCCACAAAGTGGCGCTAAGGTAGCAGGCACCCTCGTACAGAGACCCTTGGGCCAACTCTGCTCCAATCCAGTGGTGGAGGGTCCCACGGGTTAACCATGCCCTGTATCCAGTCGCAGGGATTGCCAGCGGTTAACCACATGGGTAATCCAAGTGAGGGAATTCCAGCGGTTAACCACCCCCTAATATCCAGTTGTGAGGAGTGCCAAGCGTTAACAACCCTGGTATCCAGAGTAGCAGGGAGTGCCAGGGGTTAACAGTGCCTGGTATCTAGTAGCAGAAAGGTGCAGAGGTCAACCACACCTGGTATGCAGTAGCAGGGAGTACCATGGGTTAACTGCCCTTAGGCTCAGCCCTTGCAGTTGCTGATTTGTCGGGAGCAGCAAAAGCTTCTTTTTGCCCCGAGACTTTTCTTTTCTGGTGTTGCACTTTTTGGGGCAGGCGTGGGGCAACCACGCCCCAGGCAGGACAGTCCCACACGGCTACGCCCGTGTTCATAACAACGCCCCTTTGCTCCGCTCCCTCCTGTTTGCACAGCTCCTGCTGGCAGGTTTCAATCAGCAGCAGGACCCTTCTGGCCTGTGCCCGCAGGGCTGGTGCTCACAAAAGGCAGAGTCACACGGCAAACTCAGCCTGGGGTTCTCCAGCTCAGCGGATCCTTTCCATCATTGGGCCAAACTCACAGGATTTGAAATCTAACCCTGTCGGTCGGTTTAGTCCCAGTGGGACTGGTTGCAAAATTCCTGCCTTTTGGCCAGTTAGGCTTCTCCGCCATGTTCTCCAAGGGCTTCATCTGCACCTGGGGAAACCCAGCTGTTTGCCGTCCCGCGTCTCTGGCGACAGGTGGCCCGGCTCCCCCCATGGCTTTCACTTTCCTGCTTCTCGCTGCCCAAATGTTCACTAATGCGGAGTCAACCCCCTCCCCCCCCCAAGTCACTTGATTGGCTTTCAGATCCGGAGATGCCCCACTTGATGTGGGGGTCTTTCATTTGCCTTCTCCTTCCAGAGCCTCGAGGGGCTGGGGTCACTTCCAGCTTCCGTCCATGGCTGAAATGAGCCCAGATCCATTAATGACCTTGAGGCTTTGTGGGGAACAATCCTCATTGTGTGACTCGTGGACAAAGCCAGGGCCACTGCCGCTACTGGCCATGCCAGTCGTCCCGTTCTTGTGCGTTCCCCTCTCTTCTTGCTTTTGGTTCGTTCTCATACCACAACAAGTGTTGCAGAGAAAGCCACCGCCCCCTCCAGCCACTGCCTATGTGGTCAGGCTGCGCTTTGTTATTGCTGGATCTCACTTTCACGTATGCCTGCAGCAGGCTCCGGCAATGCCGACCACAGATGGAAGCCACGGCTCAGATGCCGTTTTAGTATCAAAAGCCACTGCAGCTAAGTCAGCTGCTTAAAAACCCTGCACGGCCTGGCTCCATGACCTGGAGCTGCAGCGGCGTTGATTATGCAGGGCTCCCCGGCCGGTGCGTTTGAGTCCTGCCCCTGGCAGGTTTTGCTCTGAGAACATCTTTTTTCCTGCGTGAAGAGCCCATGTTTCAAAGTCCTCGCAGGCCCAGGGGGGTTGTCTTGAAACATGAGACCTACTCGGCACTGGGAGGAAAGTGGCAAGGACCGACTGACCAGGATCGATTGGTGAAAGGGCCCTTCATAAACCTTTCTCCTGCCCCATGTAGCCTGTCTGAATTTTTTTCAGGCGGAAACTCAGATCCCCTTGGACTCCTGCCCAGTAGCACAGGGGCTGTTGGAGAGATTGTGCCCTTTTCTATCCAAGGAGACCACCTGGCAATAGGCTGCTTGTAGAGAGCCAGGCCGGGGAAGATCGCAGATCCGTAGGGCTTGATTCTCCATCCTCCACACTCTGTGTCTATCAGGGAGGGAAAAGTGCAACCGTGTACACAGTCAGCCAACGGGCCTGGGGTCATCAGCCAACATTCACGGCGACATGCAGGCTCCCAGTACGCACGAAACCTCCCAGAGGTTGTTCTGGTCTGTCGACGAGGACTGGCCTGCCCCCCATGGCCTGTGAAATGGAGGGGTCATCTTCCAGGGTAAGTTGTAGACTGATTGTCAATGATGTGCTGGAGGGTGTAAGCTGAGGGCTGTAGGCCCTGGTCTGCACTAGAGAATTAATTCGAAATAACAAGTGGAGCCTCCACACTACCAAGCTCGTTATTTCAAAATCTGTCCTCCTGCTTTCCTCGAGGGATACGGGTTATTTCAAAATAACGGTTGTGTGGATGTTCCACTGCTGCTATTTGAAAATATCTACCACCTCCCCCCTCAGAGTCATTCAAACTAATTACTCCCCAATGCTTCCTGGGGCTCTAAGTTGAAGAAGTGCATCCACGTTAAGGCTATATCTACACAGCAGCACTAGTTCGGGATACCTGTGGTATCCTGAAATAGCTATTCTGCATCTTTTGAGCACACCCGTTATTTCAAAATATAACGGGCTCGCTATTTCGATGTCTCTGCAAATCTCATTCCATGAGGAGTAAGGGACGTTTTGGAATAGCGGGTTATTTTGAAATAAGCTATTTTGAAGTAAGATCAAACTCAAATTTACAATTTGCCTAGCTGAAATGGCGTTTCTTATTTCAAGGTCCAAGTGCAATGTGGATGCACCCTACGGGAGTCTGCCTCAGACTAATTTTGAGGTTTGCTTGTAGTATGGACACGCTATAGTGTAGATGTGCCCTAGGTGATAACCAGTGGTGTTCTGTTATTTTCCTTGTTGGGCCTGTCTTGAAGTAGCTGACTTTTGGGTACTTGTCTGGCTCTGTCATTCTGTTTTCCCACTTCCCCAGGTAGGTATTTTAGTTTTAAGAATGCGCAATAAATATCTTGCAGATGTTTGTCTCCGTCTGTAGGACTGGAGCAAACCCGCTTGTATCTTACCTTTAGGAGGAGTTCTTGAACAAACCGACTCTCAGACAGACGGACAGACGCACATTTCTAAAATATAGAGACAGAAGACTAGCAGATTTACCTGACATTGCTTGGGTCCAATGTATTTTATTATATTTTATTTCTTCATCCCTATGAATGCTAATCATTCGCTATGTTTTAACACAAAAGAGCGCTAGTCAATTTGGTTTCCAAATACGTTTTCTTTTAGTTTTCAAACCTTAAGCTTTGATGTAGCTGTGCCAAAGCTGAGCACTACTCCTAATGTCTCTGTTTCATCTCTTTTCTGTAAGGGTCATTGAGAAGTGGTCCTGTTCCAGGTTCATCTGATTTTTCTGGCTCATCTTTTCTGGCTCACCTTTCAAAATTTGCTCAGTGATGCTTTGTGATGTGTTCTCCAGGCACATGCCCTACGGGAATGAAATCACACCCAGGCGCCCCACCAGGGAGTTATTTCGGAATAAGTCCCCTTCTTTCGAAGGCATAAGTGGAGCATCCACACGCCCGAGCCCGTCACGTCGAAATCTGCTCTCCTGCTCTCTTTGGGGAAGAACGCTCATTTTGAAACAGCAGCAGCAGGGCATCCACACTCCGGCTATTCTGAAATAACGACTCCCCAGAGTCATTCGAACTCTACTCCCCAGAGTCATTCTGGGGTGCTAAGTTGAGGGAGCGCGTCCATAGTAATGGAACCTGCCTAGGACTCATTTCAAGGCTTCCCATAGCGGGGTCTCACTATTTCGATTTTGTTATTTTGGGAGCTATGCAGTTGGTTTTAGTTATTTTGAAAGAGCTGCCTAGTGTAGACACACCCTGAATGAAGACCTCAAAGTGAATGGGAGTGGATAAAGGGCTAAGGAAGGCAGCCTGGCTCACGCACAGACCATTCATGGAAAGTTATATTTCTCCCGAGCAAGCAGGGAAGGAGGAATCAAAACAAGTGTCTCAATCAACGGAAGCGGGGTGTGCCTGGGCCGTGCCCTGTTACCATGGTTGCAAGTACCCGGAGCCCTTATTTAACCCTCACACACCCCAGCAGACTCCCACAGAGGGGCCTGGCCTAGCTTTAAGGGACAAACGTGGGTATGACGGAGGCAATGTCCAGGGAGCCCATGAGGGGTTGAGCAAAACAGCTCACTCAGCTGTTGGCCACCCTGACTTTTGGCCTGTCACTTGTAATCACTTAAACTCTCGCTTTTGCAGTCAACACTCTTGTTTTGCTGCTTATCTTGACAAGGACGCTTGTGGTAAGCGTCTGGTAACTCTGCTTTGGATGGCAAGGGCTGGTGCTGTCATACGTGGGAAGGGTAAGGTTGCAACCTTAGGTACATGGATTGTTTGGGAGCGGTAACCGCAGGAGTAGCAGGCTAGGCCAAGATCCACCCGCACTAGCACTCCTGGTTTTTGGGGCTGTGGCCCTCCTGGAAGAAACAAGTGATGGTCTGTTCGTCAGGTGGCTCTGGCTGTACGTTTACAGGTGCTCTCCACAAGTGAAGTAGAAACCCAGGTATAGATTTGTACAGCCCATCGTGAGCAGTGCAAGGTGGCCCGTCCCCGAGAGGCAGTGCTGGGAGCTGGGTGGGTCTAGCTGGGCCCGTGCCTGGTGCAAGTCGTGACTGGCTCTGGCGTGGGGCTCCCCATGTGGTTGTGCTGAGTGACCACAGGGCCTGCGGGGGTTTGCTGCTGGTCACTAGCAAAGCCCAGGGAGCCAGCTCAGGCCGGAGAGGCAGGGGGGGCTCAGCAGGCCCACAGTCCCAGGCTGCCCCCCAGGCGCCCTGTCCCACTCGTTTTGAAACAGTGGCTGATGCTTGCGTGGTGGTTTGTCTGAGACTGTCCGGTGTTCATTTCCGTTTATGGTTTGCAGAGTAGCTGGGGGCGGAGTGTGTAGGAGACACAGAGCTAAGGGGAGTGAACTCACCACACAGAGGAGGGCTCGGAACTGCAGGAGACAGACTCTCGGATGCTTTGCTGAGCAAACACACCCCATCAGAAGCTCTCTCTGCGCTGGCTTCATGTTTCCACAACCGGCTGCCCAGGTGAGTTGAGTCAAGGACAGAGGGCCCCTAGTTGGGTCTAAAGGGGAATTTCCATGCTAAGGCCTCCTAGAAGCTGCAGATTTTTTCTGTTGTCAAGGAAACCAGTGGAACTCCCTGCCACTGACTTTCATTGGGGTTACTCTGTGCAGGAAGAGTTGCACCCTCTCCAGGGAGGGCTGGAGCCGATACCATAGAATTGTAGGACTGGGAAGAACCTGGAGAGGTTATCAAAGCCAGTCCCTGCACCCACGGCAGGACAGAGCACCATCCAGACCATCCCTGACAAGTGTCTGTCCAGCCTGTGCTTAAGTATCTCTAGGGATGGAGATTCTGCAACCTCCCCAGGCAATTTATTCCAGTGTTTAACCACCCTGAATGAAAATTTTTCCTAATGTCCAACCTAAACCTCCCTGGCTGCAGTTTAAGCCCATTGCTGCTTGTCCGGTCCTCAGAGTCCAAGGAGAAGAATTTTTCTTCCTCCTTTCTGTGACATCCTTTTAGATACTTGAAAGCTGCTCTCGTGTCCCCTCTCCGTCTGCTCTTTACCAGACTAAAGGAGCCCAGTTTGTTCAGTCGCCCTCCCAGGCCGGGTTTTCTCGCCCTTTCCTCGTTTGTGTCACTCTTCTCTGATCTTTCTCCAGTTTGGTCATATCTGTTCTGAAATGAGTCTCCCAGAGCTGGACGCGGTCGGGCAGGAGGAACAATCACTGCTCGTGCCTTGCTCACAACGTGTCTGCGACTGCACCCCAGAGCGGGGTTGTTTCTTCATGCAGCCGTGTCACCCTGTTGCCGGGGAGACGTGCGAAGGGGGCGCTGGGGGCAGGGGACCCTCCAAACGCCGTGGGTGGGAGGAGCCGGGGGCCAGCGCCTCTGGCCGGCCTGGGAGACCAGCGGGGGCCTGGCGCCCACAGCAGGGGTCGCCCCCCACGGGCAGCGGCGGGGGAGCGGAGCAATCCGGCGTCGCTCTCCCGGCTGCCGGCTGCATTACTCGGGGGGGGGGGCTGTCGGGGGAGGGCCAGTGTGTACATCCACCGTGTTGTGTTTGTCTGAGGCGCTGGTCAGCCGCCTGTCACTGACCCCGGCCTGGAAAGGGCGGGAAAAGGAAAAAGGCGGGAAAAGTGGGGTCCCCTGACCTCAATCTGCCTGGTGACAAGAGAGCTGACAAGGGTGCTCACCCCCCTCCAGGGCTCTGCACGACTAGGGGGGCCGGAGCCCGTCTGAGCCCGTCAGGCCATGGGGTCAAGCTTGCGCTTGTCGTGCTCACTGGGCACAGCGTGTTCATTTTAGGTTCAGGTGCCTGCAATCAGACCAGGCAGCCAGATCCCTCCCTCTGTCTGTCTCTGTCTCTCATGCACACACGCATGCACACACATGCACACACATGCATGCACTCACGTACAGATGCACACATGCACTCATGCACAGATGCACACATGCACTCACGCACAGATGCACACATGCACTTTTTCACCATTTGCCTTTGCATCCGCACACCACACGCAGGACAAGGAGCCAAGGGAACGGAGAAGACAGAGGAGAGAGACCTTCCGCCTGCCTGAGCCTTTGACTCCTTCCCTCCATCTCGTCTCATCTCGTCTCATCTGGTTGCTGCAGGACCCAGTACAGCGCCTCAGCTGGGGTGTGTTTGCCCAGAAAAAGGTCGCTGAATCTGACCTGCCCCGTGTGGTGAGTTCACTCCTCGGAGCTGTGACTTCTACACGCTCCACCCCAGCTGCTCTAAGAGCCACAAGCTGCAAACCAGAAATGGAGAGACAATCGTTCAGACACCGTCTCATCAGAGAAACCACCAAGGGAACAGCCGGTGGCCCCTGCTCCCTGCCGAGAGCCAGTGGAGACCTCAGGAGTCCTGAGCCACCCTAGCCTGGTTTAACTGCTACACCGGAGGCCTCAGCAAGAGATTCCCCCAGGCACTGGGACTGCCCCCACTCCTGCCTGCGCTTCTGTCCATCCAGCGGTTCTGTCGGGCCCTTGGGATTCCGGCTGCGGGCAGCCATTTGTTGAGAGCCTGTTGGATAACGCAACACAACCCAGCCCGACTCCTTAGGCTGCTCGGGCCAGGGATGCACAGGAATGTGGAGCTTGGTTCCCCCCCGGGAGATCTCAACACTTCCCACAGGGGGGGTCGCAAGTCCAAAGGGCTCTCAGAGGCCACGTGCCCCAGAGACGCGACGCAGTGGCTGGCAGGGGTTCAGTCAGGTGGATGCCTCAGGGTCGGACGGGAGCGGGCAGAGAGGAAAGGGCTGTTGGACTCGGGGCAGTTCGCAGCCGGGCCTGGCCGACACTGAGCTGAGAACTGCCCACGGCCTCCCGCAGCAGGTGTGCTAAGGTTGCACCAGCATCCGGGCCTGTGGAGAAACCTCCCCCCTACAGAACCGGGGAGTGGCAGGACGCCGACATCCCCGCGTGCACTCAGCTGGGCTTGTGTCTGGCCATCTGAACCCAGGCTGGGGCGGAGTGAACAGGGCAGGCTTGGGGGCTCGTGATCCAGGATGCTCAGCGAAAGCTGCATGAAAAGGAGCCACTCTCAGTGTCTTCACACAGCTCGGAAACCTCCAGTGGCCAAAGCTGCCAGGGCCCTGCTGGAGTCTGCCAGATCAACGGGAGGGTGTTTGGTCAGTGGCATCATAAGATGCAGCCCCCGAGTCCGATCTGCTGTTAATATTCACTCGTTGTACTGATGCCCCCGTGCTTTGGAAACCGGCACTCGGTAATGGAGCAGGAGTGGGGTCTGTGATGCAAAGTTGGGGTGATTTGGCCCAGGTCACCCCATGATGCAGCCCCCGAACCCCACATGCTTGGACTGAACAGCATCGGATGGCTCCAATGTTCTCCGTGCAGAGAGAAAGAAAACGGCAAAGTCACCGACCTCTGCAAAATGTGAAACCCACACGGTCCCTGATCTCAGCTATGCAGCGAGATCAAAGATGGGTGCAGCCACCCTGCAAAAGGGAGCCTGCTCCTCCAGCTGTTCATGCCTGTGCTTGCGAGCGGTTCACACCTCTGTGAGATATGGTCTTCTCTGAAAACCACATGTCAGTAACATGCACACGGAACTGAGTCATGGGAACTTTGACACAGCCACTCAGCCGGTGACAGTAACCAACTCTTCGGGGCCCTGGTTGTTCTGAAAACCTGGGTTTGGGGGGTCCACAGGGAGATGACCCCAAATGATTTTTTTTTGGCAAATGAAAAGGGCCGGGGGAGGGATTGTTTCAGGCCAAACAATTTTCCCCCCTTGCGCATGGTTTTTACACCTTTTAAATACAAATCAGATTTCAATGTAGCACGTGTGAAGACAAAGCTGTTTCAGACAAGAACACGGGATGTTTCATTGCGAATGTGAACGTTCGGCGGCCTCCAAGCCCAGCCCCTCTGTCTCAGGGGCCAGCCCCAGTCTGTATGGGTCATGCCTTGGTGGCAAGATTGGGTGCAAGGTGAAGGGGGGGACCCAGACCTGCCCACTACTCAGGGTCCCATCCCAGGGACCCTCTGGCAGGAGCTTTGTCCTGCCCCCCCCAACTCCCTTTCAACTGCCTTGAATTCATGGGCCACTTCCCCTGAGATCCCAGCACCTTCCTGTCCCTTGTCACAAGGTCACAGCCTGGCAGGGACCAGGCAGGAGCCTCCCTCTCTAGCCCCCTGGCGCCCACCCAGCCCTGCTCTCCCCAAGGTGCCTCTCTGGGAAGCAGCTCTGCCCCCTTCCTGTTCAAGGCCTAACTGCGCCCTCTCTGCGGAGCAGTTCCTTTTATACAGGGCTGCCTCAGCCAGCTACACCCTGATTGGCTCCTTTAAAGCTCCTCTCCAATTGGCCAGGACTCTGCACAGGCTCCCTCCAGCCTACTATAACTCCTTCTGGCCAATGTGGGACAGTTGCTTCCCCCAGTGAGCTAAACAATTTGGCCAATTTGATACTAGTGCATTAAAAGCTTTGGTGTCAGTAAGTCTGCTCTAACTGCTGGACATCACTCCCCTCCCAAAGCTGGGGAATGAATCCAGGAGCCCTGGCTCCCAGTCAAGGCCCACTCCCCTTCCAGAGCCTGGAGCAAAGCCCAGGAACTGAGAATGGAACTGAACAGAGCTCGCAGAACTATACTGGCAGAGGACCTGGCCTGTTTGATCCCTTCCCTAGGACCTTACAGAGTTCATACTCCGGAATACCGCGGGTTTTCTGTCAGGCAGCTATTTTAGGGAGGTTTCCCAGATAAACACCCTTAGGGAGGCCTGGTTTAACAAAGCGGGGGCCTGACTCCATTGTGACTGTTTCTAAAAGGCTCTAGCTTCTGCCGTTTGATGTTTGAAATGGAGCGACCTGGAGCCCAGGAGTGTCTAGAACTACGCACAGAAGTCACAGGATCCTACTCTTTTGTCAAACATCTCGCTACTGGAACTCGTAAGGTGCTAGCGCCTTTCAGATCTGATTGGGTTTCAAGGCAGTGTCACACCTAGAACTCAAGAGGTTCAAAACAACCAAACATCTAGAAACCAGTTGGTACTGTTGGGTGTGTATTATTGATAGATAGATAGATAGATAGATAGATAGATTAGGTAGGAACCAAATAGAACCCCTTGAGTTCTAGACATATGAATGGTACTTGAGCCTCTTGGGTTCTAGACCTAACAATGTAATTTTTTGACTGGAGCGGGCAGGTGGGATCTCCGGGGTGCAGAGCAAAACCCATTCTGGAATGCCAAGGGCTGGGCGGGCTGTGGAATGGAGAGCAGATTCTCCCAAAAGTGGTGGTAGCACAATAGTTACAGTCCCCATTCAGTCACAAATCGAGCTTCTCATCCTCATACACTGGTAGGTTAGAAAGGAAGGAAGGAAGGAGTCAGGCAGCCAATCAGAAAATTGGTCCAGTAAAGTGAGAAGTAAGTTGCAATTCTATTCACAACCCAAAATGTTTTTCTGGTCCCTTGAGGGCCAGCCACGCTACCAGATCAATACTGCGCTGCAGCCAACCCTAAACTCGAGGGATTCTTAGTAATGACAGAAAAAGAAAGAGCTGTCAAATGGCCAGAGCAATGAGAGACGTATGTAGGACTTGGGAGTTCCTAGCAGCACCAGTGAGTTTGCTGGCTGGTGACCCCCTCTGGACCATGGCTTTGGCTCGAATGGTCTTCCAGCCCTTTGCTCCGAGCATCAGTTTGCAGAAATGTTGCTCCAAATGGGAGAAGCAGGATGAGGAATTGGCACTGGGGTCTCCATCACTTGGTAGTGTAGAGCAGTAATCGGTCTAGAGCAGGGCTTCTCACCACAAATTTTGGTGGTTCCCGGGTGCAATTTTTCTCAAAGACTTTAGGAAAATCAGATAAATATTCACACCTACATGACCAAAGCATTGACATTTATTTATGTAGAGGCTTTTGGCAGACTCAAACCTTGTCTATACTTACCTAGAACATCGAATCAAGAACCACAACTCCATCTTCGTTAATTGCGTACCATCAGTGCCGTCTTAATTTGACCATCAGTGCCGTCTCCACAGCTGGAGGTTGATGGAAGCAAACACCAGTCGACTTCCCTTACGCCTTGTGAATTGAGGAGTACTGGCGTCAACAGAGGGTTAGAACACAGTGGAAGACCTAAGGCAAGCAGGATCCTGGAAAAGGCTACGGATCTGGTGCCACTGACAACCAACTGAAAAATTGGAGAGACCTAGAATATAAGGAATTCTGGGGTGAGGAGAGACTCTAGAACCCAGGGACACTGCAGGGTTTATAAACAGTGAGATACTTGGAGCTCACCAGGTTTCAGAAACATCGGGAGTCTAGGAACAAATAAATCGCCAAGTTTTCAGCTCTCCCTAAGTCTGGGCAACTTTTTAGTTCTTGACTTCTAACCTGTGTGTTCCACTAGTGCCGGGGCACTGCTGACGAATTAGTCAACAAATGCTGTCTTGACCAGGATGAGAAGAGACATCCTGAAGACCTCCCAGAACTTCTCCCCTCCAGATCCCATCTTGTGGTTCCATTCCAGACCTTCTGGAGATATTGTAATTGTTGAGGCAGGCGACTCTGCCCCCATCCAGCAGGCGGGTCTCCTGGAAAGCCAGGTAGGGAGCACTGAGAGCAAAGGAGACCAGCCACACACTCATAGCCAGCTTCTCAGCCTGGGCCAGAGAGCAGTGGCTCTGGGACCAGACGGGATGGTGAGTGAGGGTGTAGTGGTCCAGGCTGATGGGGGTGAGCAGGAAGACGGAGGTGAACATGCCACGGAGACGCAGGTGTTGAGGAGTTTGCACGTGGCCGTGCTGAAGATCCCGTGGAAACCCAGGAGGATGTAGATGGCAAAGAAGGGGATCGGCAGGGTGAAGAGGAAGGAGCAGGAGACCAGGATGAGGTTGGGATGGCCCAGGAGGGAAAGGTGCTGTGAGGAGTCAGGCTGATGGGAAGGGGTAGGGGCTGTGAGGGGCTGGGACACGTGAGAAGGGGGGGTTGTAATGGGCTGTGAGAAGAGTGGAAAAATACAGGGGAGACTGGAGACGAGGGAGAGTCAGCTGTGCAGAGCCCAGGCCTGGCAAACCCCGTGTTCCAGTCTCCTCCCTGCACGAACCAGCAAGTCCCTCAGCTTGCTACAGGGAGAACCGGGCATCCTGGCTCCCAGTCCCCACCCCTGGGCTTTTCCATTCCTGGCTCTCGAGGGTCTGGTTTGCCAAGAATACACACCCAGTCTGGGGAGGGCTTACTGGGGCTGAGGTTTTATGCCGGGCAGGATTTCAAAGGAGTTTTCTCACAGACACACGTCCCCACCACACGTCAATAGCACGAGAGATCTCAGAGCTATTCACCTGCTTTCACCACTGGACTCTTCCCCACTCCCAGAGATGGGTTCAGAACCCAGCAGTCCTGGCTCCCAGCCCCGCCCAAGCTAACCCCTCTTGCTGATCCTTCCCCCACTTGTTGTCCAGATAATGCATCATTTGTGTCTGAGCTTCTCTTGTGAGTTCACAGTTTATTTCTGTGGTTATCTCTGAAGTGCAGCTTGTGTCATGAAAAGGTGCAAAACACAGGCCCTTCCTCCCCACAGGGGCACCTCCCAATAGATGGGCTCCTAGCCCCACATCTGCTGTATTAGTGGGGCTGGGGCCAGGGCACCTGGGTTCTCTCCCTGCCTCTGAGAGGGGAGCAGGGGCTGGCTCTAAGCTGGTGTCTGATGCCGTGGTGGGTTCTTTGCTTCAACTGTGTCCAGTGACCATTTGTTTACGGTTTGCAGCTTGTGGATCTCAGAGAGCAGCTGGGGGCGGAGAGTGCAGAAGACACAGAGTTAAGGGGAGTGAACTCCCCACACGGAGGAGGGCTCAGGAGTGCTGGGACAGACTCACAAATGCTTTGCTGGAGAAACACACCTCATCCAAGTCTCTATCTGCACTGGCTCCTGCGCCGCCCAGGTGAGTCGAGACGACAGGCAGAGGCAGGTTTTAAGGGGAATTTTCTTTCTAAGACCACGTAGAAGCCAAAGAAATGGGCCATTGTCAAGGCAGACCAGTGGAACTCCCTGCCACAAGGTTAAGATGAGGTAGCAGGGGAGGTCTGTCACAGGGGTGAATTTTACTCTTTTTCACATTAATCGGATGAGGTGTTCGCAACTTGGTAAGTTCTAAGACATAGCACTCCCGTTCCCTCCCACAACCCAAGGGAGGTGGTGGAATCTCCCTCTCTGGAGATATTTAAGAACAGGTTAGATAGACATCTGTCAGGGATGGTGTAGACGGAGCTTGCTCCTGCCTTGAGGGCGGGGGGCTGGACTCGATGACCTCTCGAGGTCCCTTCCAGTCCTATGATTCTATGATTCTATGAACCCTGGAGTTCTCACCCCCATCCCCAGAGTCAAGGAGCAAACCCAGGAGTCATGGCTTCCAGCCCCTCCTTCTCTAATCATTAGGTCATTCTAAAGTTCTTGGTGCTTTGCAGAATGTAAGAATGGCCATACTGGGTCAGACCAAAGATCCATCTAGTCCAGTATCCTGTCTTCTGTTAAAGTCATGGCCTTCACAATATCATCTAGCAAGGAGTTCCACAGGTTGACTGTGCATTGTGTGCATAAATACTTCTTTTTGTTTGTTTAAAACCTGCTACCTATTAATTTAATTTGGTGATCCCAGTTCTTGTGTTACGGGAATGAGTAAATAACTTTTTTTCTTAATTTCCTTTCTCCACACCAGTCATGGTTTTATAGACCTCAATCATATCCCCCATAGTGTCCTCTTTTTTTAAGATGAAAAGTCTGAGATTTTATAACCTCTCCTCATATTGCAGCTGTTCCAAATCCCTGATAATTTTTGTTGCCCTTTTCTGAACTTTTTCCAGTGCCAAGATATCTTTTTTCAGATTTGGTGACCACATCTATATGCAAGATGTGGGTGTCCCATGGATTTATACAGAGGCAATAAAGTATTCTCTGTCCGAATCCCTATCCCTTTTTTAATGATTCCTAACATTCTGTTAGCTTTTTTTGGCTGCCGCTGCACGCTAAGCGCATGTTCATAGAGAACTGTCCACAATGACTCCAAGATCTCTCCCAAGAGTGGCAACAGCTAATACAGTCCCCATCAATTTGTACGTATAATTGGGATTATGTTTTCCAATGTGCATTACTTTGCAATTATCAACATTAATATTCATTTGCCATTTTGTTGCCCCATCACCTAGTTTTGTGAGAGCCTTTTGAAGCTCTTCACAATCTGCTTTACTATCCTGATCAGTTTAGTATCATCTGCAAATGTTGTCACCTCAGTGTTTGCCCCTTTCTCCAGACCATTTATAAATAAGTTCAGTGCTTTTTTTCGAAGAAAAAAGGTGCCGGTTCTCCGGGGGAAAATTGTTGAGCAAAAGCAAAACAAACAAACAAAAAAGAGGAAAAAAAGGTGGATTGGGGGCTGAAATGCGGTTGGGGCCCCTTTATGAACTGCATGTCCCAAGTGGGTTTCTGTCGGGAGCCAAGCTGCCCCAGGAAAATACCAGTGAAGTCTCCTCTGACAATAGGTGCCAGCACTCCGCAGGGAAATGCCGTTCATTTCTGGTATGTTGGGAAAATAGGTGCTGGCATGCCATACCGGGGCGTACCGTCACACAAAGTACTGAATCAGTTGAATAGAATTGGTCGTAGTAAAGAGGATTGGGAGACCCCACTAGTTACCTCTCTCCATTCTGAAAACTGGCCATTTATTCCTACCCTTTGTTTCCTGTATTTCAATCAGTTATCAATCCATGAGAGGGCCTTCCCTCTTATCCCATGACAACTTACTTTATTTAAAAGCCTTTGGAGAGGGACCTTGTCCCTGGAAATCTAAGTACACTATATCTACTGGATCCCCCTTGTCCACATGCTCAAAGAACTATAGTAGATTAGTAAGGCACAATTTCCCTTTGAAAAGAACCCTGTTGACTTTCCCCCAACAAATCATGTTCATGAATGTGTCTGACAATTCTGTTTTCTACTATAGTTTCAGCTAATTTGCTTTGTACTGATATTAGACTTACTGGTCTGTAATTGCCAGGGTCACCTCTGGAGCCCTTTGTAAACATCGGCGTGATGTTAGTTAAACTCAAGTCATTACGTGTGGAAGCTGATTTAAAGGACAGATTACAAATGACAGTTAATCGTTCCTCAATTTCATATTTCAGGTCTTTCCGAACTCTTGGGTGAATGCCATCTGGTCCTGGGGACTTGTTACTGTTCAGTTTATCAATTTGTTCCAAAACCTCCTCTAATGACACCTCAATCTGGGACGATTCCTCAGATTTGTCACATCAGAAGACTGGCTCGGGTTTGGGAATCTCCCCAGTATCTTCAGTCATAAAGGCCAAAATAAAGAATTCATTTAGCTTCTCTGCAATGACCTTATCCTCGTTGAGTGCTCCTTTAGAATCTCAATCATCCAGGGCCCCACTGGTTGGTTAGCAGGCTTCCTGTTTTTGACATACTTGAGGCTGGTACACTGTGGCCAAGGCTTGATGGGTGCGAAAGCGATTTGGTATAAAAGATTACAATTTTACAAGGCCATGGGTGGGTTGCAATCTAAGGCAATAATCAAGAGAAGCTGCTTTGTGGACAGAGGCTTCCTGTGTTACAGAGAGGGGAGAAGAATCCTTCCTGTTCCCACGGGCCGGGTGTAGCAGCAGTTCCTGTGACAGGCAGATAACGGCTTGTTCCACCTGTAGCAGAGAGTTCCACTGGTGTCAGGTCCTGCAGGCTAGGAGACAGCAACACCGATCCCACCTTCCTGAGCCGACCTCATACTGGAGACAGATTGGAGCCAGTGCCTCCTACTGGGGAAAGGCCCGATAGTCCATCCCCACCCCTCTGAGCCAGCCTGTCCTCCAGCTCGCAGCCTCATGGTATTCTCAGTGTAGCTGTGTGTTAGACCAACTACACTAGGGTTACTCAACACTCATGCAGCCCACGGCCCATTGGTTTGCGGGCAGCCCACGGTGCAGTTAGGATTTACATGGGGCTTGACACGTTGCCCACAAGTGGGAGCCAAAACAAAAAAGGGGTCACTAGAACGGTCTTCTGTTGAGATGCGTTTTAGTAGTTAAACCCTGGACTGTCATTGCTCATTAAAAGTGCTGTGAGTTGGATAGAAATTGGGTAACTATGGCATCATATATAGAGTATCCCCGTGTCTGAGAGTCTGTAATGCCGAAATGCTGGCTGTTCCCGCTGGGCGGCGCAGTTGCCTGAAATGCTGGCTGTTCCCTTTGGGGGGCGCTGTTGTTGAAATGTTGGCTGTTCCCTCTGGGTGGTGCTGTTGTTGAAATGTTGGCTGTTCCCTCTGGGCGGTGCTGTTGCTGAAATGCTGGCTGTTCCCTCTGGGTGGCCCATGCTGCAGCTGAGCGACGCAGAAGTCAGCCAAGCGCCACAGCGGGAGGGAACAGCGCCACCCAGCGGGAACAGCCAGGGGCCTGGCCTTGATGAGCGTGCATCTCTGACGTCAGGAAAGGGCTCCAGATTCAAAAGCAGGAAAGCGGAGCAGACACAGAGGACACGGAGGAGACAGAGGGGAATGGAGGAGGCGGAGAGGAGGCAGAGGACAGCAAGAGAGAGAGAGTGAGAGAGATTCAGCAGGAGGAGGAGAAGAGAAAAACAGAGAGAGAGGCGGGAGGGGGAGAAGAGAAAGAGAGAGAGACGGAGTGAGAGGCAGAAGGCGGAGGAGAGCTGAGAGAGAGAGGGCGAGGCAGTAGGAGGAGAAGAGAGAGAGAGGCTGTTTGCACCGCTTGCTCCTGCATGGCAGCCCGGCTAAGTGGCGCAGAAGTCAGCCGAGTGCCATGCTGGGAGGTGAAGGGTGGCAGGGTGGTAATGTGTATGCCCAGCGGCAGAGTCTGGATGAGCATGCATTCCCGACGGAGACAGAGGAGAGCGGAAAGAGAGTGAGAGGCAGGAGGGGGAGAATAGAAAGAGAGAGATGGAGAGAGAGGAAGAAGGCGGAGGAGAGCTGACGGGGGGGGGGGGGGCAGTAGGAGGACAGAGAGAGAGAGAGACATGGAGCGAGAGACCGGAGGCTCAGGAGAGAAGACTGATGTGGAGGTGAGACCTGAAAATCCCGTCTTATGATGGGCTAATTGGCTAGTTTTATTAATATCAGCAGAACTGATTTAAAAGGGCCTGTGTGTTTTATAGTCTTGCCTTAATCTTTGTACTCACGCCCATCAGTGTAAAAGATTCGATTTGCATATATTTGCATAGACATGTATTTGCATGTTTATGCAACCACACTTAAGTTGCAGCCTTCAGCATGTGCTGTGAGTATCATTGTGGCCCCTGGGGCTTCCAAAAGTGAGTAGCCCTGAACTAGACTGTCCCCTTCCTCTGTCCTGCCATGTCTGCTCTTCCTCCTCTGTAGCTCATCGCTCCATCTTGCAGCAGTGAGTTCCACCGGCCATAACTGAATTGCTGAGCATATCCAGCCTGGATGTTCTAGAGGACCAGATGGTGCCCATAAAGGTCCTCTCTGACGGTGCATTCTGAGCCCATTGTGGTATTTCTCCTTTCCTCTTCTTCCACTCTCCTCTCATCCTGTGTTGTCCCTTCCAAGGCTAACTCCTCTTCCGTCTCTCCCCAGGGAACCATGGAACAAGAGATCACAACTCTCCCACCAACTATAGAGGCAAATTCCAGCCAGAGCCCAGCAGCCGTGAGTGCCATGTATCTAGCCTCGGCAGGGTTTCTCTTCCCCACCTTCCTGGTGGGTGTGGTAGGGAATGGGCTGTACCTGTGGGTCCTGGGAATGAAGATGAGGAGGACGGTGACCACGCTCTGGTTCCTCCACCTGGTCTCCTGTTCTGCCTGTTTCACCCTGCTGATCCCCTTCTTTGCTGTCTACGTTCTCCTGGGTTTCCACTGGGTCTTTGGAATGGCCTTGTGCAAAGTCCTCAACACCTGCATCTCCATGGTCTTGTTCTCCTCCGTCTTCCTGCTCACCCTCATCAGCCTGGACCGCTACACCCTCATTCACCATCCCATCTGGTCCCAGAACTACCGCACCATGCACCGGGCTGGGAAGCTGGCTGTGGGTGTGTGGCTGGTCTCCTTTGCTCTCAGCATTCCAAACCTGGTTTTCCGGGAGACCCGCAAGGTGGACAGGGGCAGAATTGCCTGCATCTACAATTTCGCCCTTTCCAAGGACAGGAACAGAGCTGAGGTGCTGGATCTGGGGAGACAGATCCGTCTGGCTGTGTTTGTGATCCGATTCCTGCTGGGCTTCCTGCTGCCCTTCTGCACTATGGTAGGATGCTACAGTCGTGTGGTGTTGAAGATGAAGGAGAAGAGGCTGGTTTATTCTGGGAAGCCCTTCAAAGTCATGGTGACTGCAGTGGTTTCCTTCTTCCTCAGCTGGCTGCCCTACCACCTCTACCACGGATTGAAGCTCTACAAGGATGTACCAGAGTCCGTGACAGGTGCCGTCGTGGTCATTTATACCGTCATGTCCTGCTTCAATACCTGTTTCACCCCCATCCTCTATCTGTTTGTGGGGGAGAAGTTCAAGCAGGTCTTCAGGACGTCTCTTCTCACCCTTGTCAAGGCGGCATTTGTTGATGAACTGGAGAGCAGTGCCCGTGAATCTAGTGTAAGGAATGTGTCAGAATTCCAGAACACTCAAGAGAATATGATCTGAATTTGCCTGGACTTAGGGAAAGTGGAAGACTTGGCATGCCCCATTCATTGTTAGGTCTCCAATGGGTCTAAGTCGTGGTGGGTTCCAGGTGTTTCACTGTTCATAATCTCTGAGTGTTCCTGGATTCTAGATTCACAGCTATCTCCAGATTCCACTGGGTTCTAGATCTATCAATATTTTCAATCTCAGACAGTCATCTGTGACACGTTTTACTGGCACCAGAGCAGTAGCTAGATCTAGAACCTTGTTTGGTAAAACCTCTCACAGGGATCTAACCTGAGTCACTTGGTTTCTCTATCGCAAGTTGGGTCTAGAATCTCATTCATTCTAAGTCTCTCCTTGTATTCAAACTCCACATCATTTGTGGTTCATCCTGTGTTGTGAGCTGGGGATCTCTCCAGCTTGTGGGACACCCCTCCACCCCCATGAAAGGACTTCAGCAAACCACAGGCCCTTCCTATCCCTGGAGTCTGTCTGAATCCGTGAGGTGCTGGTGAAGCATCTGGGGTATTAAAGTGGGAAGTTGGAAGCCAGGATCTTACAGAGCAGGTGGGGCGGAGCATGTAAAAGACCAGCCCCCTGCGGCAGTGCTGACAGACGGGGATCAAATCCCACTTCACTGTCTCTGTGTTAAAGCACAGCGCTGGAGTCCCTCAGTCTCAGACCGTGTCCACACGGGGGCGCCGTGTAACGCTCCACGTCTCAGGCCAAAGGAAATTAAAACGCTTCCCTTCCTAGATCCAGTGTCTGTAGGCGTGTGTGATGTGGGGGCACTCCCCTCCCACGAGCACCCCCACTCTGCTGCAGGCAGCCTTCGGCCCCACTTCAGTCAGCAGGAATCTTTAATAAGCCTTGCAGCTACTCACCCCTCCGGCCGAGTCCCACGCCGCGGGGTTTTCGCAGCCCCCTGCCGGGGTGCACCTCTAACAGGGGCCTGGCCCGGTGTCCTCTGCCAGTTGTCCATGTCCAATCCATGCTCCATCTTTTTCCCTGCTCAGGAGGAGAGCATTGCCCCTTGGGCTTCTCCTTGTGACAGACTGGACCAGATCTGGGCACCACTGAGGATGTCCGCTCAGGGCAAATTGCTCAAAACCAGAGCTCCTTACAGCCCCAGACTAGAGACCCTTCCAAACAGGCCATAAACCAGTCACACCAAGCACTTCATCTGCCAATCCAGCCAGCAGGAAGCCTCAGACACCCCAGCTCTCCCTGTGCCCTAATCCCCCCCCCACCGGCCTGCACACAGGTGAGGGATTATAGAACCCAATCTCACCTACCCCGAACGGGTTCTTCCGGCCCCGAAGAACCAGCCACTGTTCCAGTTCAATTTATACCTTGGATCTTACTCTCAAGTGCAAGCCAGACCAATCCTTTAGGCTCTAAAATCTAAAGGTTTATTAAGAAAAGAAAGAAAAGCAGGAGAGTAAGGTTGTTAAGGAGGATACATCACATGCAGCAGTCACCAGGTTCTTGAGGCAGGCTCTTAGCAGAGATGTTACAAACTGCTAGTTGAGAAGTCTCTGGTGCACATCTTATGTCAGGATGGGTCGGCAAACCTTCCCGGCTCCCTGTCCCTCGCAAGGCTGTTTCTAGGATCAGTAGCAAGACTGAAGACAAGATGGAGACCTCATGGCACTTTATATCCATTCCTGGTGTCTCCCAAGCAGGAGCTGGTCACATGGGTCAAGTGACCTGTCTCTGTTTCACATGTCAACAGACATTATGCCCTGGCTGGTTTTCAGGTTTCCAGAAGCCTTCCTCAGGTGTGTATTGACCACTCTGAGAGCCAGTGTCCATGCAGGAGTGCTAATTAGCATAGTCGTTGGCTGAACAATCCCTCCTCCCAATAGGCAGTCCAGGCACATTGCTTGCTCCCAGACAGAGAACATTTACAATACAAGCACAGAGCCCATATTCATAACTTCATATATAGACATCATACAAGGACATTAGTAGCCCGTACAAAATCAGTAGAACACAAGCTTTAGTTTGACACCTCACATGGTCCACTTTGTACAGCATTTTGGGCGAACACCCCCCGTGGGTGCAGCAGTGACCTGTCTGCTCGTTATAAAACCCACTAACATGACACTCCTCATGGAGACGGTGTCCCCATAGCTCCCCACTCTGAGCTGTGCCTGGTTGCACCAGCCCTTTTAACTGTCTCCCTTCAGGACTGGGCTGCAACTGAGCTGCGGCTGAGCCTGTAGCTTCTTTTATGGTCCTCCCCGGCTCCTGTTTGGCCAGTTACTCCAGGGCCTCTCTAGCCTCCCAGGAGGACCTCTCTATGGCTTTAGGGCAGGGGTGGGCAATCATTTGGGACCAGGGGCCACTTCAAAACTTTTTGAAGTGTCCCTGGCCTGCCAGGAAGAGGCGGGGTCTAAGCCGGAAGGGGAAGGGCCAGGATACCTCTGGGCGACCTCACTCCCAGACCATGATTAGTCTGGGGGTGGGAAAGCCCCTTTGCCCAGCCTTCCCACTAGGCACCCATACACCTGGGAGAGCAGGAAGGGACTTCCCATGCTACCCCATTTCCAAGCCAATCAGGGCCTGGGGGCAGGGGAGCAGGAGGGCCTCTGTGGGCCAGATCAATCCACTTGGTGGGCCAGATCCGGCCCACGGGGGCCTTTTTGCCCACTCCTACCTTAGGGCCTAGCCGCATTACAGTGTGTGGCTGGGTACACTGGGCCCTGAGATCTCTTGCTGGAGGCCTCCTGGCTTTGCCCCAGGAAAGCTCAAGGAAAAGGGTCCTCCAAGCTGCCTAGAGTGGCTGTGAGGGAAGCAGCCAATCAGAGAGCTGCAGAGAGCAGCCAATGGGGGCCAAGCAGTCCCATATAAAAGGGGATGCAGTGCAGAGCACAGGAGGGTTTCTCCCTGGAGTTGGAGGGGTGTGGCTGGAAGTGACAGGACCTTGGACAGAGCAATCCTGCTGGGGATGGTGAGATGCGGGTCCCAGCTGAGGAACATGCTGGGGACCCAGGGAATTTTATCAGTGACTGGGTGTGTTGAAGGGGACAAGGCAGATGACTGAGGTCTATAGGGCTCTGGGGTGGGGTTTGGCGCAGTGGGGGGACCTGGATTCCACCCTCCATTAGGACTTTGGATGCACCTGAAAAGAGGGAACTGAACTCTGTTAGGGTATGTCTACACTACAGCGCTAATTCGAACTAACTTAGTTCGAATTAGTTAATTAGAACTAAGCTAATTTGAATTAGTGCAGCTAGACCTAAAAACTAGTTTGAATTAGCATTTTGCTAATTCGAACTAGCATGTCCACATTGAGTGGACCCTGAACAGAGGTTAAGGATGGCCGGAAGCAGTGCCGGAAGGGCATCAGAGTAGGACTTAGAGCGTGGAGCTGCTGTCTCAGGCTAGCCAAGGGCTGTGCTTAATGGGACCCGACCCCCACCCCGGACAGACAGTTCGCAAGGGTGCCCCTCTTGCAAAGCAGTCCTGGCTTGGATTGCCCGGAGTACCCACACTGGGCACATTACAGCACTTGGCCATCAGACCAGCTGCACTTGCCGCAGGCTGCCATCTGGGGAGAGGGCCCAATTGGGGGGCTGCAGGAGAGATTCCACCCCCAGAAGCCCGCAGAGTCAGCCCAGTCCTCCCCATTGGGGGCTCGTACCCCATTCCTCCCTCACCTCCTTCCACTTACCCCTCCCTAGCCCCCCTTCCTGCTGTACAAAATAAAGGACAATTGTGTTCAAAAATAGAATCTGTCTTTATTGAACAAAACTGGGGGAGACTGGGAAAAGGAGGTGGGAGAGGGGAAGAGAAAGGCTGGGAGAGGGGAGGGCAACTAACATGATCAGGGGTTGGGAACAGGTCCCAGATGAAGAGAGGCTAAAGAGACTGGGACTTTTCAGCTTAGAAAAGAGGAGATGGAGGGGGGATATGATAGAGGTCTATGAAAGCATGAGTGGGGTGGAGAGGGTGCATCAAGAAAAGTTCTTCATTAGTTCCCATAATAGAAGGACTAGATGACACCAAAGGAAAGGAATGGATAGCAGGCTTCAAACTAAAACCAGAAAGTTCTTCTTCACAAAGCAAATAGTCAACCTGGGGAACTCATTGCTGCAGGAGGCTGTGAAGGCTAGAACGAGAACAGAGTTTAAAGAGAAGTGAGATAAAGTGATGGAGGTTGGGTCCATGGAGTGGTATTAGCCAGGGGGTTGGAGTGGTGTCCCTGCCCGAAGTTTGTGGAAGGCTGGAGAGGGATGGCACGAGACAAATGGCTTGGTCACTGTCTTTGGTCCATCCCCTCCAGGGTTCCTAGGGTTGGATGCTGTCGGGAGACAGGCTACTGGGCTAGATGGACCTTTGGTCTGACCCAGTACGGCCATTGTAAGCTCAGGGCTCAGGGTTGGGGGTCTCAGTGGACCACCTTGATTTTCATGCAAACCTGCTCCTGGGTGGCCAGGCTGGCAGCTCTCCTGCCCTAGACGGCCGCTTTCCTGTGGTAGTGTGGAGGTCGTGGACAAGGTCCATGATGTCTGCACTAGACCAGGTGGGTGTCCGCCTCTTGCGGTCCCGAGAGCCGCCAGCCTGGTCCCAGGAAGAGGGGGAGGGCTGGGGGGCATCGGGTGGCTGGCTTGAGCCGTGCCAGGTGCAGGGTCTGCTGGCTGGGTGCTGGCAGGCTTGCACCTGGCACGGGCACCGTAGCCAGCCCGTGCCCCTTTAAAGGCTCCGGGGCCGGGAGGGGGGCAGTAGAGTTTCCCTGGTGTTGGCCAGAGTGGCCTCCAGGGAAAGCTGGGAAGGGCTAGCTTCCCACTAGTTCGAATTAAGGGGCTACACAGCCCTTAATTCGAACTAGCAGGTTCGAACTAGGCTTAGTCCTCGTACAATGAGGTTTACCTAGTTCGAACTAAGCGCTCCGCTAGTTTGAATTAAGTTCGAACTAGCGGAGCACTAGTGTAGCGCCTATCAAAGTTAATTTGAACTAACGTCCGTTAGTTCGAATTAACTTTGTAGTGTAGACATACCCTTACTGGCCCCCAGGAGGGCAGAGGCTGGGCAGGCCCAAGAGGGCGAAGGCCTTGCCCCAGGGAGGGAGCCTTGGAGAATTCCAGGGCGGGGCAATCGGAGGGAGCCCAGAGGGGCTGGAGCCTGCTGGACGGACGCTGTGCTGGACCTCGTGGGACGGACTGAGCAGCGAGCCTGGGACTGGGCTGCAGATGGACGTTCCAGAGGGGCTGAGACTCACCCCCGTTGCCTGTGGAAACAGGCCGGGTTCAACAGGCATGGCCCATCCCAGCACACGTGATACAGCCGGGGGGTTGAAGAGTTGCCGCAAGGCAGGAAGCCAGGCCAAGCGTGTGCTCTGCTACGGGGCTGGCGAGAGGCGAGGGCGCCCTGGGACTAGCTCTGAAAGGCCCTTTCAGCCCCGTGGGAGGGACGGACTCAGGCAGGCGGACGCTCCACTGCCGACGCGAGGGCTGGAAGAGGCCACGGAGAGGTGCTGAAAGCCCATCAGGAGGTACCCAAGGGCTTAGGGGAGCCGTTCGTCCCTCTGCCAGGGCCCTGGGGCTAATTACACCCAGAGAGCTGGCCGGGCAGCACCCACGCGCTACGTTCCCCTGTAAGCACGGGCAGCACGTACAGCAGGTCTCCCACAGCATCATCATTCCGGTGGCTCGTCTCTGCCCCCTCCCTGATCTACTGCTGCCCCCGGGACTGGGGGCATTGGAACCAGACGCAGGCTCCTGGCAGGGATCTATCAGCAGGGTTCCCAGCTATCTGGTTTTGAGCTTTCTGTTTGGGAAACAAATTGAAAAAAAAAGAAACGAGGAAATAGAAATGTCCAGTATTTTCTAAATAAGATGTCATGTAGATTGTGATGTAATGTCAAGTGTGTTTGGTATTTTTGTTGAAACCGTCTGGTAACCCTATCTAACGGGCCGGGCAGTCTAGCTCCCAGCAGGGAGAACCCGGGGGCAGGACTCCTGGGTTCTGCCCCAGCTCTGTGAGGACAGTGGGGTCTATGGGTTAGAGCAAGGGGGCGGGGCTGGCAGCCTGGCTGCGCAGGTTCTGTTCTGTCTTTGGCATGGTGGCACAGGCAACGCTGATCTTCCTTGGAGGGGGCGTAAGGGTCCCTGTACCCCTGTCTGCCCCCTTCTCCAGCCTCTGGGGTCCCTCCCTCCTAGTCCCTGCCCTGGCTACACTGTCGACCCCAAGGCAGTGCAGGGGGAGGGGAAGTCCGTTCCCAGCTCTGGGTTTTCTGCTTTGCCACCATTTGAGGTGGGGAGGAGGAGAGAGGCTGGACCTCCGGGCCAGGACTGCAGGTGAGGAGACCATTGGTCGGCCACTGGTTCCCTACCTGGTTCTCAGCCCCTGTTCTGCTGAACACCGGTGTGTGCGGAGGCTCCCCTGGTCGCGGTGTCCCCTACTGGGCACCAGCCCCACAGCCCATTCCCACCCCCTGAGCCAGCCCATCGTCCAGATCCGAGCCGAGCCATGTCCTCTGCCTGGGTCTGTGTCCTATCCGGTGCAGGATTCCCCCCTTCTCCTCCCCCCTTCACTGGCCTCCTGTCCCTGGCCACCCACCAGACTGGCAGCGCGAGTGCCAGCAACGAGGTAGGCCCTGCGAGTGCCCTCTGGCCCCAAAGTGGCGCTAAGGTAGCAGGCACCCTCGTACAGAGACCCTTGGGCCAACTCTGCTCCAATCCAGTGGTGGAGGGTCCCACGGGTTAACCATGCCCTGTATCCAGTCACGGGGATTGCCAGCGGTTAACCACATGGGTAATCCAATTGAGGGAATTCCAGCGGTTAACCACCCCCTAATATCCAGTTGTGAGGAGTGCCAAGCGTTAACAACCCTGGTATCCAGAGTAGCAGGGAGTGCCAGGGGTTAACAGTGCCTGGTATCTAGTAGCAGAAAGGTGCAGAGGTCAACCACACCTGGTATCCAGTAGCAGGGAGTACCATGGGTTAACTGCCCTTAGGCTCAGCCCTTGCAGTTGCTGATTTGTCGGGAGCAGCAAAAGCTTCTTTTTGCCCCGAGACTTTTCTTTTCTGGTGTTGCACTTTTTGGGGCAGGCGTGGGGCAACCACGCCCCAGGCAGGACAGTCCCACACGGCTACGCCCGTGTTCATAACAACGCCCCTTTGCTCCGCTCCCTCCTGTTTGCACAGCTCCTGCTGGCAGGTTTCAATCAGCAGCAGGACCCCTCTGGTCTGTGCCCGCAGGGCTGGTACTCACAAAAGGCAGAGTCACACGGCAAACTCAGCCTGGGGTTCTCCAGCTCAGCGGACCCTTTCCATCATTGGGCCAAACTCACAGGATTTGAAATCCAACCCTGTCGGTCGGTTTAGTCCTAGTGGGACTGGTTGCAAAATTCCTGCCTCTTGGCCAGTTAGGCTTCTCCGCCATGTTCTCCAAGGGCTTCATCTGCACCTGGGGAAACCCAGCTGTTTGCCGTCCCGCGTCTCTGGCGACAGGTGGCCCGGCTCTCCCCATGGCTTTCACTTTCCTGCTTCTCGCTGCCCCAAATGTTCACTAATGCGGAGTCAACCCCCCCCCAAGTCACTTGATTGACTTTCAGATCCCACACGCCCGAGCCCGTCACGTTGAAGTCTGCTCTCCTGCTCGCTTTGGGGAAGAACGCTCATTATGAAACAGCAGCAGCAGGGCATCCACACTCCCGCTATTCTGAAATAATGACTCCCCAGAGTCATTCTGGGGCGCTAAGTCGAGGGAGCGCAATCACAGTAACGGAACCTGCCCCGGACTCATTTCAAGCCTTCCGATAGCGGGGTCTCGCTATTTCGATTTTGTTATTTTGGGAGCTATGCAGTTGGTTTTAGTTATTTTGAAAGAGCTGCCTAGTGTAGACACACCCTGAATGAAGACCTCAAAGTGAATGGAAGTGGATAAAGGGCTAAGGAAGGCAGCCTGGCTCACACACAGACCATTCATGGAAAGTTATATTTCTCCCGAGCAAGCAGGGAAGGAGGAATCAAAACAAGTGTCTCAATCAACGGAAGCGGGGTGTGCCTGGGCCGTGCCCTGTTACCGTGGTCGCAATTACCCAGAGCCCTTATTTAACTCTCACACACCCCAGCAGACTCCCACAGAGGGGCCTGGCCTAGCTTTAAGGGACAAACGTGGGTATGACGGAGGCAATGTCCAGGGAGCGCATGAGGGGTTAAGCAAAACAGCTCACTCAGCTGTTGGCCACCCTGACTTTTGGCCTGTCACTTGTAATCACTTAAACTCTCGCTTTTGCAGTCAACACTCTTGTTTTGCTGCTTATCTTGACAAGGACGCTTGTGGTAAGCGTCTGGTAAGTCTGCTTTGGATGGCAAGGGCTGGTGCTGTCATACGTGGGTACGGAAAGTTTGCAACCTTAGGTACATGGATTGTTTGGGAGCGGTAACCGCAGGAGTAGCAGGCTAGTCCAAGATTCACCCGCACTAGCACTCCTGGTTTTGGGGCTCTGGCCATCCTGGAAGAAACAAGTGATGATACCTTTGTCAGGTGGCTCTGGCTGTACGTTTACAGGTGCTCTCCACAAGTGAAGTGGCAAAGCCAGGTATAGATTTGTACAGCCCATCGTGAGCAGTGCAAGGTGGCCTATCCCTGAGGGGCAGTGCTGGGAGCTGGGCGGGTCTAGCTGGGCCTGTGCCTGGTGCGAGTCGTGACTGGCTCTGGCGTGGGGCTCCCCATGTGGTTGTGCTGAGTGACCGCAGGGCCTGCGGGGGTTTGCTGCTGGTCACTAGCAAAGCCTGGGGAGCCAGCTCAGGCCGGAGAGGCAGGGTCAGCAGGCCCACAGTCCCAGGCTGCCCCCCAGGGGCCTGTCCCACTCGTTTTGAAACAGTGGCTGATGCTTGCGTGGTGGTTTGTGTCAGACTGTCCGGTGTTCTTTTCCGTTTATGGTTTGCAGAGTAGCTGGGGGCGGAGTGTGTAGAAGACACAGAGCTAAGGGGAGTGAACTCAACACACAGAGGAGGGCTCGGAACTGCAGGAGACAGACTCTCGGATGCTTTGCTGAGCAAACACACCCCATCAGAGGCTCTCTCTGCGCTGGCTTCGTGTTTCCACAACCGGCTGCCCAGGTGAGTTGAGACAAAGGGCAGAGGGCCCCTAGTTGGGTCTAAAGGGGGATTTCCATGCTAAGGCCTCCTAGAAGCTATAGATTTTTTCTGTTGTCAAGGAAACCAGTGGAACTCCCTGCCACTGCCTTTCACTGGGGTTACTCTGTGCAGCAAGAGTTACACCCTCTCCAGGGAGGGCTGGAGCCGAAAGCATAGAATTGTAGGACTGGGAAGGACCTGGAGAGGTTATCAAAGCCAGTCCCTGTACCCACGGCAGGACAGAGCACCATGCCGACCGTCTGTGACAGGTATCTGTCCAGCCTGTGCTTAAATCTCTCCAAGGATGGAGTTTCCACAGTGTCTTCAGGCAATTTATTTCAGTGTTTAACACCCCCCGAAAGGAAACTCTTCCTAATGTCCAACCTAAACCTCCCTGGCTGCAGTTTAATTCCATTGCTGCTTGTCCGGTCCTCAGAGGCCAAGGGGAACAATTTTTCTCCCTCCTCCCTGTGACCCCCTTGTAGATACTTGAAAGCTGCTCTCGTGTCCCCTCTCCGTCTGCTCCTTCCCAGACTAAAGGAGCCCAGTTCGTTCAGTCGCCCTCCCAGGCCGGGTTTTCTCGCCCTTTCCTCGTTTGTGCTGCTCCTCTCTGAACTTTCCCCAGTTTGGTCCCGTCTGTTCTGAAATGAGTCTCCCAGAGCTGGACGCGGTTGGGCAGGAGGAACAGTCGCTGCTCGTGCCTTGCTCACAACGCGCCTGCGACTGCACCCCAGAGCGGGGTTGGTTCTTCGTACAGAAGTGTTACCCTGTTGCCAGGGCAACGTGCGAAGGGGGCGCTGGGGGCACGGGACCCTCCAAACGCCGTGGGTGGGAGGAGCCGGGGGCCAGCGCCTCTGGCCGGCCTGGGAGACCAGCGGGGGTCTGGCGCCCACAGCAGGGGTCGCCCCCCCATGGGCAGCGGGGGGGGGAGCAGAGCAACGCGGCGTCGCTTTCCCGGCTGCCGGCTGCATTACTCGGGGGGGGGAGGGGCTGTCGGGGGAGGGGCGCCAGTGTGTACGTCCACCGGTTGTGTTTGTCTGAGGCGCTGGTCAGCCGCCTGTCACCGACCCCGGCCTGGAAAGGGCGGGAAAAGGAAAAAGGCGGGAAAAGTGGGGTCACCTGACCCCAATCTGCCGGGCGACAAGAGGGATGACAAGGGCCCTGACCCCCTCCCCCAGGGCTCTGTGCGACTTGGGGGGCCGGAGCCGGAGCCCATCTGAGCCCCTCAGGCCAAGGGGCAGGGTGTTTGGCTCCACAGGCCACTGGGAGCCTGAAGAAATCTCTCACCAGAGAGTGCGTCTGGGACAGGCTGCTGGGGGTGGGGCAGTCCCACGTCCTGCGCCTGTCGGTCTCGCCTGGCACAGCGTGTTCGTTTTAGGTTCAGGTGCCTGCAGTGGGACTAGGCAGCCAGACCCCTCCCTCTGTCTATCTCTGTCTCTGTCTCTCACGCACACACACACACGCACCCACACCCTTCCACCATTTGCCTTTGCATGCACACACCACACGCAGGATGATAAGCCAAGGGAAGAGAGGAGTTGGATGAGAGAGCTTCTGCCTCCCTGGTCCTTTGAATTCTTCCCTCCGTCCTAGGACAACCACCAGTCTTTGTCTCCGAATGAAGGGTGGTGGCGCCATCCCTGTTGTTTGTATGCCCCAGTTGTAGTTACTTGTACACTGGTGTGATGGGGCGGACAGGCCCCGCACTCATGAGCAGGAGATAGCCCAGGCCCAGCTGGCAGAGAAAGCCCCGCCCCTCCGACCCTGCTGGGCATGCTGCCAGCAGTGGCCCAGTATAAAGGCAGAAGGAGCCCGGCAGTCAAGGAGGCCCCAGGGCAAAGAGGAGACCAGGCCGGGCCAGTGTTCCTGCAGCCGCTGGGACCAGAGTCGCCACCCATGTCGGACCCTGACACGGAGGAAGCAGCCCAGGGCAAAGGATACAAAGTTTGGCTCGGCGTGTATCGGCCGGATCCCCCGCCGAGCTGGCAGGAGCCACAGGCCCTGCCTAAAGGGCCCTGGGCTGGGACCCGGTGGAGAGGGAGGGCCCGGGTCCCCCTACCACCTATTTTCCCTTCCCTGGATAAGCAAACCCCGGGCCAGGGGAGGCTTCTCAGAGCGGCTAAGCCTATAGTACCGTATATGCTCTGATAGAAGGGCCGGGAATTTGCATTGAGACGCTGGGTACCGTATATGCCCTGATAGAGGGGCCAGGACTTATACATTGGGACTTTGGGGTATGGGGTAGGCCCATTAGGAGGGGGCTGAAACCCCGGGCGGGGGCGTACCCCGTGACAACTGGGTTCTGGCTTCATGCCATGATATCATTGTGACAACCGGATTTTGTGTGTTGTTCTTTAAGTTTGCGGTTGTGTTAATAACGTTGTTGTTACTTCAGCCACTTTGGGTTGGCCTTGACTAATGGCCGCTGACCACAGTTATGGTGGGGGCCCTGTGCTCACAGAGAGAACTCGTCCCTGTCTAACAGGGCCTCCCCCCTCCACTGCTACCCCAGAGGCCTCAGCAAGAGATTCCCTCAGACACTGGGACTGCCCCCACTCCTGTCTGGTGCTTCTGTTCACCCAGCGGTTTTCGCAGCCCCCTGCCGGGGTGTAGCCGCGCGGCACGGAGTCCGCACTAGCGGACATTTAAAAATGGTGCCGGCCGGCAATATGCTAATGAAGCCTGGGAAATTCAAATCCTGGGCTTCATTTGCAACTCTGGTTGCCTACATTACCACCCTATGTCGAACTAGGGTGGTAGTGTAGACATACCCTGAGTCTGTAATGCCGAAATGCTGGCTGTTCCCTCTGGGTGGCCCGTGCTGCCTGGGGAGTGCGGGGCCCAAGCGGTCACTTGCTCCACTTGCTCCCCCGCAGCGGCCCAGCTGAGCGATGCAGAAGTCAGCCGAGCGCCATGGCGGGAGGTGAAGGGGGGTGGGGCGGTGACGTGCAGCGTCACAGTGGCTCCAGGCTGTTTGGGCTCTGCGGTCCCACGAGTGAGAGTCAGGAGGGGAGAAGAGAAAGAGAGAGACAGAGAGAGAGATAGGAGGCAGAGGAGACCTAAGAGGCAGAGGGAGAGGGGGGAGAGGCAGTAGAAGGAGGAGAGAGAGAGAGAGAGAGAGAGAGACCGGAGGCTCAGGCGAGAAGACCGACGTTGAAGGGAGACCTGAAAATCCCATCTTATGACGTGCTAGTCATATATATAGTAGCCCAGTGTCTGTGACTCTGTAACGCTGAAACGCTGGCTGTTCCCTCTGGGCAATGCTGTTTCCTCCCACCATGGCGCTCCATTGATTTCTGTGCCACTCAGCTGGGCCGCCACACGAGAGCAAGCGGTGCAAGTGGCCATTCGGGGTCCGCGCGCCCCATGCGGCACAAGGGTCCTGCATGGGGAGCGTGGGGCCCAAACGGCCGTTTGCGCTGTTTGCTCCTGCGTGGCGGCTTGGCAGAGTGATGCAGAAGTCAGCCATGCACCACAGTGGGAGGAAAAAGCACCACCCAGAGGGAACAGCCAGGGGCCTGGCCTGGACGAGCGTGCATCTCTGACGTCAGGAAAGGGCCCCGGATTCAAAGGGAGAAAAGCGGAGCAGACACAGAGGACACGGAGGAGACAGAGAGGGGAATGGAGGAGGCGGAGAGGAGGCAGAGGACAGCAAGAGAGAGCGAGAGAGACGCAGCAGGAGGAGGAGAAGAGAAACACAGAGAGAGGCGGAAGGGAGAGAAGAGAAAGAGAGAGAGACGGAGAGAGAGGCAGGTGGCGGATGAGAGCTGAGAGAGAGAGAGAGAGGGCGAGGCAGTAGGAGGAGAAGAGAGAGAGAGGCTGTTTGCGCCGCTTGCTCCTGCATGGCAGCCCGGCTAAGTGGCGCAGAAGTCAGCCGAGTGCCATGCTGGGAGGTGAAGGGGGGGCAGGGTGGTAACGTATATGCCCAGGGGACAGAGTCTGGACAAGCGTGCATCCCCGAAGGAGACAGAGGAGAGCGGAAAGAGAGTGAGAGGCAGGAGGGGGAGAAGAAAAAGTGAGAGAGGCAGAAGGCAGAAGAGAGCTGAGAGAGAGAGAGGGGGAGGCAGTAGGAGGACAGAGAGAGAGAGAGAGAGAGAGAGAGAGAGAGAGACCGGAGGCTCAGGAGAGACCTGAAAATCTCGTCTTATAATGGGCTAATTGGCTAGTTTTATTAATATCAGCAGAACTGATTTAAAAGGGCCTGCGTGTTGTATAGTCTTGCCTTAATCTTTGTACTCACGCCCATCAGTGTAAAAGAATCTATTTGCATATATTTGCATAGATGTGTATTTGCATGTTTATGCAACCACACTTAAGTTGCGGCCTTCAGCATGTGCCGTGAGTATCATTGTGGCCCCTGGGGGTATGTCTACACTAGAAAGTTAGTTCGAACTAACGGACGTTAGTTCGAACTAACTTTCCTAGGCGCTACACTAGCGCTCCGTTAGTTCGAACTTAATTCGAACTAATGGAGCGCTTAGTTCGAACTAGGTAAACCTCATTTTACGAGGACTAACGCCTAGTTCGAACTAGCTAGTTCGAACTAAGGGCTGTGTAGCCCTTTAGTTCGAACTAGTGGGAGGCTAAGGCTTCCCAGGTTTCCCTGGTGGCCACTCTGGCCAACACCAGGGAAACTCTATTGCCCCCCTCCCGGCCCCGGACCCCTTAAAGGGCCACGGGCTGGCTACTCACTTTGTGCCAGTTGCAAGGCTGCAGGCACCCGTGCCTGCACAGCCTGCACCTGCCACAGGATGAGCCAGCCATCCGAGGGCTCCCAGCCCTCCACTGCTCCCCACGACCAGCCTGGCGGCTCCCAGGAGCCTGCCCGGGGGCGCAAAAGGCGGGTGCCCGCCTGGTCAAGTGCGGAGATCGTGGACCTCATCGAGGTTTGGGGGGAAGCCTCCAATGTCCACGATCTCCGCACTAGCCACCGGAACGCGGCCGTCTACGGACGCATGGCTGCCAGCCTGGCCGCCAGGGGCCACCAGCGCAGCCGGGACCAGGTGCGCTGCAAGATTAAAGACTTGCGGCAGTCCTACTCCCGGGCTTGCCTGCCAGGGGCCGACCCGGAGGCCTGCCCCCACTTCCATGCCCTGGACCGCATCCTGGGGCCTCATGCCGTCCCTGCCCCCCGGGACGTGATTGACCCTGGGGCAGAGGGACTGCTCCTGGAGACGGAGGAGGAGGAAGAGGGCTCTGAGAGCCAGGAGCCTGCCGCCAGCCTGCCCAGGACCCGGGACCCCCGAGGCACGCCACAGACCCGCTCGCCTGCATCGTCAGAGGCCGGGGAGGTGTCCACCTGTGAGTACCCTCGTGTTCCCCTTATGTGTACGGGGGGCTGGGGTGAGAGGGAGCCCCGGGACCGTGCGCCTGGGCCTTGCCCACCACGGAGCAGGGGCCCTGGCCTTGCAGAGGGGAGCTGGGTTTCACACACCTGGGCCCCTGGGAAATTGACCGCTGGTCTTCTTGCACCACAGCTGCAGCACCGGGGCCTGCAGGGCGCACCACACCGCCTGCAGCAGCCGCCCGCGCCTGGGCAAGCAGGACAGCCAGGAACCAGGAGGACTACCAGAGGCGGCATCTCCGGTTCCTGGACCGACAGCTCCGTCTCCAGGACCACTGGGTCCAGGAGGACCTCAGGCTGCGCCGGAGGAGTCTGGAGGCCCTGGAGGAGCAGGGCCGTGCCCTGCGAGGCCACCTCCAGAGCCTGCTGGACCGCTTTCCATTTCCTCCTCCCCCTGCTCCCCCTCTTGCTCCCCCTGCTCCCCCTGCTCCTCCTGCTTCCTCCACACCCCCTGTCCCCTCTGCCCCCCCCCCTCCACAACCATTCCCCACCGACGCCCCCGGACCCGCAGTGTGGCGAGACGGGAGAGGCAGCCGGACTCCCACCCCTGAGCTTTCCTTTCCCTTCCTCCCTTCCCTCCCCTCCCCTTCTAGCTCCCTCGTCCCAGGTTTCCCCCTCCCTTCTCCCACCTTCATTCCTCCCTCCCCCACCCCAGTTCTGTGAAATAAACAGACGTTTTTGTTTGAAAAACAGGTGTCTTTATTTGACAGTAGGTAGGGAGGGGAAACGGGAAGGGGGGAGGGTAGGGTGGAAGAAGGCCCCGGTGGGGCATGCAGGGAGAGGTCAGTCCTCCTCCTCCTCCACCTGGAAGCTCTCCCGCAGGGCTTCCCGGATCCGGATGGCCCCCCGCTGGGCTTCCCGGACGGCGGCGGTGCGGGGCTGACCGTAGTGTCCAGCCATGCGGTCAGCCTCAGCCATCCAGGCTGGCAGTAAAGCCTCCCCCTTCCGCTCACACAAATTGTGGAGCACACAACATGCCGCCACCATGGGAGGGATGTTGTGCTCGGCCAGGTCCAGACGGGTGAGGAGGCATCGAAAGCGGGCTTTCAGTCGCCCGAAGGCCCCCTCCACCACGATGCGGGCCCTGGTCAGCCTGGCATTGAAGGCCTGGCGGGAGGGATTGAGGTGCCCCGTGTAGGGCTTCATGAGCCACGGCTGCAGTGGGTAGGCGGCATCCCCCACCAGGCAGACGGGCATGTCCACGTCCCCGACCCTGATGTGGCGGTCGGGGAAGAAGGTCCCGTCCTGCAGCCGCTGGCACACGGAGGAGTTCCGGTACACCCGTGTGTCGTGTGCTTTGCCGGACCAGCCCACATTTATGTCCGTGAACTGTCCCCGGTGGTCACACACGGCCTGCAGGATGACGGAGAAGTACCCCTTGCGGTTCACGTAATGGGACGCCTGGTGTTCTGGGGCACGGATGGGGATGTGCGTCCCATCGATGGCCCCCCCGCAGTTGGGGAAGCCGAGGGCGCCGAATCCCCGGATGACGGCGTCCGGGTCGGCGAGGCGGACCACCCTGCAGAGCAGCACCTGGTTGATGGCCTTGACCACCTGCGGAGAGAGACACAGCAAAGCGCCAATCAGTGGGGCGCCCGGGTGGCTGGGAGCGTGCGTGCCCTGGCAGTGCCCCGGGCCCCACTCCCGGAAGCAACCCCCCTGGCGGAGTGTAGTACAGCCGGGACAGCCCGACCCCTCCGGTGCGGGGCGCTTTTGCCTCCTCCCGCCCCCCCCTTTGTCCCTGGGGCGGCCCATCCCCTCCTCGCAGCCCCCCTCCCCCCGGCTCGGTGGCCGACGAGCGCCGTACCTGCATGAGCACCGCTCCGACGGTGGATCTCCCCACGCCGAACTGGTTCCCGACGGATCGGTAGCTGTCCGGCGTGGAGAGCTTCCAGAGGGCGATGGCCACCCGCTTCTGGAGGGGGATGGCGGGTCTCATGCGAGTGTCCCTTCTGCGCAGGGCAGGGGCGAGCCACTCACAGAGCTCCAGGAAGGTGTCCCTCCTCATCCTAAAGTTCTGGGTCCACTGTCGGTCCTCCCAGCGCTCCAGGACGATGCGGTCCCACCAGTCGCTGCTGGTGTCCAGACGCCAGATGCGGCGGGGCACGCCGGTGCCGGGGCACCGCCGCGGCTCCTCCACGGCCCCCAGGGTGGCCAGGCGGAGAGGCAGGGGGCTGACGTTCCCCAGGTGGTGCCAGGCAGCCTCGAGCCATTGCTGGCAGGCTTGCAGCAGCAAGTCCAGAACGTGCACCAGAAGGTGCAGGGCGAGCCGTGGCTCCATGTTGTCACCTGCGGCGGTCCCCCCCGAAGGGAAGCACCGACACAGACGGGCACAGAGACCGACGCTTTGCTGTCCCTCTGCGAGGTTGGCAAGCAAGCAGGAAAAGCTGAGAACCGGCTGTCCAGGGGGGTCCCTTTAAGCACGAGCCTCAGATAGCCTCAGACAGCAGCCACACAAAGCAACTGCTGACCTGATGCCCTGCCAGAACCGGTTTTAGCTGCCCTTAAATGCCCCCCTGCGTCCAATCAGTGTGGACGCGCTAGTTCGAACTAGCAAAACGCTAGATCGAACTAGTTTTTAGTTCTAGATGCGTTAGTTCGAACTAGCTTAGTTCGAATTAACTAATTCGAACTAAGTTAGTTCGAACTAGCGCTGTAGTGTAGACGTACCCTGGGACTTCCAAAGGTGAGTAGCCCTGAAGTAGACAGTCCCCTTCCTCTGTCCTGCCATGTCTGCTCTTCCTCCTCTGTAGCTCATCGCTCCATCTTGCAGCAGTGAGTTCCACCGGCCATAACTGAATTGCTGAGCATATCCAGCCTGAATGTTCTAGAGGACCAGATGGTGCCCATAAAGGTCCTCTCTGACGGTGCATTCTGAGCCCATTGTGGTATTTCTCCTTTCCTCTTCTTCCACTCTCCTCTCATCCTGTGTTGTCCCTTCCAAGGCTAACTCCTCTTCCGTCTCTCCCCAGGGAACCATGGATCAAGAGATCACAACTCTCCCACCAGCCATGGAGGCAAATTCCAGCCAGAGCCCAGCAGCCGTGAGTGCCATACACCTAGCCTCGGCAGGGTTTCTCTTCCCCACCTTCCTGGTGGGTGTGGTGGCGAACGGGCTGTACCTGTGGGTCCTGGGAATGAAGATGAGGAGGACGGTGACCACGCTCTGGTTCCTCCACCTGGTCTCCTGTTCTGCCTTTGTCACCCTGCTGATCCCCTTCTTTGCTGTCTACGTCCTCCTGGGTTTCCACTGGGTCTTTGGAATGGCCTTGTGCAAAGTCCTCAATACCTGCATCTCCATGCTCTTGTTCTCCTCTGTCTTCCTGCTCACCCTCATCAGCCTGGACCGCTACATCCTCATTCACCATCCCATCTGGTCCCAGAACCACCGCACCGTGCACCGGGCTGGGAAGCTGGCTTTGGGTGTGTGGCTGGTCTCCTTTGCTCTCAGCATTCCAAACCTGGTTTTCCGGGAGACCCACAAGGTGGACGGGGGCAGAATTGCCTGCATCAACAATTTCGCCCTTTCCAAGGACAGGAACAGAGCTGAGATGCTGGATCTGGGGAGACAGATCCATCTGGCTGACTTTGTGATCCGATTCCTGCTGGGCTTCCTGCTCCCCTTCTGTACCATGGCAGGATGCTACACCCGGGTGGTGTTGAAGATGAAGGAGAAGAGGCTGGTTTATTCTGGGAAGCCCTTCAAAGTCATGGTGACTGCAGTAGTTTCCTTCTTCCTCAGCTGGCTGCCCTACCACCTCCACCACGGATTGAAGCTCTACAAGGATGTACCAGAGTCCGTGACAGGTGCCGTCGTGGTCATTTATACCGTCATGGCCTGCTTCAATGCCTGTTTCACCCCCATCCTCTACCTGTTTGTGGGGGAGAAGTTCTGGGAGGTCTTCAGGACGTCTCTTCTCACCCTTGTCAAGGCGGCGTTTGTCGATGAACCAGAGAGCAGTGTGCGTGAATCTAGTGTAAGGAATGTGTCAGAACACTCAAGAGAAGATGGTCTGAATTTGCCTGGACATAGGGAAAGTGGAAGACTTGGCATGCCGCATTCATTGTTAGGTCTCTAATGGTTCTAAGTCCTGGTGGGTTCCAGGTGTTTCACTGTTCATAAACTCTGAGCGTTCCTGGATTCTAGATTCACAGCTATCTCCAGATTCCACTGGGTTCTAGATCTATCAATATTTTCAATCTCAGACAGTCATCTGTGACACGTTTTACTGGCACCAGAGCAGTAGCTAGATCTAGAACCTTGTTTGGTAAAACCTCTCACAGAGATCTAACCTGAGTCACTTGGTTTCTCCATCGCAAGTTGGGTCTAGAATCTCATTCATTCTAAGTCTCTCCTTGTATTCAAACTCCACATCATTTGTGGGTCATCCTGTGTTGTGAGCTGGGGATCTCTCCAGCTTGTGGGACACCCCTCCACCCCCATGAAAGGACTTCAGCAAACCACAGGCCCTTCCTATCCCTGGAGTCTGTCTGAATCCGTGAGGTCCTGGTGAAGCATCTGGGGTATTAAAGTGGGAAGTTGGAAGTCAGGATCTTACAGAGCAGGTGGGGCGGAGCATGTAAAAGACCAGCCCCCTGCGACAGTGCTGACAGACGGGGATCAAATCCCACTTCACTGTCTCTGTGTTAAGCCACAGCGCTGGAGTCCCTCAGTCTCAGACCGTGTCCACACGGGGGCGCCGTGTAACGCTCCACGTCTCAGGCCAAAGGAAATTAAAACGCTTCCCTTCCTAGATCCAGTGTCTGTAGGCGTGTGTGATGTGGGGGCACTCCCCTCCCACGAGCACCCCCACTCTGCTGCAGGCAGCCTTCGGCCCCACTTCAGTCAGCATGAATCTTTAATAAGCCTTGCAGCTACTCACCCCTCCGGCCGAGTCCCACGCCGCGGGGTTTTCGCAGCATCTCTAACAGGGGCCTGGCCCGGTGTCCTCTGCCAGTTGTCCATGTCCAATCCATGCTCCATCTTTTTCCCTGCTCAGGAGGAGAGCAGTACCCCTTGGGCTTCTCCTTGTGACAGACTGGACCAGATCTGGGCACCACTGAGGATGTCCGCTCAGGGCAAATTGCTCAAAACCAGAGCTCCTTACAGCCCCAGACTAGAGACCCTTCCAAACAGGCCATAAACCAGTCACACCAAGCACTTCATCTGCCAATCCAGCCAGCAGGAAGCCTCAGACACCCCAGCTCTCCCTGTGCCCTAATCCCCCCCCCGGCCTGCACACAGGTGAGGGATTATAGAACCCAATCTCACCTACCCCGAACGGGTTCTTCCGGCCCCGAAGAACCAGCCACTGTTCCAGTTCAATTTATACCTTGGATCTTACTCTCAAGTGCAAGCCAGGCCAATCCTTTAGGCTCTAAAATCTAAAGGTTTATTAACAAAAGAAAAGCAGGAGAGTAAGGTTGTTAAGGAGGATACATCACATGCAGCAGTCACCAGGTTCTTGAGGCAGGCTCTTAGCAGAGATGTTACAAACTGCTAGTTGAGAAGTCTCTGGTGTACATCCTATGTCAGGATGGGTCGGCAAACCTTCCCGGCTCCTTGTCCCTCGCAAGGCTGCATCTGGGATCAGTAGCAAGACTGAAGACAAGATGGAGACCTCATGGCACTTTATATCCATTCCTGGTGTCTCCCAAGCAGGAGCTGGTCACATGGGTCAAGTGACCTGTCTCTGTTTCACATGTCAACAGACATTATGCCCTGGCTGGTTTTCAGGTTTCCAGAAGCCTTCCTCAGGTGTGTATTGACCACTCTGAGAGCCAGTGTCCATGCAGGAGTGCTAATTAGCATAGTCATTGGCTGAACTATCCCTCCTCCCAATAGGCGGTCCAGGCACATTGCTTGCTCCCAGACAGAGAACATTTACAATACAAGCACAGAGCCCATATTCATAACTTCATATATGGACATCATACAAGGACATTAGTAGCCCGTACAAAATCAGTAGAACACAAGCTTTAGTTTGACACCTCACATGGTCCACTTTGTACAGCATTTTGGGTGAACACCCCCCGTGGGTGCAGCAGTGACCTGTCTGCTCGTTATAAAACCCACTAACATGACAGTCCTCATGGAGACGGTGTCCCCATAGCTCCCCACTCTGAGCTGTGCCTGGTTGCACCAGCCCTTTTAACCATCTCCCTTCAGGACTGGGCTGCAACTGAGCTGCAGCTGAGCCTGCAGCTTCTTTTATGGTCCTCCCCGGCTCCTGTTTGGCTAGTTACTCCAGGGCCTCTCTAGCCTCCCAGGAGGACCTCTCTATGGCTTTAGGGCAGGGGTGGGCAATCATTTGGGACCAGGGGCCACTTCAAAACTTTTTGAAGTGTCCCTGGCCTGCCAGGAAGAGGCGGGGTCTAAGCCGGAAGGGGAAGGGCCAGGATACCTCTGGGCGACCTCACTCTCAGACCATGATTAGTCTGGGGGTGGGAAAGCCCCTTTGCCCAGCCTTCCCACTAGGCACCCATACACCTGGCAGGGCAGGAAGGGACTTCCCATGCTACCCCATTTCCAAGCCAATCAGGGCCTGGGGGCAGGGGAGCAGCAGGGCCTCTGTGGGCCAGATCAATCCACTTGGTGGGCCAGATCCGGCCCACGGGGGCCTTTTTGCCCACTCCTACCTTAGGGCCTAGCCGCATTACAGCGTGTGGCTGGGTACACTGGGCCCTGAGATCTCTTGCTGGAGGCCTCCTGGCTTTGCCCCAGGAAAGCTCAAGGAAAAGGGTCCTCCAAGCTGCCTAGAGTGTCTGTGAGGGAAGCAGCCAATCAGAGAGCTGCAGAGAGCAGCCAAATGGGGGCCAAGCAGTCCCATATAAAAGGGGCTGCAGTGCAGAGCACAGGAGGGTTTCTCCCTGGAGTTGGAGGGGTGTGGCTGGAAGTGACAGGACCTTGGACAGAGCAGTGCTGCTGGGGATGGTGACATGCGGGTCCCAGCTGAGGAACATGCTGGGGACCCAGGGAATTTTATCAGTGACGGGGTGTGTTGAAGGGGACAAGGCAGATGGCTGAGGTCCATAGAGCCCTGGGGTGGGGTTTGGCGCAGTGGGGGGACCTGAATTCCACCCCCCATTAGGACTTTGGATGCACCTGAAAAGAGGGAACTGAACTCTGTTAGGATATGTCTACACTACAGCGCTAATTCGAACTAACTTAGTTCGAATTAGTTAATTAGAACTAAGCTAATTTGAATTAGCACAGCTAGACCTAAAAACTAGTTTGAATTAGCGTTTTGCTAATTCGAACTAGCATGTCCACATTGAGTGGACCCTGAACAGAGGTTAAGGATGGCCGGAAGCAGTGCCGGAAGGGCATCAGAGTAGGACTTAGAGCGTGGAGCTGCTGTCTCAGGCTAGCCAAGGGCTGTGCTTAATGGGACCCGACCCCCACCCCGGACAGACAGTTCGCAGGGGTGCCCCTCTTGCAAAGCAGTCCTGGCTTGGAGTGCCCGGAGTACCCACACTGGGCACATCACAGCACTTGGCCATCAGACCGGCTGCACTTGCCGCAGGCTGCCATCTGGGGAGAGGGCCCAATTGGGGGGCTGCAGGAGAGATTCCACCCCCAGAAGCCCGCAGAGCCAGCCCAGTCCTCCCCATCGGGGGCTCGTACCCCATTCCTCCCTCACCTCCTTCCACTTACCCCTCCCTAGCCCCCCTTCCTGCTGTACAAAATAAAGGACAATTGTGTTCAAAAATAGAATCTGTCTTTATTGAACAAAACTGGGGGAGACTGGGAAAAGGAGGTGGGAGAGAGAGGGTGGGAGAGGGGAGGGCAACTACAATGATGAGGGGTTTGGAACAGGTCCCATATGAAGAGAGGCTAAAGAGACTGGGACTTTTCAGCTTAGAAAAGAGGAGATGGAGGGGGGATATGATAGAGTGGTGTGGAGAGGGTGCATACAGAAAAGTTCTTCATTAGTTCCCATAATAGAAGGACTAGAGGACACCAAAGGAAAGGAATGGGTAGCAGGCTTCAAACTAAAAACAGAAAGTTCTTCTTCACAAAGCAAATAGTCAAACTGTGGAACTCATTGCTGCAGGAGGCTGTGAAGGCTAGAACTAGAACAGAGTTTAAAGAGAAGTGAGATAAAGTGATGGAGGTTGGGTCCATGGAGTGGTATTAGCCAGGGGGTTGGAGTGGTGTCCCTGCCCGAAGTTTGTGGAAGGCTGGAGAGGGATGGTACGAGACAAATGGCTTGGTCACTGTCTTCGGTCCATATCCCCCAGAGTCTCTAGGGTTGGATGCTGTCGGCAGACAGGCTACTGGGCTAGATGGACCTTTGGTCTGACCCAGGACGGCCATTGTAAGCTCAGGGCTCAGGGTTGGGGGTCTCAGTGGACCACCTTGATTTTCATGCAAACCTGCTCCTGGGTGGCCAGGCTGGCAGCTCTCCTGCCCTAGACGGCCGCTTTCCTGTGCCTAGCGCGGAGGTCGTGGACAAGGTCCACGATGTCTGCACTGGACCAGGCGGGTGCCCGCCTCTTGCGGTCCTGGGCAAGCTCCCGAGAGCCGCCAGCCTGGTCCCGGGAAGAGGGGGAGGGCTGGGGGGCATCGGGTGGCTGGCTCGAGCCGTGCCAGGTGCAGGGTCTGCTGGCTGGGTGCTGGCAGGCTTGCACCTGGCATGGGCACCGTAGCCAGCCCGTGCCTCTTTAAGGGCTCCGGGGCCGGGAGGGGGGCCGACGAGTTTCCCTGGTGTTGGCCAGAGTGGCCACCAGGGAAAGCTGGGGAGGGCTAGCCTCCCACTAGTTCGAATTAAGGGGCTACACAGCCCTTAATTCGAACTAGCAGGTTCGAAGTAGGCTTAGTCCTCGTAGAATGAGGTTTACCTAGTTCGAACTAAGCGCTCCGCTAGTTCGAATTAAGTTCGAACTAGCGGAGCGCTAGTGTAGCGCCTATCAAAGTTAATTTGAACTAACGTCCGTTAGTTCGAATTAACTTTGTAGTGTAGACATACCCTTACTGGCCCCCAGGAGGGCAGAGGCTGGGCAGGCCCAAGAGGGCGAAGGCCTTGCCCCAGGGAGGGAGCCTTGGAGAATTCCAGGGCGGGGCAATCGGAGGGAGCCCAGAGGGGCTGGAGCATGCTGGACGGACGCTGTGCTGGGCCTCGTGGGACGGACTGAGCAGCGAGCCTGGGACTGGGCTGCAGACGGACGTTCCAGAGGGGCTGAGACTCGCCCCTGTTGCCTGTGGAAACAGGCCGGGTTCAACAGGCATGGCCCATCCCAGCACACGTGATACAGCCGGGGGGTTGAAGAGTTGCCGCAAGGCAGGAAGCCAGGCCAAGCGTGTGCTCTGCTACGGGGCTGGCGAGAGGCGAGGGCGCCCTGGGACTAGCTCTGAAAGGCCCTGTCAGCCCCGTGGGAGGGACGGACTCGGGCAGGCGGACGCTCCACTGCCGACGCGAGGGCTGGAAGAGGCCACGGAGAGGTGCTGAAAGCCCATCAGGAGGTACCCAAGGGCTTAGGGGAGCCGTTCGTCCCTCTGCCAGGGCCCTGGGGCTAATTACACCCAGAGAGCTGGCCGGGCAGCACCCACACGCTACGTTCCCCTGTAAGCACGGGCAGCACGTACAGCAGGTCTCCCACAGCATCATCATTCCGGTGGCTCGTCTCTGCCCCCTCCCTGATCTACCGCTGCCCCCGGGACTGGGGGCATTGGAACCAGACGCAGGCTCCTGGCAGGGATCTATCAGCAGGGTTCCCAGCTATCCGGTTTTGAGCTTTCTGTTCGGGAAACAAATTGAAAAAAAAGAAACGAGGAAATAGAAATGTCCAGTATTTTCTAAATAAGATGTCATGTAGATTGTGATGTAATGTCAAGTGTGTTTGGTATTTTTGTTGAAACCGTCTGGTAACCCTATCTAACGGGCCGGGCAGTCTAGCTCCCAGCAGGGAGAACCCGGGGGCAGGACTCCTGGGTTCTGCCCCAGCTCTGTGAGGACAGTGGGGTCTATGGGTTAGAGCAAGGGGGCGGGGCTGGCAGCCCGGCTGCGCAGGTTCTGTTCTGTCTTTGGCATGGTGGCACAGGCAACGCTGATCTTCCTTGGAGGGGGCGTAAGGGTCCCTGTACCCCTGTCTGCCCCCTTCTCCAGCCTCTGGGGTCCCTCCCTCCTAGTCCCTGCCCTGGCTACACTGTCGACCCCAAGGCAGTGCAGGGGGAGGGGAAGTCCGTTCCCAGCTCTGGGTTTTCTGCTTTGCCACCATTTGAGGTGGGGAGGAGGAGAGGGGCTGGACCTCGGGGCCAGGACTGCAGGTGAGGAGACCATTGGTCGGCCACTGGTTCCCTACCTGGCTCTCAGCCCCTGTTCTGCTGTGTGTGCGGAGGCTCCCCTGGTCGCGGTGTCCCCTACTGGGCACCAGCCCCACAGCCCATTCCCACCCCCTGAGCCAGCCCATCGTCCAGATCCGAGCCAGGCCATGTCCTCTGCCTGGGTCTGTGTCCTATCCGGTGCAGGATTCCGCCCTTCTCCTCCCCCCTTCACTGGCCTCCTGTCCCTGGCCACCCACCAGACTGGCAGCGCGAGTGCCAGCAACGAGGTAGGCCCAGCGAGTGCCCTCTGGCCACAAAGTGGCGCTAAGGTAGCAGGCACCCTCGTACAGAGACCCTTGGGCCAACTCTGCTCCAATCCAGTGGTGGAGGGTCCCACGGGTTAACCATGCCCTGTATCCAGTCACGGGGATTGCCAGCGGTTAACCACATGGGTGATCCAATTGAGGGAATTCCAGCGGTTAACCACCCCCTAATATCCAGTTGTGAGGAGTGCCAAGCATTAACAACCCTGGTATCCAGAGTAGCAGGGAGTGCCAGGGGTTAACAGTGCCTGGTATCTAGTAGCAGAAAGGTGCAGAGGTCAACCACACCTGGTATCCAGTAGCAGGGAGTACCATGGGTTAACTGCCCTTAGGCTCAGCCCTTGCAGTTGCTGATCTGTCGGGAGCAGCAAAAGCTTCTTTTTGCCCCGAGACTTTTCCTTTCTGGTGTTGCACTTTTTGGGGCAGGCGTGGGGCAACCACGCCCCAGGCAGGACAGTCCCACACGGCTACGCCCGTGTTCATAACAACGCCCCATTGCTCCCCTCTCTCCTGTTTGCACAGCTCAGGCTGGCAGGTTTCAATCAGCAGCAGGACCCTTCCGGCCTGTGCCCGCAGGGCTGGTACTCACAAAAGGCAGAGTCACACGGCAAACTCAGCCTGGGGTTCTCCAGCTCAGCGGACCCTTTCCATCATTGGGCCAAACTCACAGGATTTGAAATCCAACCCTGTCGGTCGGTTTAGTCCCAGTGGGACTGGTTGCAAAATTCCTGCCTCTTGGCCGGTTAGGCTTCTCCGCCATGTTCTCCAAGGGCTTCGTCTGCACTTGGGGAAACCCAGCTGTTTGCCGTCCCGCGTCTCTGGCGACAGGCGGCCCGGCTCCCCCCATGGCTTTCACTTTCCTGCTTCTCGCTGCCCCAAACGTTCACTAATGCAGAGTCAACCCCCCCCCCCCCAAGTCACTTGATTGGCTTTCAGATCCGGAGATGCCCCACTTGATGTGGGGGTCTTTCATTTGCCTTCTCCTTCCAGAGCCTCGAGGGGCTGGGGTCACTTCCAGCTTCCGTCCATGGCTGAAATGAGCCCAGATCCATTAATGACCTTGAGGCTTTGTGGGGAACGATCCTCGTTGTGTGACTCGTGGACAAAGCCAGGGCCACTGCCGCTACTGGCCATGCGAGTCGTCCCGTTCTTGTGCGTTCCCCTCTCTTCTTGCTTTTGGTTCGTTCTCATACCACAACAAGTGTTGCAGAGAAAGCCACCGCCCCCTCCAGCCACTGCCTATGTGGTCAGGCTGCGCTTTGTTATTGCTGGATCTCACTTTCACATACGCCTGCAGCAGGCTCAGGCAATGCCGACCACAGATGGAAGCCACGGCTCAGATGCCGTTTTAGTATCAAAAGCCACTGCAGCTAAGTCAGCTGCTTAAAAACCCTGCACGGCCTGGCTCCATGACCTGGAGCTGCAGCGGCGTTGATTATGCAGGGCTCCCCGGCCGGTGTGTTTGAGTCCTGCCCCTGGCAGGTTTTGCTCTGAGAACATCTTTTTTCCTGCGTGAAGAGCCCATGTTTCAAAGTCCTCGCAGGCCCAGCGGGGTTGTCTTGAAACATGAGACCTACTCGGCACTGGGAGGAAAGTGGCAAGGACCGACTGACCAGGATCGATTGGTGAAAGGGCCCTTCATAGACCTTTCTCCTGCCCCATGTAGCCTGTCTGAATTTTTTTCAGGCGGAAACTCAGATCCCTTGGACTCCTGCCCAGTAGCACAGGGGCTGTCGGAGAGATTGTGCCCTTTTCTATCCAGGGAGACCACCTGGCAATAGGCTGCTTGTAGAGAGCCAGGCCGGGGAAGATCGCAGATCCGGAGGGCTTGATTCTCCATCCTCCACGCTCTGTGTCTATCAGGGAGGGAAAAGTGCAACCGTGTACACAGTCAGCCAACAGGCCTGGGGTCATCAGCCAACATTCACGGCGACATGCAGGCTCCCAGTACGCACGAAACCTCCCAGAGGTTGTTCTGGTCTGTCGACGAGGACTGGCCTGTCCCCCATGGCCTGTGAAATGGAGGGGTCATCTTCCAGGGTAAGTTGTAGACTGATTGTCAATGATGTGCTGGAGGGTGTAAGCTGAGGGCTGTAGGCCCTGGTCTGCACTAGAGAATTAATTCAAAATAACAAGCAGAGCCTCCACACTACCAAGCTCGTTATTTCAAAATCTGTCCTCCTGCTTTCCTCGAGGGATACGGGTTATTTCAAAATAACGGTTGTGTGGATGCTCCACTGCTGCTATTTGAAAATATCTACCACCTCCCCCCTCAGAGTCATTCAAACTAATTACTCCCCAATGCTTCCTGGGGCTCTAAGTTGAAGAAGTGCATCCACGTTAAGGCTACATCTACACGGCAGCGCTAGTTCGGGATACCTGTGGTATCCTGAAATAGCTATTCTGCATCTTTTGAGCACACCCGTTATTTCAAAATATAACGGGCTCGCTATTCCGATGTCTCTGCAAATCTCATTCCATGAGGAGTAAGGGACGTTTTGGAATAGCGGGTTATTTCGAAATAAGCTATTTTGAAGTAAGATCAAACTCAAATTTACAATTTGCCTAGCTGAAATGGCGTTTCTTATTTCAAGGTCCAAGTGCAATGTGGATGCACCCTACGGGAGTCTGCCTCAGACTAATTTTGAGGTTTGCTTGTAGTATGGACACGCTATAGTGTAGATGTGCCCTAGGTGATAACCAGTGGTGTTCTGTTATTTTCCTTGTTGGGCCTGTCTTGAAGTAGCTGACTTTTGGGTACTTGTCTGGCTCTGTCATTCTGTTTTCCCACTTCCCCAGGTAGGTATTTTAGTTTTAAGAATGCGCAATAAATATCTTGCAGATGTTTGTCTCCGTCTGTAGGACTGGAGCAAACCCGCTTGTATCTTACCTTTAGGAGGAGTTCTTGAACAAACCGACTCTCAGACAGATGGACAGACGCACATTTCTAAAATATAGAGACAGAAGACTAGCAGATTTACCTGACATTGCTTGGGTCCAATGTATTTTATTATATTTTATTTCTTCATCCCTATGAATGCTAATCATTCGCTATGTTTTAACACAAAAGAGCGCTAGTCAATTTGGTTTCCAAATACGTTTTCTTTTAGTTTTCAAACCTTAAGCTTTGATGTAGCTGTGCCAAAGCTGAGCACTACTCCTAATGTCTCTGTTTCATCTCTTTTCTGTAAGGGTCATTGAGAAGTGGTCCTGTTCCAGGTTCATCTGATTTTTCTGGCTCATCTTTTCTGGCTCACCTTTCAAAATTTGCTCAGTGATGCTTTGTGATGTGTTCTCCAGGCACATGCCCTACGGGAATGAAATCACACCCAGGCGCCCCACCAGGGAGTTATTTCGGAATAAGTCTCCTTCTTTCAAAGGCATAAGTGGAGCATCCACACGCCCGAGCCCGTCACGTCGAAATCTGCTCTCCTGCTCTCTTTGGGGAAGAACGCTCATTTTGAAACAGCAGCAGCAGGGCATCCACACTCCGGCTATTCTGAAATAACGACTCCCCAGAGTCATTCGAACTCTACTCCCCAGGGTTTCCTGGGGAGCTAAGTTGAGGAAGCGCGTCCACAGTAACGGAACCTGCCCCGGACTCATTTCAAGGCTTCCCATAGCGGGGTCTCACTATTTCGATTTTGTTATTTTGGGAGCTATGCAGTTGGTTTTAGTTATTTTGAAAGAGCTGCCTAGTGTAGACACACCCTGAATGAAGACCTCAAAGTGAATGGGAGTGGATAAAGGGCTAAGGAAGGCAGCCTGGCTCACGCACAGACCATTCATGGAAAGTTATATTTCTCCTGAGCAAGCAGGGAAGGAGGAATCAAAACAAGTGTCTCAATCAACGGAAGCGGGGTGTGCCTGGGCCGTGCCCTGTTACCATGGTTGCAAGTACCCAGAGCCCTTATTTAACCCTCAGACACCCCAGCAGACTCCCACAGAAGGGCCTGGCCTAGCTTTAAGGGACAAACATGGGTATGAAGGAGGCAATGTCCAGGGAGCGCATGAGGGGTTAAGCAAAACAGCTCACTCAGCTGTTGGCCACCCTGACTTTTGGCCTGTCACTTGTAATCACTTAAACTCTCGCTTTTGCAGTCAACACTCTTGTTTTGCTGCTTATCTTGACAAGGACGCTTGTGGTAAGCGTCTGGTAAGTCTGCTTTGGATGGCAAGGGCTGGTGCTGTCATACGTGGGTAGGGTAAGCTTGCAACCTTAGGTACATGGATTGTTTGGGAGCGGTAACCGCAGGAGTAGCAGGCTAGGCCAAGATCCACCCGCACTAGCACTCCTGGTTTTTGGGGCTGTGGCCCTCCTGGAAGAAACAAGTGATGGTCTGTTCGTCAGGTGGCTCTGGCTGTACGTTTACAGGTGCTCTCCACAAGTGAAGTAGAAACCCAGGTATAGATTTGTACAGCCCATCGTGAGCAGTGCAAGGTGGCCCGTCCCTGAGGGGCAGTGCTGGGAACTGGGTGGGTCTAGCTGGGCCCGTGCCTGGTGCAAGTCGTGACTGGCTCTGGCGTGGGGCTCCCCATGTGGTTGTGCTGAGTGACCGCAGGGCCTGCGGGGGTTTGCTGCTGGTCACTAGCAAAGCCCAGGGAGCCAGCTCAGGCCGGAGAGGCAGGGGGGGCTCAGCAGGCCCACAGTCCCAGGCTGCCCCCCAGGCGCCCTGTCCCACTCGTTTTGAAACAGTGGCTGATGCTTGCGTGGTGGTTTGTCTGAGACTGTCCGGTGTTCATTTCCGTTTATGGTTTTCAGAGTAGCTGGGGGCGGAGTGTGTAGGAGACACAGAGCTAAGGGGAGTGAACTCAACACACAGAGGAGGGCTCGGAACTGCAGGAGACAGACTCTCGGATGCTTTGCTGAGCAAACACACCCCATCAGAAGCTCTCTCTGCGCTGGCTTCATGTTTCCACAACCGGCTGCCCAGGTGAGTTGAGTCAAGGACAGAGGGCCCCTAGTTGGGTCTAAAGGGGGATTTCCATGCTAAGGCCTCCTAGAAGCTGCAGATTTTTTCTGTTGTCAAGGAAACCAGTGGAACTCCCTGCCACTGACTTTCATTGGGGTTACTCTGTGCAGGAAGAGTTACACCCTCTCCAGGGAGGGCTGGAGCCGATACCATAGAATTGTAGGACTGGGAAGGACCTGGAGAGGTTATCAAAGCCAGTTCCTGTACCCACGGCAGGACAGAGCACCATGCAGACCATCCCTGACAAGTGTCTGTCCAGCCTGCGCTTAAGTATCTCTAGGGATGGAGATTCTGCAACCTCCCCAGGCAATTTATTCCAGTGTTTAACCAGCCTGAATGAAAATTTTTCCTAATGTCCAACCTAAACCTCCCTGGCTGCAGTTTAAGCCCATTGCTGCTTGTCCGGTCCTCAGAGGCCAAGGAGAAGAATTTTTCTTCCTCCTCCCTGTGACTCCCTTTTAGATACTTGAAAGCTGCTCTCGTGTCCCTTCTCGGTCTGCTCTTTACCAGACTAAAGGAGCCCAGTTTGTTCAGTCGCCCTCCCAGGCCGGGTTTTCTCGCCCTTTCCTCGTTTGTGTCACTCTTCTCTGATCTTTCTCCAGTTTGGTCATATCTGTTCTGAAATGAGGCTCCCTGAGCTGGACGCGGTCGGGCAGGAGGAACAATCACTGCTTGTGCCTTGCTCACAACGTGCCTGCTACTGCACCCCAGAGCGGGGTTGTTTCTTCATGCAGCCGTGTCACCCTGTTGCTGGGGAGACGTGCGAAGGGGGCGCTGGGGGCAGGGGACCCTCCAAACACCGTGGGTGGGAGGAGCCGGGAGCCAGCGCCTCTGGCTGGCCTGGGAGACCAGCGGGGGCCTGGAGCCCACAGCAGGGGTCGCCCCCCACGGGCAGCAGCGGGGGGAGCAGAGCAACGCGGCGTCGCTCTCCCGGCTGCCGGCTGCATTACTCGGGGGGGAGGGGCTGTTGGGGGAAGGCCAGTGTGTACGTCCACCGTGTTGTGTTTGTCTGAGGCGCTGGTCAGCCGCCTGTCACCGACCCCGGCCTGGAAAGGGCGGGAAAAGGAAAAAGGCGGGAAAAGTGGGGTCCCCTGACCTCAATCTGCCTGGTGACAAGAGGGCTGACAAGGGCCCTGACCCCCTCCCCCAGGGCTCTGCACGACTAGGGGGGCCGGAGCCCCTCAGGCCATGGGGTCAAGCTTGCGCTTGTCGCGCTCGCCGGGCACAGCGTGTTCGTTTTAGGTTCAGGTGCCTGCAATCACACCAGGCAGCCAGATCCCTCCCTCTGTCTGTCTCTGTCTCTCACGCACACACGCATGCACACACATGCACACGCATGCACTCATGCACAGATGCACACATGCACTCACGCACAGATGCACACATGCACTCATGCACAGATGCACACATGCACTCTTTCACCATTTGCCTTTGCATCCGCACACCACACGCAGGACAAGGAGCCAAGGGAACGGAGAAGACAGAGGAGAGAGACCTTCCGCCTGCCTGAGCCTTTGACTCCTTCCCTCCATCTCGTCTCATCTCGTCTCATCTGGTTGCTGCAGGACCCAGTACAGCGCCTCAGCTGGGGTGTGTTTGCCCAGAAAAAGGTCGCTGAATCTGACCTGCCCCATGTGGTGAGTTCACTCCTCGGAGCTGTGACTTCTACACGCTCCACCCCAGCTGCTCTAAGAGCCACAAGCTGCAAACCAGAAATGGAGAGACAATCGTTCAGACACCGTCTCATCAGAGAAACCACCAAGGGAACAGCCGGTGGCCCCTGCTCCCTGCCGAGAGCCAGTGGAGACCTCAGGAGTCCTGAGCCACCCTAGCCTGGTTTAACTGCTACACCGGAGGCCTCAGCAAGAGATTCCCCCAGGCACTGGGACTGCCCCCACTGCTGCCTGCGCTTCTGTCCATCCAGCGGTTCTGTCAGGCCCTTGGGATTCCGGCTGCGGGCGGCCATTTGTTGAGAGCCTGTTGGATAACGCAACACAACTCAGCCCGACTCCTTAGGCTGCTCGGGCCAGGGATGCACAGGAATGTGGAGCTTGGTTCCCCCCCGGGAGATCTCAACACTTCCCACTGCCTCTCTGAGGGGTCGCAAGTCCAAAGGGCTCTCAGAGGCCACGTGCCCCAGAGACGCGACGCAGTGGCTGGCAGGGGCTCAGTCAGGTGGATGCCTCAGGGTCGGACGGGAGCGGGCAGAGAGGAAAGGGCTGTTGGACTGGGGGCAGCTTGCAGCCGGGCCTGGCCGACACTGAGCTGAGAACTGCCCACGGCCTCCCGCAGCAGGTGTGCTAAGGTTGCACCAGCATCCGGGCCTGTGGAGAAACCTCCCCCCTACAGAACCGGGGAGTGGCAGGACGCCGACATCCCCTCGCCCACTTGGCTGGGCTTGTGTCTGGCCATCTGAACCCAGGCTGGGGAGGAGTGAACAGGGCGGGCTTGGGGGCTCGTGATCCAGGATGCTCAGCGAAAGCTGCATGAAAAGGAGCCACTCTCAGTGTCTTCACACAGCTCGGAAACCTCCAGTGGCCAAAGCTGCCAGGGCCCTGCTGGAGTCTGCCAGATCAACGGGAGGGTGTTTGGTCAGTGGCATCATAAGATGCAGCCCCCGAGTCCGATCTGCTGTTAATATTCACTCGTTGTACTGATGCCCCCGTGCTTTGGAAACCGGCACTCGGTAATGGAGCAGGAGTGGGGTCTGTGATGCAAAGTTGGGGTGATTTGGCCCAGGTCACCCCATGATGCAGCCCCCGAACCCCACATGCTTGGACTGAACAGCATCGGATGGCTCCAATGTTCTCCGTGCAGAGAGAAAGAAAACGGCAAAGTCACCGACCTCTGCAAAATGTGAAACCCACACGGTCCCTGATCTCAGCTATGCAGCGAGATCAAAGATGGGTGCAGCCACCCTGCAAAAGGGAGCCTGCTCCTCCAGCTGTTCACGTCTGTGCTTGCGAGCGGTTCACACCTCTGTGAGATATGGTCTTCTCTGAAAACCACATGTCAGTAACATGCACACGGAACTGAGTCATGGGAACTTTGACACAGCCACTCAGCCGGTGCCAGTAACCAACTCTTCGGGGCCCTGGTTGTTCTGAAAACCTGGGTTTGGGGGGTCCACAGGGAGATGACCCCAAATGATTTTTTTTTGGCAAATGAAAAGGGCCGGGGGAGGGATTGTTTCAGGCCAAACAATTTTCCCCCCTTGCGCATGGTTTTTACACCTTTTAAATACAAATCAGATTTCAATGTAGCACGTGTGAAGACAAAGCTGTTTCAGACAAGAACACGGGATGTTTCACTGTGAATGTGAACGTTCGGCGGCCTCCAAGCCCAGCCCCTCTGTCTCAGGGGCCAGCCCCAGTCTGTATGGGCCATGCCTTGGTGGCAAGATTGGGTGCAAGGTGAAGGGGGGGACCCAGACCTGCCCACTACTCAGGGTCCCATCCCAGGGACCCTCTGGCAGGAGCTTTGTCCTGCCCCCCCCCAACTCCCTTTCAACTGCCTTGAATTCATGGGCCACTTCCCCTGAGATCCCAGCACCTTCCTGTCCCTTGTCACAAGGTCACAGCCTGGCAGGGACCAGGCAGGGGCCTCCCTCTCCAGCCCCCTGGCGCCCACCCAGCCCTGCTCTCCCCAAGGTGCCTCTCTGGGAAGCAGCTCTGCCCCCTTCCTGTTCAAGGCCTAACTGCGCCCTCTCTGCGGAGCAGTTCCTTTTATACAGGGCTGCCTCAGCCAGCTACACCCTGATTGGCTCCTTTAAAGCTCCTCTCCAATTGGCCAGGGCTCTGCACAGGCTCCCTCCAGCCTACTATAACTCCTTCTGGCCAATGTGGGACAGTTGCTTCCCCCAGTGAGCTAAACAATTTGGCCAATTTGATACTAGTGCATTAAAAGCTTTGGTGTCAGTAAGTCTGCTCTAACTGCTGGACATCACTCCCCTCCCAAAGCTGGGGAATGAATCCAGGAGCCCTGGCTCCCAGTCAAGGCCCACTGCCCTTCCAGAGCCTGGAGCAAAGCCCAGGAACTGAGAATGGAACTTAACAGAGCTCGCAGAACTATACTGGCAGAGGACCTGGCCTGTTTGATCCCTTCCCTGGGACCTTACAGAGTTCATACTCCGGAATACCGGGGGTTTTCTGTCAGGCAGCTATTTTAGGGAGGTTTCCCAGATAAACACCCTTAGGGAGGCCTGGTTTAACAAAGCGGGGGCCTGACTCCATTGTGACTGTTTCTAAAAGGCTCTAGCTTCTGCCGTTTGATGTTTGAAATGGAGCGACTTGGAGCCCAGGAGTGTCCAGAACTACGCACAGAAGTCACAGGATCCTACTCTTTTGTCAAACATCTCGCTACTGGAACTCGTAAGGTGCTAGCGCCTGTCAGTTCTGATTAGGTTTTAAGGCAGTGTCACACCTAGAACTCAAGAGGTTCAAAACAACCAAACATCTAGAAACCAGTTGGTACTGTTGGGTGTGTATTATTGATAGATAGATAGATAGATTAGGTAGGAACCAAATAGAACCCCTTGAGTTCTAGACATATGGATGGTACTTGAGCCTCTTGGGTTCTAGACCTAACAATGTAATTTTTTGACTGGAGTGGGCAGGTGGGATCTCCGGGGTGCAGAGCAAAACCTATTCTGGAATGCCAAGGGCTGGGCGGGCTGTGGAATGGAGAGCAGATTCTCCCAAAAGTGGTGGTAGCACAATAATTACAGTCCCCAATCAGTCACAAATCGAGCTTCTCATCCCCATACACTGGTAGGTTAGAAAGGAAGGAAGGAAGGAGTCAGGCAGCCAATCAGCAAATTGGTCCAGTAAAGTGAGAAGTAAGTTGCAATTCTATTCACAACCCAAAATGTTTTTCTGGTCCCTTGAGGGCCAGCCACGCTACCAGATCAATACCACGCTGCAGCCAACCCTAAACTCGAGGGATTCTTAGTAATGACAGAAAAAGAAAGAGCTGTCAAATGGCCAGAGCAATGAGAGACGTATGTAGGACTTCGGAGTTCCTAGCAGCACCAGTGAGTTTTCTGGCTGATGACCCCCTCTGGACCATGGCTTTGGCTTGAATGGTCTTCCAGCCCTTTGCTCTGAGCATCAGTTTGCAGAAATGTTGCTCCAGATGGGAGAAGCAGGATGAGGAATTGGCACTGGGGTCTCCATCACTCGGTAGTGTAGAGCAGTAATCGGTCTAGAGCAGGGCTTCTCACCACAAATTTTGGTGGTTCCCGGGTGCAATTTTTCTCAAAGACTTTAGGAAAATCAGATAAATATTCACACCTACATGACCAAAGCATTGACATTTATTTATGTAGAGGCTTTTGGCAGACTCAAACCTTGTCTATACTTACCTAGAACGTCGAATCAAGAACCACAACTCCATCTTCGTTAATTGCGTACCATCAGTGCCGTCTTAATTTGACCATCAGTGCCGTCTCCACAGCTGGAGGTTGATGGAAGCAAACACCAGTCGACTTCCCTTACGCCTTGTGAATTGAGGAGTACTGGCGTCAACAGAGGGTTAGAACACAGTGGAAGACCTAAGGCAAGCAGGATCCTGGAAAAGGCTACGGATCTGGTGCCACTGACAACCAACTGAAAAATTGGAGAGACCTAGAATATAAGGAATTCTGGGGAGAGGAGAGACTCTAGAACCCAGGGACACTGCAGGGTTTATAAACAGTGAGATACTTGGAGCTCACCAGGTTTCAGAAACATCGGGAGTCTAGGAACAAATAAATCGCCAAGTTTTCAGCTCTCCCTAAGTCTGGGCAACTTTTTAGTTCTTGACTTCTAACCTGTGTGTTCCACTAGTGCCGGGGCACTGCTGACGAATTAGTCAACAAATGCTGTCTTGACCAAGATGAGAAGAGACATCCTGAAGACCTCCCAGAACTTCTCCCCTCCAGATCCCATCTTGTGGTTCCATTCCAGACCTTCTGGAGATATTGTAATTGTTGAGGCAGGCGACTCTGCCCCCATCCAGCAGGCGGGTCTCCTGGAAAGCCAGGTAGGGAGCGCTGAGAGCAAAGGAGACCAGCCACACACTCATAGCCAGCTTCTCAGCCTGGGCCAGAGAGCAGTGGCTCTGGGACCAGACGGGATGGTGAGTGAGGGTGTAGTGGTCCAGGCTGATGAGGGTGAGCAGGAAGACGGAGGTGAACATGCCACGGAGACGCAGGTGTTGAGGAGTTTGCACGTGGCCGTGCTGAAGACCCCGTGGAAACCCAGGAGGATGTAGATGGCAAAGAAGGGGATCGGCAGGGTGAAGAGGAAGGAGCAGGAGACCAGGATGAGGTTGGGATGGCCCAGGAGGGAAAGGTGCTGTGAGGAGTCAGGCTGATGGGAAGGGGTAGGGGCTGTGAGGGGCTGGGACACGTGAGAAGGGGGGGGTTGTAATGGGCTGTGAGAAGAGTGGAAAAATACAGGGGAGACTGGAGACGAGGGAGAGTCAGCTGTGCAGAGCCCAGGCCTGGCAAACCCCATGTTCCAGTCTCCTCCCTGCACGAACCAGCAAGTCCCTCAGCTTGCTACAGGGAGAACCAGGCGTCCTGGCTCCCAGTCCCCACCCCTGGGCTTTCCCATTCTTGGCTCTCGAGGGTCTGGTTTGCCAAGAATACACACCCAGTCTGGGGAGGGCTTACTGGGGCTGAGGTTTTATGCAGGGCAGGATTTCAAAGGAGTTTTCTCACAGACACACGTCCCCACCACACGTCAATAGCACGAGAGATCTCAGAGCTATTCACCTGCTTTCACCACGGGACTCTTCCCCACTCCCAGAGATGGGTTCAGAACCCAGAAGTCCTGGCTCCCAGCCCCGCCCAAGCTAACCCCTCTTGCTGATCCTTCCCCCACTTGTTGTCCAGATAATGCATCATTTGTGTCTGAGCTTCTCTTGTGAGTTCACAGTTTATTTCTGTGGTTATCTCTGAAGTGCAGCTTGTGTCATGAAAAGGTGCAAAACACAGGCCCTTCCTCCCCACAGGGGCACCTCCCAATAGATGGGCTCCTAGCCCCACATCTGCTGTATTAGTGGGGCTGGGGGCCAGGGCACCTGGGTTCTCTCCCTGCCTCTGGGAGGGGAGCAAGGGCTGGCTCTAAGCTGGTGTCTGATGCCGTGGTGGGTTCTTTGCTTCAACTGTGTCCCGTGACCATTTGTTTACGGTTTGCAGCTTGTGGATCTCAGAGAGGAGCTGGGGGCGGAGAGTGCAGAAGACACAGAGTTAAGGGGAGTGAACTCCCCACACGGAGGAGGGCTCAGGAGTGCTGGGACAGACTCACAAATGCTTTGCTGGAGAAACACACCTCATCCAAGTCTCTATCTGCACTGGCTCCTGCGCCGCCCAGGTGAGTCGAGACGACAGGCAGAGGCAGGTTTTAAGGGGAATTTTCTTTCTAAGACCACGTAGAAGCCAAAGAAATGGGCCATTGTCAAGGCAGACCAGTGGAACTCCCTGCCACAAGGTTAAGATGAGGTAGCAGGGGAGGTCTGTCACAGGGGTGAATTTTACTCTTTTTCACATTAATCGGATGAGGTGTTCGCAACTTGGGAAGTTCTAAGACATAGCACTCCCGTTCCCTCCCACAACCCAAGGGAGGTGGTGGAATCTCCCTCTCTGGAGATATTTAAGAACAGGTTAGATAGACATCTGTCAGGGATGGTGTAGACGGAGCTTGCTCCTGCCTTGAGGGCGGGGGGCTGGACTCGATGACCTCTCGAGGTCCCTTCCAGTCCTATGATTCTATGATTCTATGAACCCTGGAGTTCTCACCCCCATCCCCAGAGTCAAGGAGCAAACCCAGGAGTCATGGCTTCCAGCCCCTCCTTCTCTAATCATTAGGTCATTCTAAAGTTCTTGGTGCTTTGCAGAATGTAAGAATGGCCATACTGGGTCAGACCAAAGATCCATCTAGTCCAGTATCCTGTCTTCTGTTAAAGTCATGGCCTTCACAATATCATCTAGCAAGGAGTTCCACAGGTTGACTGTGCATTGTGTGCATAAATACTTCTTTTTGTTTGTTTAAAACCTGCTACCTATTAATTTAATTTGGTGATCCCAGTTCTTGTGTTACGGGAATGAGTAAATAACTTTTTTTCTTAATTTCCTTTCTCCACACCAGTCATGGTTTTATAGACCTCAATCATATCCCCCATAGTGTCCTCTTTTTTTAAGATGAAAAGTCTGAGATTTTATAACCTCTGCTCATATTGCAGCTGTTCCAAATCCCTGATAATTTTTGTTGCCCTTTTCTGAACTTTTTCCAGTGCCAAGATATCTTTTTTCAGATTTGGTGACCACATCTATATGTAAGATGTGGGTATCCCATGGATTTATACAGAGGCAATAAAGTATTCTCTGTCCAAATCCCAATCCCTTTTTTAATGATTCCTAACATTCTGTTTGCTTTTTTTGGCTGCCACTGCACGCTAAGCGCATGTTCGTAGAGAACTGTCCACAATGACTCCAAGACCTCTCTCAAGAGTGGCAACAGCTAATACAGTCCCCATCAATTTGTACGTATAACTGGGATTATGTTTTCCAATGTGCATTACTTTGCAATTATCAACATTAATATTCATTTGCCGTTTTGTTGCCCCATCACCTAGTTTTGTGAGAGGCTTTTGAAGCTCTTCACAATCTGCTTTACTATCCTGATCAGTTTAGTATCATCTGCAAATGTTGTCACCTCAGTGTTTGCCCCTTTCTCCAGACCATTTCTAAATAAGTTCAGTGCTTTTTTTGGAAGAAAAAAGGTGCCGGTTCTCCGGGGGAAAATTGTTGAGCAAAAGCAAAACAAACAAACAAAAAAGAGGAAAAAAAGGTGGATTGGGGGCTGAAATGCGGTTGGGGCCCCTTTATGAACTGCATGTCCCAAGTGGGTTTCTGTCGGGAGCCAAGCTGCCCCAGGAAAATACCAGTGAAGTCTCCTCTGACAATAGGTGCCAGAACTCTGCAGGGAAATGCTGTTCATTTCCGGTATGCTGGGTAAATAGGTGCTGGCATGCCATACCGGGGCGTACCATCACAAAAAAAGAACTGAATAAGTTGAATAGAATTGGTCCCAGTATGGACCCTTGGAAGACCCCACTAGTTACCTCTCTCCATTCTGAAAACTGACTATTTATTTCTACCCTTTGTTTCCTGTATTTCAATCAGTTATCAATCCATGAGAGGGCCTCCCCTCTTATCCCATGACAACTTACTTTATTTAAAAGCCTTTGGAGAGGGACCTTGTCAAAGGCTTCCTGGAAACTAAGTACACTATATCTACTGGATCCCCCTTGTCCACATGCTCAAAGAACGCTAGTAGATTAGTGAAGCATGATTTCCCTTTAAAAAGAACCATGTTGACCTTCCCCAACAAATCATGTTCATGAATGTGTCTGACAATTCTGATAGAAATGTAGCCGTGTTAGTCTGGGGTAGCTGAAGCAAAATGCAGGACAATGTAGCACTTTAAAGACTAACAAGATGGTCTATTAGATGATGAGCTTTCGTGGGCCAGACCCACTTCCTCAGATCAAATAGTGGAAGAAAATAGTCACAACCATATATACCAAAGGATACAATAAAAAAAAATGAACACATATGAAAAGGACAAATCACATTGCAGAACAGGAGGGGAATGCGGGGGGGGGGGAGGAAGGAAGGAAGGTAAGTGTCTGTGAATTGATGATATTAGAGGTGGGGAGAATGGGATGTTTGTGAGCTAATGGTATTAGAGGTGATAATTGGGGAAACTATCTTGGTAATGGGTAAGATAGCTTGAGTGTTTGTTCATTCCTTTTCGGAGAGTGTCGAATTTTAACATGAATGACAGTTGAGAGGATTCACTTTCAAGTGCAGATGTAAAAGGTCTTTGTAGCAGAATGTAGGTGGTTAAGTCATTGAGAGAGTGTCCTTTCTGCCTGGTACTGATGTTAGACTTACCGGTCTGTAATTGCCAGGGTCACCTCTGGAGCCCTTTTTAAATATTGGCATCATGTTAGTTAAACTCCAGTCGTTACTTGTGGAAGCTGATTTAAAGGACAGGCTACAAACCACAGTTAATTGTTCCGCAATTTCACATTTGAATCCTTTCTGAACTCTTGGGTGAATGCCATCTGGTCCCGAGGACTTGTTAGTGTTCAGTTTATCAATTTGTTCCAAAACCTCCTCTAATGACACCTCAATCTGAGACAATTCCTCTGATTTGTCACCTGAAAAGAATGGCTCAGGTTTGGGAATCTCCCCAATATGTTCTGTCGTAATGGCCGAAGCAAAGAATTCATTTAGCTTCTCTGCAATGACCTTATCATCGTTGAGTGCTCCTTTAGCATCTCAATCGTCCATGGGCCCCACTGGTTGGTTAGCAGGCTTCCTGCTTTTGACATACTTGAGGCTGGCACACCCTGGCCAAGGCTTGATGGGTGCGAAAGCGATTTGGTATAAAAGATTCCAATTTTACAAGGCCATGGCTGGGGTACAGTCTGAGGTAATAACCCAGGGTATGTCTACACTACCCTCCTAGTTCGAACTAGGAGGGTAATGTAGGCATACCGCACTTGCAAATGAAGCCGGGGATTTGAATTTCCTGGGCTTCATTTGCATAAGAGGGGAGCCGCCATGTTTAAAACCCCACTGGTTCGAACCCCGTGCAGCGCGGCTACACGGGGCATGAACTAGGTAGTTCGAACTAGGTTTCCTAGTTCGAACTACCGTTACTCCTCGTGAAATGAGGAGTAACAGTAGTTCGAACTAGGAAGCCTAGTTCGAACTACCTAGTTCGTGCCCCATGTAGCCGCGCTGCACGGGGTTCGAACCAGCGGGGTTTTAAAAATGGCGGCTCCCCGCTTATGCAAATGAAGCCCGGGAAATTCAAATCCCGGGCTTCATTTGCAAGTGCGGTATGCCTACATTACCCCGCTAGTTCGAACTAGGAGGGTAGTGTAGACATACCCCCAGAGAAGCAGCTTTGAGGACAGAGGCTTCCTGTGTTACAGGGAGGGGGGAAGAACCCTGCCCGTTCCCATGGGCCGGGTGTAGCAGCAGTTCCCGTGACAGGTAGATAACAGCTTGTTCCACCTTGTAGCAGAGAGTTCCACTGGTGTCAGGTCCTGCAGGCTAGTAGACAGCAACACCGATGTGACCTTCTGAGCCGACCCCTCCCTGGAGATAGATTGGAGCCAGGCCTCCTAGAGGGGAAAGGCCCCATAGTCCATCCCCACCCCTCTGAGCCAGCCTGTCCTCCAGCTCACAGCCACGTGGTGTTCTCAGTGTAGCTGTGTGTTAGACCACCTACACTAGGGCTTTGTCTAGACTCCACCCCTTTTGCGGAAAAGGGATGCAGATTAGACACAGTGCAATTGCAAATGCAGCGGAGATTTAAATCTCCCCCGCTTCATTTGCATGAACATGGCTGCCGCTTTTTTCCGGCTCGGGGCTTTGCCGGCAAAAAGTGCCAGTCTAGACGCAGATCTTTCGGAAAATAAAGCCTTTTCCGAAAGATCCCTTATTCCTGATTTTAAGAGGAATAAGGGATCTTTCAGAAAAGGCTTTATTTTCCGAAAGATCTGCGTCTAGACTGGCGCTTTTTGCTGGCAAAGCCCCGAGCCAGAAAAAAGCGGCAGCCATGTTCATGCAAATGAAGCGGGGGAGATTTAAATCCCCGCTTCATTTGCAATTGCGATGTGTCTAATCTGCATCCCTTTTCTGCAAAAGGGGTGCAGTCTAGACACAGTCTAGGGCTACTTAACACTCATGTGGCCCACGACCCATTGGTTTGTGGCCCACGGTGCAGTTAGGATTTACATGGGGCTTGACACGTTGCCCACAAGTGGGAGCCAAAACAAAAAAGGAGTCAATAGAACTATGGCATTTTATTAATAACAGCAGAACTGACTTAAGTGGGCCTGTGTATTGTGTAGTCTTGCCTTAATCTTTGTATTCATGCCCATCAGTGTGAAAGAAGCTATTTGCATTTATTTGCATATGTATTTACATGTTTATGCAACCACACTTAAGTTGCGGTCCTCAACATGTGCTGTGAGTATCATTGTGGCTCCCGGGGCTTCCAAAGTTGAGTAGCCCTGGACTAGACTGTCCCCTTCCTCTGTCCTGCCATGTCTGCTCTTCCTCCTCTGCTGCTCATCACTCCACCTTGCAGCAGTGAGTTCCACTGGCCATAGCCCAGTTGCTGAGCATATCCAGCCTGGATGTTCTAAAGGACCAGATAGGGCCCGTAAATTCTGCTAAGATTCTGTCTTCTCCAATGGTATATTCCCAGCCCATTGTGGCATTTCTCCTTTCCTCCTCTTCCACACTCCTCTCATCCTGTGTTGTGCCTTCCAAATCTAACGCCTCTTCTGTCTCTCCCCAGGGAACCATGGAACACAAGATCACAACTCTCCCACCAACCACAGAGGCAAACTCCAGCCAGAGCCCAGCAGCTGTGAGCCCCATTCACCTGGCCACAGTCGGGTTGCTCTTCATCACCTTACTGGTGGGTGTGGTGGGGAACGGGCTGTACCTGTGGGTGCTGGGGCTGAAGATGAGGAGGACGGTGACCACGCTCTGGTTCCTCCACCTGGTCTCCAGTTCTGTTCTCATCACCCTGCTGATCCCCTTCTTCGCCACCTACGTCCTCCTGGGTTTCCACTGGGTCTTCGGCACGGCCATGTGCAAACTCCTCAACACCTGCGTCTCCCTAGCCATGTTCTCCTCTGCCTCCCTGCTCACCCTCATCAGCCTGGACCGCTACATCCTCATTCACCATCCCATCTGGTCCCAGAACCACCGCACCGTGCACCGGGCTGGGAAGCTGGCTGTGGGTGTGTGGCTGGTCTCCTTTGCTCTCAGCGCTCCCAACTTGGCTTTCCGGGAGACCTGTGAGGTGAACAGGGGCAGAATCGCCTGCCTCAACAACTATGCTCTTTCCAAAGACTGGGACAGAGCTGAGATGCTGGATCTGGGGAGACAGATCCATCTGGCTGACTTTGTGATCCAGTTCCTTCTGGGCTTCCTGCTGCCCTTCTGCACCATGGCAGGATGCTACAGCCGGGTGGTGTTGAAGATGAAGGAGAAGAGACTGCTTTGGGCTGGGAAGCCCTTCAAAGTCATGGTGGCTGCAGTGGTTTCCTTCTTCCTTGGCTGGCTGCCCTACCACCTCTACTACGGATTAAAGCTCTACAAGGATGTACCAGAGTCGGTGACGGGCGCTGTCTTGTTCATTTACGCTGTCATGTCCTGCTTCAATGCCTGTTGCACCCCAATCCTCTACCTGTTTGTGGGGGAGAAGTTCTGGGAGGTCTTCAGGACGTCTTTTCTCACCCTGGTCAAGGCGGCGTTTGTCGATGATCTTGAGCGCAGTGTCCACGAGTCTAGTGGAAGACACGGGTCAGAATTGCAGAACATTTAAAAGGGGATGATCTGAATTTGCATGGTCTTAGGGAGAGTTGAAAACATGACATGCCCCATTCATTGTTAGACCCCCCCAATGGTTCTTATGCCTGGTGAGTTCCAGGTGTCTCACTGTTTATAAACCCAAAGTGTTCCTAGATTCTAGATTCACAACTATCTCCAGATTCCCCTGGGTTCCAGATCTATCAATATTTTCAATCTCTGACAGTCGTCAGTGGCACCTTTTACTGGCACCAGAGTAGTAGCTAGATCTAGAACCTTGTTTGGTAAAATCTCTCACTGTGTTGTAACCTGAGTCGCTTGGTTTCTCCATCGCTAGCTGGCTCTAGAATCTCATTCATTCTAAGTCTCTCTGTTCAAACGCCAGATCATTTGTGGGTCATCCTGTGTTGTGAGCTGGGGATCTCTCCAGGTTGTGGGACACCCCTCTGCCCTCATGAAAGGACTTCAGCATACCACGAGCCCTTCCTCTCCCTGGGGTCTGTCTCAATCTGTGAGGTGCTGGTGAAGCATCTGGGGTATTAAAGCGGGGAAGTTGGAAACCAGGAACTTACAGACCAGATGGGGCGGAGCATGTAACAGACCTGCCCCCTGCGGCGGTGCTGACTGACAGGAATCAAATCCCACTTCATTGTCTCTGTGTTAAGCCACAGCGCTGGAGTCCCTCAGTCTCAGACCGTGTCCACGTGGGGGTACTGTGTAGCACTCCATGTCTCAGGCCAAAGGAAATTAAAATGCTTCTCCCTGGGGCCAGTGTCTGTAGGCGTATGTAACAGGAGGATTGAGGGGCTTTCCACGAGCACCCCGGCTAGGCCTGCTTCAGTCAGCAGGAGTCTTTCAAAAGCCTTGCAGCTACTCACCCCTCCAGCCGAGTCCCACGCCACAGGGGTGTTCACAGCCCCCTGCTGGGGTGCACCTCGAATAGGGCCCAGCCTGGTGTTCTTTGCTGAGTGTCCGAGTCCAATCCAGGCTCAGTCTATTTCCCGGCTCAGGAGGAGAGCAGTGCCAGGGGAGCTGTCCTGGAGACAGTGTCCAGACAGCTCCCCCCACTCAGAATTATGTCTGGTTCCACCAGCCCTTTTAACCATCTCCTTTCAGGTCTGGCCGCAACTGAGCTGCTACTGAGCCTGTGGCTTCTCTTATAGTCCTCCCCAGTTCCTGGTTGGCTGGTTATTCCATGGCCTCTCCAGCCTCCTGGAGGACTTCTCTATGGCCTTAAGGCCTAGTCCCATTACACCCCAATACAGCATGTGGCTGGGTAGATTAGGCCCTGAGATTTTTTGCTAGAAGCCTCGTGGCTTTGCCCCAGAAAAGCTCAAGGAAATGGATCCTCCAAGCTGCCTCAAGTGGCTGTGAGGGAAGCAGCCAATGAGAGAGCTGCAGACAGCAGCCAATGGGGGCCAAGCAGGCCCATATAAAAGGGGCTGCAGTGCAGCGCACCGTGGTGTTTCTTGCTGCAGTTGGAGGGGTGTTGCTGGAAGTGACAGGACCTTGGACAGAGCAGTGCTGCTGGGGATGGTGAGATGCGGGTCCTGGCTGAAGAACATGCTGGGGCCACAGGGAATTGTAGCAGTGACTGGGTGTGCTGAAGGGGACAAGGCAGATGGCTGAGGTCTATAGGGCCCTGGGGTGGAGTCTGGCGCAGTGGGGGGACCTGGGTTCTACCCCCCCATGAGGACTTTGGATGCACCTGAAAAGAGGGATCTGAACTCTGTTACTGGCTGGACACGTCCCAAGAGGGAGGAGGCCTCGCCTCCATGGAGGGAGCCCTGAAGAATTCAAGGGCAGGGCAATCGTAGGGAGCCCAGAGGGGCTGGAGCCACCCAGACGGGCTCTGTGCTGGGCCTCGTGGGACAGATCATCAAGTCTGGGACTGGGGAGTCTTTCATTCCCTCTGCGAGGCCCCGTGGGCTAGTTCCACCCGGCGAGCTGGCCGGGCAGTGCCTGTGCGCTATGTGCTCCTGGAAACACAGGCAGCTCGTACGGCAGGTCTCCCACAGCGTCATCATTCTTGTGGCTTGTCTCTGCCCCCTCCCTGATCTATCGCTGCTCCCGGGACTGGGGGCATTGGAACCAGACGCAGGCTCCTGGCAGGCAGGTCTAGCCCGGCCGTGAGGCGAACTGAAGTGGCTGCATCAGGTGCGGGGGGGGGGGGGGGGGACACACCACTAGGACCCAGAGTGAGGACAATTGTGTCTGCTGCGGGTGCATATGTAAGTAGCAGAGCAGTCCCCTGAGAGGAGCAGAACAGGAACAAGGCAGAATTGAACCTTTCAAAGTTTTGGCCCAAGCGAGGGGGCCTGGGGATGTCATTTGAGCTCCCCACCTCAGGTGCCAAAATGTTGTGGGCCGGCCATTCTGTCAGGGATCGAACAGGCCGAATAGTCTAGATCCTAGAAGGGAGAAACCGGGGCAAGGACTCCTGGGTTCAGTCCCAGCTCTGGGAGGGCAGTGGGGTCTATGGGTTAGAGCTGGTAGCCCAGCTCTTTGAATCATAGAATCCTTGCGTGGGAAGAGCTCTCAGGAGGCATCGAGTCCAGCCCCCTGCCCAAAGCAGGACGAATCCCAACTCAATCAGCCCAGCCAGGGCTTCGTCCAGCTGGGACTTAAACACCCCTAGGGATGGAGATTCCACCCCCTCCCTAGGGAACCCAGCCCAGGGCTTCCCCACCCGCCTAGGGAAATCGTTTTTCCTAACCTCCAACCTAGACCTCCCCCTCTGCAACTTGAGACCATTGCTGCTTGTTCTGTCACGTGTTGCTAGTGAGAACAGCCTCTCTCCAGCCCCTTTGGACCCCCCCTTCCGGGAGTTGAAGGCTGCGATGAAATCCCCCCTCCCTCTTCTCTAATGCAGACTGAACAAGCCCTAATCCCTCAGCCTCTCCTCATAGGTCTTGTGCTCCAGCCCCTGTATCATTCTGGTCGCTCTCTGCTGGACCCTCTTCAATGTGTCCACATCCTTTCTATAGTGGGGACCCAGAACTCAACACAATTCTCCAGATGTGGCCTCACCAGAGCCAAATAAAGGGGAACAATCGCTTCTCTGGATCTGCTGGCAATGCTCCTCCTAATGCAACCTGATATGCCACTAGCTTTCTTGGCTGCAAGGGCGCCCTGTTGACTCATCTCCAGCTTCTCATCCACTGGGATCCCCAAGGCCTTTTCTCCCAAACTGCTACTTAGCCAGACACTCCCCAGCCGGTAGGAGGGCTTAGGATTCTTCTGTCCCATGGGCAGGATTCTGCACATGTTCTTTTGGAACCTCTCTCTTTGGGCCCAATACTCGAATTTATCTAGGCCTCTCTGGACCCTGTCCCTGCCCTCCAGCGTATCTACCTCTCCCCCTAGCTTGGTGTCATCTGCGAACTTGCTGAGGGTGCAGTCCATCCCCTCAGCCAGGTCATTAACAAAGATCCTGAACAGTGCCGTCTCTGCGGACATTGATGCTGCTGGCCACACGCATGGGTCTGTTCTTGTCAGTTCCCCTCTCTGCTTGCGTTTGGTTCGTTCTCACACCACAACAAGTGCTGCCGAGAAAGTCGCCGCCCCCTCCCCGCAGCTGATACCTGCGTAGTCAGGCCACACTTTGTCATTGCTGGATCTGGCTTGCACGCCGACCACAGTTGGAGCCACGGCTCACACGCCGTTTTAGCAGCAAAAGCCACAGCAGCTGGGTCAGCTGCTTAAAACCCGGCTGAAGTTGCAGCCCTGCAGAGCCTGGTCCCGTGACCTGGAGCTGCAGCCGCATGTGACTATGCAGGGTCCCCAACCGGTGTGTTTGAGTCCCACCCCCGGCAGGTTTTGCTCTGAGAACATCTCTGTTCCTGCTGGACGTAGTGAATACAAGCAGAGAGCGGGTAAGTTTAGAAGATAGGATACAGAGAGAACAAGTTAAAAATCACTTAGGAAAGTTAGATGTCAGCAAGTCACCAGGTCCTGATGAAATGCATCCCAGGATACTCAAGGAGCTGATAGAGGAGGTATCTGAGCCTTTAGCTATGATCTTTGAAAAATCATGGCAGACAGGGGAGATTCCAGAAGACTGGAAAAGGGCAAATATTGTGCCCATCTATAAAAAGGGGAATAAGAACAACCCAGGAAACTACAGACCGGTCAGTTTAACGTCTGTCCCAGGGAAGATAATGGAGCAGGTAATTAAGGAAATCATATGCAAACACTTGGAAGGTAATAAAGTGATAGGGAATAGCCAGCATGGGTTTGTGAAGAACAAGTCATGCCAAACTAATCTGATAGCTTTCTTTGATAGGCTAACGAGCCTTGTGGATAAGGGAGAAGCGGTGGATGTCATATACCTAGACTTTAGTAAGGCATTTGATACGGTCTCGCATGATATTCTTATTGATAAACTAGGCAAATATAACTTAGGGTATGTCTACACTACCCCCCCACTAGTTCGAACTAGCGGGGTAATGTAGGCATACCGCACTTGCAAATGAAGCCCGGGATTTGAATTTCCCGGGCTTCATTTGCATAAGCGGGGAGCCGCCATTTTTAAAACCCCGCTGGTTCGAACCCCGTGCAGCGCGGCTACACGGGGCACGAACTAAGTAGTTCGAACTAGGAACGAGGTGTACCGGTAGTTCGGAATAGGAATCCTAGTTCGAACTACCTAGTTCGAGCCCCGTGTAGCCGCGCTGCATGTGGTTCAAACCAGCGGGGTTTTAAAAATGGCGGTTCCCCGCTTATGCAAATGAAGCCCGGGAAATTCAAATCCCGGGCTTCATTTGCAAGTGCGGTATGCCTACATTACCCTCCTAGTTCGAACTAGGAGGGTAGTGTAGACATACCCTCAGATAGGGCCACGATAAGGTGGGTGCATAATTGGCTGGATAACCGTAGTCAGAAAGTTGTTGTTAACAGTTCTAAATCCTGCTGGAAAGGGATAACAAGTGGAGTTCCTCAAGGGTCTGTTTTGGGACCCGTACTGTTCAATATCTTCATCAATGATGTAGATATTGGGATAGAGAGTACGCTTATTAAGTTTGCAGATGATACCAAACTGGGTGGGGTTGCAACTTCTTTGGAGGATAGGGACATAATTCAAAATGACCTTAGCAAGTTAGAGAGATGGTCAGAGGTAAACAGGATGAGGTTTAATAAAGAGAAATGCAAAGTGCTCCACTTAGGAAGGAACAATCAGTTCCATACATACAAGATGGGAAGCGACTGTCTAGGAAGGAGCATGGCGGAAAGGGATCTAGGGGTCATAGTGGACCACAAGTTGAATATGAGTCAACAGTGTGATGCTGTTTCAAAAAAAGCAAATATGATTCTAGGTTGTATCAACAGGTGTGTGGTAAGCAAAACTCGTGAAGTCATTCTGCCGCTCTACTCTGCACTAGTTAGGCCTCAGCCGGAGTACTGTGTCCAGTTCTGGGCGCCACATTTCAAGAAAGATGTGGAGAAATTGGAAAGGGTACAGAGAAGAGCGACAAGAATGATTAAAGGTTTAGAGAACATGACCTATGAAGCCAGGCTTCATGAACTGGGCTTGTTTAGTTTGGAAAAAAGAAGATTAAGGGGGGACATGATAGCGGTTTTCAAATATCTAAAAGGGTGTCACAAGGAGGAAGGAGAAAATTTGTTCCTCTTGGTTTCTGAGGACAGGACTAGGAGTAATGGGCTTAAAGTGCAGCAGGGGAGGTTTAGATTGGACATTAGGAAAAAATTCCTAACTGTCAGGGTGGTCAAATATTGGAATAAATTGCCAAGGGAGGTGGTGGAATCTCCCTCTCTGGAGATATTTAAGAACAGGTTAGATAGACATCTGTCAGGGATGGTGTAGACAGAGCTTGGTCCTGCCTTGAGGGCGGGGGGCTGGACTCGATGACCTCTCGAGGTCCCTTCCAGTCCTATTATTCTATGTTTCAAAGGCCTCACAGGCCCAGTGGGGTTGTCTTGAAACATGAGAGCTTTTTGGCCCTCTGAGGAAAGGGGCAAGAACCAACAAGATTGGTCAAGGGGCCTTACATAGACCTTCCCCCACCTGATGTAGGGTCTCTGAATTTTTTTCAGGTGGAAACTTAGATCTCCTTGGACTCCAGCCCAGTAGCACAGGGGCTGTCGGAGAGATTGTGCCCTTTTCTCCCCAGTGGGTATGTCTAGACTACATGCCTCTGCTGACAGAGGCATGTAGATTAGGCTACCTGACATAGTCAGTGAAGCGGGGATTTAAATAATCACTGCTTCATTAAAATAAAAACGGCCACCACGCTGTACCGACGATCAGCTGATCCGGCACAGCACGGCAGTCTAGACGCGGATCTGTCGGCAGGGGAAGCCTTTGCCGACCGATCCCGTAAACCTCGTTGATTAGGCATGTCGGGTAGCCTAATCTACATGCCTCTGTCGGCAGAGGTATGTAGTCTAGACATACTGAGTGAGACCACCAGGCATCAGGCTGCTTGTAGATCAGCGTTTCTCAGCCAGTGGTACCCTTAGGGGTAATTGAGAGAAGTCTGGGGAGTATGTGAACAGAACTGAAACTTAGAGAAAACTGAATTTTTGTTTCAAGTTTTACAGCCTTTATTATTTTTGCACTTGTTACACCCAAAAATGTCATGGCCTGCCTGGCTACAATTAAGTTTTTTAAATAAATATGTTGCAATGGCAGGAGAAAATGGTGTGTCTGAAAACGGTAGGTACTGGGGGTACTTATATATTAAACTATATATATTTTAAAAAGGGGGTACTTTATAATGAAAGGTTGAAAAACACAGAGCCAGGCCGGGGAAGATTGCAGATCCATAGGGATTGATTCTCTGCCCTCCTCGCTCCGTGTCTATTAGGGAGGAAAAAGTGCAACTGTGTACACAGCCAACAAGCCCGGGGTCATCGGCCAACCTTCATTGCTACACGCAGGCTCCCGGTACGCACCAAACCTCCTGGAGGGGGAGAGGGAGGGGGAGGCAGTGTTTGTAGGCAAGCACTGGCCTGTCTCCCATGGCCTGTGAGAGGGAGGGGTCATCCTCCAGGGTCCGGTGTACGTTGATTGTCAGTGATGTGCTGGAGGGGTCTAAGCTGGGGGCTGTGGGACCTGGTCTACACGAGAGAATTAATTTGAAATAACAAGCGGGGCCTCCGCACTGCCAAGCCCGTTATTTCAAAATCTGCCCTCCTGCTTTCCTCGAGAATAAGGGTCATACTGAAATAGCGGTTGTGTGGACACTCCACTGCTGCTATTTTGAAATAACGCCCCCCACCAGAGACATTCAAACTCCTTACTCCCCAGTGCTTCTTGGGGAGGGCTGACGGATGGTTTAACAAAAACACTGAACTCCTCGCCCCCCCCCCCCTCAGTAAAAACCACCAGGAAAAAATTCTGTTGAGAAAAAAAAAAGGGGGGAGCCAAAGTTATTAAGCAAAAGGTGCACCACTCCCTCCAGTTTGGGACCACACAGAACCCACAATGCACCCACATGTACCCCTGAGCCAGGCCTCCCGCAGCGTCCCCCATCCCTATGCTCTCACCCCCCTCAAACCCAGTCCCTCCTAGAGCCCCCCATCCCAGTGCACTCCCTCTCCCCCAGAGCCCCGTCACCAATCAAATCTCCCCCGTCCCCCGCAGAGCCAGGCTCCTGAGGAACAGGATGGCAGGGTAAATGAATCTGACCTTTTAAAGTGGTTGCTCCTGCTGCCTGGCTGCCTCAGCTCACAGCTTGTAGGGGAGGCATCACGTGGCCAGCTCCTGGGTCTCTGCTGGTCACGTGGGCCAGAGCAGTGCACTCCGCTCCCAGCCCAACCCAGCGCCTCCCTAGCGTGGTGCCCTGCGAGTGCCCCCTCATGCCCCTTTCACTGTGACTCTGCTGTGCTCTTCACGCCCCTGCCCCTGCCAGAGGAAAATTGTCCCCGCCTGGCTTCCGTCCCAAAGAAACAGGAAATACCAAACACTGCACATTGCACATGTCTGGGATTTTCTTTTTTTTAACCGGACGGAACCCGCAAATACCGGACAGTCCGGGTGAAAACCGGACACCTGGCAACCCTATTCCTGGGGCTCTTAATAGAGGTAGCACATCCATATTAAGGCTACATCTGTACTGCAGTGTTATTTCTGGAAGCCTCCGCTATTGCAAAATACCTATTGCGCATCTTTTGTGGGTGCCCATTATTTCAAACTGTAATGGCCTCGCTATTCCGACGTCCCTGTAAATCTCATTCCACGAGGAGTGAGGGACATTTTGGGAATAGCAGGTTATTTCGAAAGAAGTGCTGTGCAGACAGCGCCAAACTTCAGTTGAAGCTATTTTGAAACACGCTCAAACGTAGAGTATGTCTACACTACCCCGCTAGTTCGAACTAGGAGGGTAATGTAGGCATACCGCACTTGCTAATGAAGCCCGGGATTTGAATTTCCCGGGCTTCATTTGCATAAGCGGGGAGCCGCCATTTTTAAATCCCCGCTGGTTCGAACCCCGTGCAGCGCAGCTACACGGGGCTTGAACTAGGTAGTTCGGACTAGGGTGCCTATTCCGAACTACCGGTACACCTCGTTTCACGGTTGCTTTTCTGGAAAAAGTGGCCAGTCTAGACACAGCCAATGTGTTTGTGCTAGCCCTTCCTGTTACCCATAGGACCATGCTATCCTTCCCATCCAAATGACTGAGCATTGTGATCGCTCTGACATGCTGAGGAGACATGCTCTTGGCTTGCAAGTGTTAGTAGCTAATCACAAGGATCATTCCGACAGGAGGTCTTTCCCTTTCAGCCACAATCACATTGTCACTGGGATCATCGACCAAATTAAACACAATCGTCTGTTTTCAGATAGTTGTCTCCCCACAATGTCAGCGTTTCATTTTCCTCTATGCTATTTCCCGAATACCTGAAGCCAAGGACACAGAATCATGTTTTCAGAAGCAAAATGCAGGACAATGTAGCACTTTAAAGACTAACAAGATGGTTTATTAGATGATGAGCTTTCGTGGGCCAGACCCACTTCCTCAGATCAAATAGTGGAAGAAAGTAGTCACAACCATATATACCAAAGGATACAATTAAAAAAATGAACAAATATGAAAAGGACAAATCACATTGCAGAACAGAAGGGGGATGCGGGGGGGTGGGAAGGGGGAGGAAGGAAGGTAAGTGTCTGTGAATTGCTGATATTAAAGGTAGGAAGAGTGGGATGTTTGTGAGTTAATGGTATTACAGGTGATAATTGGGGAAACTGTCTTGGTAATGGGTGAGAAAGTTCAAAGTCTTGTTAAGTCCTTGTTGGCAAGTGTCGAATTTTAACATAAATGACAGTTCAGAGGATTCCCTTTCAAGTGCAGATGTAAAAGGTCTTTGTAGCAGAATGCAGGTGGCTAAGTCATTTAGAGAGTGTCCTTTCTGGTTAAAGTGGCAAGAAACTGTTTTCTCTTTGTGATCTTGTCTGATATCTGTTTTGTGGGCATTAATCCTTTGGTGAAGTGTCTGAGATGTTTGTCCAATGTACATAGCAGACGGACACTTTCGGCACATGATAGCATAGATTATATTTCTGGATGCGCAGGAATATGTGTTCTTGATCTTATAACTCACTTGGTTAGGTCCAATAATGGTATCAGCAGAATGAATATGTGGACAAAGCTGGCAACGGGGTTTGTTGCAAGGGAAGGTACCAGGGTTGGTATTAGTGTGGTATGTCCTGTGGTGGTTGGTAAGAATCATCTTGAGGTTAGGTGGTTGTCTATAGGAGACTATGGGTCTGTCTCCCAGAGCCTCTTTGAGTATGGTTTCCTGTTCCAATATAGGCTGTAGTTTATTGATAATGTGTTGGACAGGTTTAAGTTGGGGGTTGTAGGTGATGACATGTGGTGTTCTATTGTTGGTTTTCTTGGGTCTGTCTTGAAGTAGATGGTTTCTAGGTATTCGTCTGGCTCTTTCAATTTGCTATCATGTGCTATCATGTGCCGAAAGTGTCCGTCTGCTATGTACATTGGACAAACATCTCAGACACTTCGCCAAAGGATTAATGCCCACAAAACAGATATCAGACAAGATCACAAAGAGAAAACAGTTTCTTGCCACTTTAACCAGAAAGGACACTCTCTAAATGACTTAGCCACCTGCATTCTGCTACAAAGACCTTTTACATCTGCACTTGAAAGGGAATCCTCTGAACTGTCATTTATGTTAAAATTCGACACTTGCCAACAAGGACTTAACAAGACTTTGAACTTTCTCACCCATTACCAAGACAGTTTCCCCAATTATCACCTGTAATACCATTAACTCACAAACATCCCACTCTCCCTACCTTTAATATCAGCAATTCACAGACACTTACCTTCCTTCCTCCCCCTTCCCACCCCCCCGCATCCCCCTTCTGTTCTGCAATGTGATTTGTCCTTTTCATATTTGTTCATTTTTTTAATTGTATCCTTTGGTATATATGGTTGTGACTACTTTCTTCCACTATTTGATCTGAGGAAGTGGGTCTGGCCCACGAAAGCTCATCATCTAATAAACCATCTTGTTAGTCTTTAAAGTGCTACATTGTCCTGCATTTTGCTTCAACTACCCCAGACTAACACGGCTACATTTCTATCACTATGTTTTCAGAAGAAATCGGCATTACACCCTTTTAGGTACCTAGATGCACTAATTAGATTTTCAAAAGCAACAATACCTGGCATTACAAATCCTCGTAAGCGCTCACTGCCAGGCAGCCCCCAGGGTTGCTAAGAGAGGGTGCTGTCTCCCTGCCCTGGAATCTCTGAGGTATATTAAACTTCTCTAGCCTCAGCAGTCACAACACTGGCTCTTTCCTCAGCTCCTAGTGCACGTTTCCTGGACACTCACTTAATTCCATCTCAAACGGGGCTCCTCAGGCCTCCTGCCCTAGGCCAGGACCAGCACTGATCCCCAAGATACCCCAGTTACTTATACACACCTGATCCCTCAAAATCACCTGACCAGACTTGAAGCTTCTGGTTTGCAGTTTTCTCTGTCTGCTCCACCCCCTCCTCTTCAACAGCGTCTCCCCTGGTGCAGCCATGGCTGGAGCATGCACAAGCTGCCGTCTGGGACCACCTCCTCGGCCTGCGCAATGGGAGCCGCGCTCGGGGCGCCTCTGCCCAGAGCACACGGGGCATGTTGCCCAACCTCCCAGAGCGCGGCGCTGGAGGGGGGCCGCCGGGGGGTTGTGCCCCAGGCAGAGGTGGGACAGGCCTCAGGAAGATGGAGAGAGAGGCCCAGCTACTCGCTGTGCCCGGGCAGCATTTGCAGCCCCGGCCCCGCTGCCATCCCGCCTCTAGCCAGGCTCTCCTCCCCCACGCACTGAGCCTCCTTCCCCGAGCCACAGCTGGCCGTTTTTAAATATGGCGCCATAACGTCACGCCGATGTGGCTCCACCCCCTGTGGTGCGCCGCGCATGACCCTGCCCCCAGCACAGCCCTGGCTCCACCCATCTGCTGCTGCCCGTGTTGACGGCGCATGCTCCCCATGCCCACTTTCCCTTCCACTGGCCCGGTACCTTCCCCAGCTGGGGTCAGCTTGCCGGCCTCCTTGCCGGAGTTCCTCGGTCCGGCGGGGTCTTCTAGTGGGGCCGTCCGTCCCGGCAGAGTGGTGCCCCAGAAAAAGTGGTGCCCTATGCAGCTGCGTACTCTAAGGACAGCCCTGTTGCAGGTGTTTGTCTTGATTGGTAGGCCTGGAAGAAACCTGCTTGAATCTTTCCTTTAGGAGGCCTTCTTGAACTAACGGATCCCAGACAGACAGACAGATGCACATTTCTAAAATATAGAGATAGAAGAACAGCAGGTTTACCTGACATTGCTTGGTACGTCATTCCGAAATTCCATCAAGTGTATTTTATTCCTTCATCCCTATAAAGCCTTCACTACGTTTGAACACAAAGCGCGCGAGTCAATCTGGTTTCCAAATGTGAGTGCCCATCGAACGCACAATCGTCATCCTGGCATTTGAGTTAATTCAGGCAGTTCTTGCACCACAAAACTCCTGAAATCGGGGGTAGCCCTGAGCCCATTCCCCACTGGGGAGTTATTTCAGAACAAGCCTCCTTCTTTCGAAGGCATAAGTGGAACATCCACGCACCCGAGTCCGTCACGTCGAAATCTGCTCTCCGGCTCTCCTCGGGGAAGAAGGCTTGTTTCAAAATCGTTATTTTGAAACAGCAGCACCGGGGCGTCCACACTCCGGCTATTGCGAAATAACAACTCCCCAGACTCACTCGAACTCTGCTCCCCACCGTTGCCTGGGGCTCTGAGTGACCGCAGGGCCTGCGGGGGTTTGCTGTTGGTCACTAGCAAAGCCTGGGGAGCCAGCTCAGGCCGGAGAGGCAGGGGGCCCAGCAGGCCCACGGTCCCAGGCTGCCCCCCTGGGGCCCTGTCCCACTCGTTTTGAAACAGTGGCTGTTGCTTGCGTGGTGGTTTGTGTCAGACTGTCCGGTGTTCATTTCTGTTTATGGTTTGCAGAGTAGCTGGGGGAGGAGCGTGTAGGAGACACAGAGCAAAGGGGAGTGAACTCACCACACAGAGGAGAGCTCGGAAGTGCAAGGGACAGACTCTCGGATGCTTTGCTGGGCAAACACACCCCATCAGAGGCTCTCTCTGCGCTGGCTCTGTGGTTCCACAACCTGCTACTCTGGTGAGTTGAGACAAAGGGCAGAGGGCCCCTGGTTGGGTCTAAAGGGGAGTTTCCATGCTAAGGCCTCCTAGAATCTACAGATATTTGCTGTTGGCAAAGGAAACCAGTGGGACTTCCTGCCACTGGCTTTCAGCAAGATCAGTCTGTGGCACTCCCTGCCACTGGCTTTAAGTGGGGTTAACCTGTGGGACTCCCTGCCACTTGTGCTCAGTGGGATTAATCTGTGGAACTCCCTGCTGCTGGCGCTCAGTGGGGTTATCATGGGGATTGCGCAGTCAGAGTACGCAAGTGAGATGTGTGTTGTGTGAGTGACACTTCCATTTTATCTGAAACAGATGGCGTGTTCTCTAGTCACCAAATTCTTCTTCCCTCCCACTGCCCACTGCCCAGGAGTTTTCTCCCATCGCTTCCACCCTTCCTGGGAGTCCTGCCTCCCAGGCTCTCTAGCCATTAGGCAATTCTGCCCAGCACAGGGAATGCCAAGCTAAGAAGGCTGTGGGGATGCCGTGCCAGACAACCCCAAGTCTCAGATGCACGGCACAGCTCCAAGCACCACAGAGGACTAGAAACAGCTCTGTAGATTGAGACTTCCTGTGTGAGACGTGGGGAGGGAAGGACTCTGTCTATTCTCATGAGTCAGTGTGCAGCAGCCACCCGCAGAGGAGCCCAAGGGATGAGGTGCGGGATGAATGGATTTTTCCCCTTGCTGCAGGGAGTCCCGCAGGCCACACCTCCTGCAAGTGGGGCATTACCACAGCCAATTCCCACCTGTTTAGGTCAGTGAGTCCCCACACTGAAGACAGAACCAGCACCCCCTGGTGGGGAAAGGTGACACCCCCATTTCCCACCCTTCTGTATCAGCCGGCCCCTCCTTCTGGTCACAGTCTCAGTGTTGACCAGTTCTATGACTTTCTCTTCCCGCCCCCCTCTTGCACTCTGCTATGGAGCTTGTCTCCCCCTACTGGCCGTAGCGCTATCTTGCGGCGGTGAGTTCCACTGGCTCTGCCCAGTCATTGGGACTGCCAGCCTGGATAGTCTAGAGAAATTCCAGAGAACCAGAGGGTGTCTTGGTGCATTCCTTGCCTGCTCTGTTATGTCTCCCAGCCTCTTCTTCTACGCTCCTGACTCATCTTCTGTCGCCCTTTCCAATCCCTCTTCTGTCTCTCCCCAGGGCATGATGGAGCAAGGCAACGGGACCCTCCCACCAGTAACCTGGGCAAATTCTAGCCAGTCACCAGCATATACGAATTACATTCAGCTGGTTGCAGCCGGGTTGCTGATCCCCACTGTCCTGGTGGGTGTTGTGGGGAACGGTCTGTTCCTGTGGATGCTGGGGTGGAAGATGAAGAGGACGGTGACCACGCTCTGGTTCCTCCACCTGGTCTCCTGTTCTGCCCTCTTCACCCTGCTGATCCCCTTCTTCATCATTTACATCCTGATGGATTTTCACTGGGTCCTTGGCACGGCCATGTGCAAACTCACCAGCACCTGCACCCACCTGGGCATGTTTTCCTCCGTCTTTCTCCTCACCCTCATCAGCCTGGACCGCTACGCCATCATCTGCCACCCTTTCTGGTCCCAGGATCACCGCACCGTGCGCCAGGCCCAGAAGCTGGTTGCAGGGGTGTGGCTGGTCTCCTTGGCCCTCAGTGTTCCCTACCTGGCCTACCAGGAGAGCGGCATGTTGAAGGATGGCAGAGTCGCTTGCACAGATTATTACGTTATCTCCAGAAACCAGACTGGAGATGCCTCGCAGGAGCCCGCACACATTGTGCTGTTTGTGAGCCGGCTTCTGCTGGGCTTTGTGCTGCCCTTCTGTGTCATTGCAGGATGCTACATCCGGATGGGCCTGACAATGAAGGAGAAGGGACTGGCCCGGAGCGGGAAGCCCTTCAAAGTCATGGTGGCAGCGGTGGTGTCCTTCTTCTTCGGCTGGCTGCCCTACCACCTCTACTATATCCTGACGCTCTTCAAAGAGGAGCCCAAGTCATTGACTGTCATCTTCCAGCTCATTTGTGTCATCATGTTCTGCGCCAACGTCTGCTTCATGCCCATCCTCTACCTCTTTGTGGGGCAGACGTTCCGTCAGGTCCTCAGGGCGTCCTTGCTCTCTGTGATCAAAGCAGCGTTTTATGAGGATCTCGACAGCGATGGGTTGGGACCCGAATCCAGTGGGAGGAACCAGCGAGAAACTGACTGCACAGAAGTACAGAAAAAACTTGGGGCTGTGCTAGTTCTTGCTACCTAGTGACATTAGTTTCATGGGATTCTAGCTATTTTAACATTTTTTAGCTTGAATAGTTCCTTGGGTCTAGATTCAGAGCTGGCTCTAGATAATCTTGTGTTCTAGGCACCTTGGCACATTCTAATCCCCCTAGCATCTGGAGGGTTCTAGATTCCTCTTTGGTTCTAGAATGGTTTCAGGCCTTGTACATAAGTAGTTTTAAACTCTAAATGCTCCTGTGAGTTCTCTATTAAACTGACTCTAGAACTGTGTGTCGTTTTAGATGCCAAAATGTGTTCAAACTGCATAAACTCCTATGTATTCCAGATACATCACTGCACGCCAATCCCCCAAGGATTCCAACTTTCATTGTATGTCAGAGCCTGCTGGAATCACTTGGGTTCTAGATTTCTGGATATTGGTAGGACTTCACACTCTGTAACTGATTTGATACCCTCTACCCTCAGCCCTGAGCCCCCTCCCACACTCAGAACCCCTTGCCCTCACCCTTATCCCAAGAATTTGCTATGTTCCCCCATACGGCGGTGACGTGTCCCACATAACAAAATTCATTCTGCAGCTGGGTGTGAAAAATTGGAAGAGTGGTCAGAGCAAGGCGGGGCTTGGAGCAACATTCCCTCTCATATGATCCAGCCATGTGCAGATTGTTCCCATCCATGTGTGGAATAAATTTTGCAACGTGTGCTGGGGCATGTGCACCACCGGAAGAAACATAAACTTCACTGTGGGGCAGTATTGGAATCTCTCCTGAGAGACCCGGCTTCTAGGGGACACTGGCTTGGAGCCAGGACTCCTGGGCTGTGCCTTGGCGGTGGCAGGGGAGCGGTGTAGGTCTTGCTGTGACTCTCCCAGCACAGGTGGAGGGTGAACTCTGCTTGAACCCTTCCCCCCTGCCCTCCCACTGCTTTTGCAATGACACTGGTCTTGTGGAACCCTGCTGCCACGAGATAGGTCCGGCAGGGTGGCAGGAGACATCCACACACGTGGCTGGAGGCCGAGCCGGGTCCCACGGTGCCGCTGGCCGCGGGCTTGCTGGGATCTGCAAAGGGGCTGGGAGGCTGCTGAGGCCATGAGGAGAGGCAGGATGTGCACAGGCCAAGGCCGGCTCAAAAAGCGGCTGAGGGGGGAGCTGGGCTCTGGGTCGGCTCAGGGAGCTGCTGAGGGGGGAGCTGAGTTCCAGGAGCTGCCGTGACCATCTGGCATGTACAGAGCAGCTTGGGAAATGCTGTGATGGGAACTGAGACGGGCCCTGGTCCTTCCGCCCAGCTCTGAAGGGGACGTGAACGTCACACAGAGGTGGGACCCGACCTCCTGCAGAGCTGAGCTGCCCCACACCAGGGAGAGCTCCGGCAGCCCAACCAAATCCCCCTCCCGCAGCGCCAGGCACCAGAGGACCGAGACAGGTAAGTTAATCTGACTTTTAAAGTGGCTGCTCCTGCCACCCGGCCTGACTGCCTCTGTTCGCAGTGTGTTCAGGGAGGCAGCATGTGGCTCAGCTTCTCCTGGCTCACTGCTCCGCTCCCACCCCATCCTAGCACCCCCCTAGCGTGTCGCCAGGAGACAACTGCCCCCCTTCTCCCTCACTACGTCTCTGATGTAGGACTTCTGAGTTCCTAGCAGCACCAGTGAGTTTGCTGGCTGGTGACCCCTTCTGGACCACGGCCTTGGCTCAGACGGTCGGCCAGGCCTTTGCGCCGAGCGTCACTTTGCAGAGACGTTGCTCCAGACAGGAGAAGCAGGCTGAGGAATTGGCATTGGGGTCTCCATCACTCGGTAGGGTACAACAATAATTGGTCCAGAGTAATTATTGGTCTACAGCAGTAAACGGCCTAGAGCAGTAATCTGTCTAGGGTATTAATCGGCCTAGGGCAGTAATCAGTCTAGAGCAGGGCTTCTTCCAACAAATTTTGGTGGCTCCAGGGTGCAATTTTCCTCAAATACTTTAGGAAAACCCGAGAAATAGGCAGTTACATGGCCAAATTATTGCCATTTATTTATGTAGAGGCTGTTGCAAGACTCAGGCCTTGCTTGTACTTTCTTAGAAGGTTGACTCAAGAAACACCACTCCATCTTCGTTACTTGCACAGCAGGAGTCGATGTGCCTTAATTTGACCATCAGTGCGGTCTCCACAGCTGGAGGTGGACAGGTGCAAACGCTCCTGTTGACCTCCCTTACATCCTGTGAATTTCGGAGTCCTGGTGTCAACAGAGGGTTAGAACACAATGTAAGACCTAAAGCAAACACGATCCTGGAGAAGGCTACTGATCTGGTGCCACTGACAACCAACTGAAAAATTGGAGAGACCTAGAACATATGGAATTGTGGAGAGAGCAGGGACTCTAGAACCCAGGGACACTGCAGGGTTTATAAACAGTGAGAGACCTAGAACCCACATATTGGAAGGGGGCAGTGTCATGATTATGGGTTAGCCAGCAGCCTGGGGATTAAGGGGTTAACTACACCTAGCCAGGTGGAGTGACCAGTAGGAATGTAGGTGGGACTTTCAAACTGGGACAAAGGAATTTGGGTTTTTTCCTTTCTCCCTTTTGTCTCTCTGACTGTGTGAGTCCTCTGCAGCTACAGAGAGGGACAAACATGTCTCTCTCTCTCTCCAAGACACCATTCTTCATTTTCTGTAAGTAGGGTAAGGTTTAGTTAGTTTCGTTAGGCTTTATTGTTTTAAGGGTTGGGTATGGGATCTGATGTCTGGCACTGCTTAAAAGATGTTTTGGTTTTTCTTTGTAACTAAAGTTCTAGGCCCATGGAGTTTCTCCATGGGTGTGTCTAGACTACATGCCTCCTTCGACGGAGGCATGTAGATTAGCCAGATCGGAAGAGGGAAATGAAGCCGCGATTAAAATAATCGCGGCTTCATTTAAATTTAAATGGCTGCCCCGATCTGCCGATCAGCTGTTTGTCGGCAGATCGGGGGAGTCTGGACGCGATGCCCCGACAAAGAAGCCTTTCTTCATCGACACAGGTAAGCCTGGTTTCACGAGGCTTACCTGTGTCGATGAAGAAAGGCTTCTTTGTCGGGGCATCGCGTCCAGACTCCCCCGATCTGCCGACAAACAGCTGATCGGCAGATCGGGGCAGCCATTTAAATTTAAATGAAGCCGCGATTATTTTAATCGCGGCTTCATTTCCCTCTTCCGATCTGGCTAATCTACATGCCTCCGTCGAAGGAGGCATGTAGTCTAGACACACCCTAGGAGTATATTTTGTTACCTTCCTCTCTAGTCATTATACTTGCAACAGGAATATTGTTGTAATAATAAAAGTTCTTTCTTTTCTTTTTATTAACCTGGCAGTGGTTAATTGTGTGCCTTGATTTTTGATTTATGGGTGAGATTTCCCAAATGATCTTTCCCCTGATTTCTTTGTCAACATTTGGGTGGTGGCAGCGGAAGTTTTATTCCCAAGATCTAGGTTTTTAAGATTTTGGAGGAAGTTTTATACCAAAGCCTGGTAGATAAGGCTTTGGGGTACACTTGCTGGCCCCCACTTCTGCATTTATCATGCCAGAGTGCGGAAGGAGCCATGACAGGCAGAATCGCCTGCATCCAAAGACTGGAACAGAGCTGAGGAGACAGATCCATCTGTCTGTGTTTGTGATCTGGTTTCTGCTGGGCTTCCTGCTTCCCTTCTGTACTATGGCAGGATGCTATGGCTGGGTGGGGTTAAAGATGAAGGAGAAGAGGATGGGGTGGGCTGGGAAGCTTTTCAATGTGATGGTGGCCGCAGTGGCTTCCTTCTTCCTCAGCTGGCTGCCCTACCATGTCTACCACAGATTGAAGCTCTATAAGGATGTACCAGAGTTGGTGACTTGGTCATTTGCACTATCATGTCCTGTTTCAATGCCTGTTTCAACCCCATCCCCTGCCTGTTTGTGGGAGAGACGTTCTGGTAGGTCTTCAGGATGTTTCTTGTCACACTGATCAAGGAGGCGTTTGTCGACGACCTGGAGAGCAGTGCCCGTGGGTCTAGTGTAAGACATGGGTCAGAATTCTAGACCTCTTCAGAGGGGATGATCTGAATTTGCCTAGACTTAGGAAGAGTTGAAAATTTGGCATCCCCCATTCATTCTTAGATCCTTAATGGTTCTAAGTCCTGGTGGGTTCCAGGTGTCTCACTGTTCATAAACCCTGAGTGTTCCTGGATTCTAGATTCACAGCTATCTCCAGATTCTCTTGGGTTCTGGAACTATCAGTATTTCCAATCTCAGACAGTCATCCGTGGCACCCTTCAATGGCACCAGAGCTCTCACTGTGTTCTCACCTGAGACACTTGGTTTCTCCATCACTAGCTGGCTCTGGAATCTCATTCATTCGAAGTCCTTGGGTTTTAGATTCCTGACTGGATCCAGGACATCAGTGGAGTCTAGAGTTGTATTCAAACCACATAGAATCCAACCAGTTCCAGATTGGTGGCTAGAAGGTTAATTGTGGTTCTAGATTTCCAAATGGTTGAAAAATCCTGACACAGGATATTTGTAGGATTAACCTATGGGATGCAATGCAGAGGGCTGGACTGATGTCAGAGGGTGACTTACAGTCAATGAGATGAGATGTTCCCTATTTATAATGCTCAATCTCTGTCCCTGGTCAGAGTCAGGTTCCTGCCCAGGAGTCTTGATTCCCAACCACCCTCCTCCTCTGCTCTAACCACTAGGCTCCCCAGTCCTTGGCTAGGAGTTGCATCATTTGTGGGTCATCCTGTGTTGTGAGCTGGGGATCTCTCCAGGCTGTGGGACTCCCCTCTGCTCCCATGAAAGGACTTCAGCAAGTCACAGGCCCTGCCTATCCTTGGGCTCTGTGTGAATCCGTGAGGTGCTGGTCAAGCATTGGGGGTAGCAAAGCAGGGAGGTTGGAAGGCAGGATCTTACAGACCAGATGGGGCGGAGCATGTAACAGGCCAGCCCCCTGCGGCGATGCTGACAGACGGGGAGCAAATCCCACTTCATTGTCTCTGTGTTAAGCCACAACGCTGGAGTCCCTTAGTCGCAGACCCTGTCGACATGGGGGCGCCATGTAGCACTCTAGGTCTCAGGCCAAAGGGAAATAAAACGCTTTCCTTCCCAGAGCCAGTGTCTGTGGGCGTGTGTGCCGGGGGGGCACTCCCCTTCTGTGAGCACCCCCACAGCGGTCCTGCTTCAATCTTTAAAAAGCCTTGGGGCTGTTCACCCCTCCAGCCCAGTCCCACGCCGCAGGGGTGTTCACAGCCCCCTGACGGGCTGGACGTCTAATAGGGCCCAGCCCGGTGCCCTCTGCCGAGTGTCCGACTCCAGTCCAGGTTCCATCTCTTTCCCCTCTGAGGAGGAGAGCGGAGACTCCAGGGCTTCTCCTCCTGGAGACAGTGACCCGGCAGCTCCCCACTCCGAGCTGTGTCTGGTTCCACCAGCCCTTTTAACCATCTCCCTTCAGGACTGGGCTGCAACTGAGCAGACCTGATCCTGCAGATTCTCTTATAGTCCTCCCCGGCTCCTGATTGGCCGGTTACTCCTGGGCCTCTCTAGCATCCTGGAGGACCTCTCTGTGGCCTTAGAGCCTAGCCCCAGTACACCTTACTACAGCGCGTGGTTGGGTAGACTAGGCCCTGAGATTTCTTGCTAGACGGCTTATAGCTTTGCCCCAGAAAAGCTCAAGGAAATGGGTCCTCCAAGCTGCCTCAAGTGGCTGTGAGAGAAGCAGCCAATGGGAGAGCTGAAGAGAGCAGCCAATGGGGGCCAAGCAGGCCCATATAAAAGGGGCTGCAGTGCAGAGCACAGGATGGTTTCTCGCTAGAGTTGGAGGGGTGTGGCTGGAAGCAACAGGACCTTGGACAGAGCAGTGCTGCTGGGGATGGTGAGATGCGGGTCCCAGCTGAGGAACATGCTGGGGAACCAGGGAATTGTAGCAGTGACTGGGTGCATTGAAGGGGACAAGGCAGATGGCTGAGGTCTATAGGGCCCTGGGGTGGAGTCTGGCGCAGTGGGGGGACCTGGATTCCACCCCCCATGAGAACTTTGGATGCACCTGAAAAGAGGAAACCGAACTCTGTTACTGGCCGGACAGGTCCCGAGAGGGAGGAGGCCTCGCCTCCAGGGAGGGAGCCCTGGAGAATTCATGGGCAGGGGAGCCCATGAGGGGCTGGAGCCAGCTGGACGGGCTCTGTGCTGGGCCTCGTGGGACGGATTGAGCAGCAAGCCTGGGACTGGGGAATCTTTCATCCCCTCTGTGAGGCCCCAGGGGCTAGTTACACGCGGCGAGCTGGCCGGGCAGTGCCTGTGCGCTATGTGCCCCTGGAAACACAGGCAGCTCGTACGGCAGGTCTCCCACAGCGTCATCATTCTTGTGGCAGGACCAACCCCAACTCAATCATCCCAGCCAGGGCTTCGTCCAGCCGGGACTTAAACACCCCTACGGATGGAGATTCCACCCCCTCCCTCGGGAACCCAGCCCAGGGCTTCCCCACCCGCCTAGGGAAACCGTTTGTCCTAATCTCCAAGCTATACCTTCCCCACTGCATCTTGAGCCCATTGCTCCTTGTTCTGCCATGTGTTGCTAGTGAGAACAGCCTCTCTCCAGCCCCTTTGGACCCCCCCTTCCGGGAGTTGAAGGCTGCGATGAAATCCCCCCTCACTCTTCTCTTCTGCAGACTAAAGAAGCCCTAATCCCTCAGCCTCTCCTCATAGGTCATGTGCTCCAGCCCCAGAATCATTTTGGTCGCTCTTTGCTGGACCCTCTCCAATGTGTCCACATCTTTTCTCTAGTGGGGGGCCCAGAACTGGACACAATACTCCAGATGTGGCCTCACCAGAGCTGAATAAAGGGGAATGATCACTTCTCTGGATCTGCTCGTAATGCTCCTCCTAATGCAACCTGATATGCCATTCACCTTCTTGGCTACAAGGGCGCCCTGTTGACTCATCTCCAGCTTCTCATCCACTGGGATCCCCAGGGCCTTTTCTCCCAAATTGCTACTTAGCCAGACAGTCCCCAGCCGGTAGGAGGGCTTAGGATTCTTCTGCCCCAAGGGCAGGATTCTGCACATGTTCTTTTAGAACCTCTTTCTTTGGGCCCCATCCTCGAATTTATCTAGGCCTCTCTGGACCCTGTCCCCTCCAGCGTATCTACCTCTCCCCCAGCTTAGTGTGATCCATGAGCTTGCCGAGGGTGCAGTCTATCCCCTTAGCCAGGTCATTAACAAAGCTGTTGAACAAAACCAGCCCTAGAACTGATCCTTGGGGCATTCCGCTAGAAACCGACTGCCAGCCAGACATCGAGCCATTGATCACTACCCGTTGGGCCCGACAATCTAGCCAGCTTTCTATCCACCTTACAGTGCATATATCCAATCCAGACTTCCTTAGCTTGCTGGCAAGAATCCTGTGGGAGACCATCAAAAGATTTGCTAAAGGCAAGATGTGTAACATCCACTGCCTTCCCCATGTCCACAGAGCCAGTCACCTCATCACAGAAGGCAACCAGGTTGGCCAGGCAGGACTTGCCCTTGGTGAATCCATGTTGACTGTTCCTGATCACTTTCCCCTCTTCCAAGTGCTTCAACATGGATTCCATGAGGATCTTCTGCAAGATTTTTCCAGGGACTGAAGCAAGGCTGACTGGCCTGTAGTTCCCTGGATTGTCCTTCTTCCCTTTTTTGAAGATGGGCACCACATTTGCCTTTTTCCAATCATCTGGGACCTCTCCCGATCTCCACAAGTTTTCAAAGGTAAAGGCCAATGGCTCTGTTGTCACATCTACCAACTCCCTCCATGCCCTCGCATGTAGATCCAGGACCATGGGTTTGTGCATGTCTAGCTTTTCTAAATAGTCCTTACCCTGTTCTTTCCCCCCGCGGGCTGCCTGTCTCCTCCCCTTACCGCTCTGCCTAGTGCAGCAGTCTGGGAGCTGACCTGCGAAGACAGAGGCAACAAAGCTTTGATTCCTTCAGCTTTTCCCACTGTCTGTCACTCGGTTACCTCCCCCTCTCTGATCATCCTCTTCTTGCTAACAGGCCTGTCGAAAACTTTCTTGTTCCCCTTCACATCTCTTGCCAGCTGCAACTGCCCTTTGGCCTCCCTGATAGCTCCCCTGCCTGCCCAGGAAATAGATTTATCCTCCTCCCTTGGGCTCTGTTCTGTTTACCGGTGTGTGCGGCGGCTCCCCCGGATGTGGTGCTCCCTAGCGGGGACCAGCCCCACGGCCCATTCCCACCCCCTGAGCCAGCCCGTCATCCTGAGCTGAGCCAGGCCACGTCCTCTGCCTGCATCCGTGTCTGACCCGGTGCAGGATTCCCCCCGTCTCCTCCCCCCTTCACTGGCCTCCTGTCCCTGGCCACCCACCAGATTGCCAGTGCGAGTACCAGCCGTGAGGTAGACGCTGCGAGTGCTCTCTGGCCACAAGGTGGCGCTAAGGTAGCAGGCGCCCTTGTACAGAGACCCTTGGGTCAACCCTGCTCCAATCCAGTGGTGGAGGGTCCCACGGGTTAACCACACCAAGTATCCAGTCGCGGGGAGTCCCAGGGGTAACCACTTCCAGTATCCAGTGGAGGGAATGCCAGGGATTAACCACCCCCCCCGTATCCAGCCGTGAAGAGTGCGAAGGGTTAACACCTGGTATCCAGAGGAGCAGGGCGTGCCAGAGGTTAACTGTGCCTGGTAACCAGTAGCAGGAAGGGCCAGGGGTCATCCACACCTGGTATCCAGTAGCAGGGAGTACCATGGGTTAACTGCCCTTAGGCTCAGCACTTGCAGTTGCTGATCTGTCTGGAGCAGCAAAAGCTTCTTTTTGCCCCGAGACTTTTCCTTTCTGGTGTTGCACTTTTTGGTGCAGAGGTTTGCCGTATTGTGAGCATCCGCGCCCCAGGCAGGACAGTCCCACACGGCTTCGCCTGTGTTCATAACAACGCCCCATTGCTCCCCTCTCTCCTGTTTGCACAGCTCAGGCTGGCAGGTTTCAATCAGCAGCAGGACCCCTCTGGCCTCTGCCCAGAGGGCTGGGTGCTCACGGAAGGCAGATTCACAGGGCAGACTCAGCCCGGGGTTTTCCAGCTCAGCTGACCCTTTCCATTGTGTTGCCAAACTCACAGGATTTGAAATATGCCCCCGTCGGTCGGTTTAGTCCCTGGGGGACTGGCTGGCAGCGAATATTCCTGTCTCTTGGCCGGGTTAGGCTTCTCCGCCATGTACCAATCACTCGACGACTTGTACATTTTAATCTGCGGCGCTATCAGACTGAAACCAGTTCAATTTCCTCTCCTGAGGCTTTGTCTGCACCTGGGGGAACCCATCTATTTGCCATCCTAGGTCTCTGGCTGCAGGCGGCCTGGCTCCCCCCATGGCTTTCACTTTCCTGCTTCTCGCCATCCCAAATGTTCAGAAATGCGGAGTCAGACCCCCCACAAGTCGCGTGATTGGCTTTCAGATCCGGAGATGCTGCACATCTACTCGACGTGGGGGTCTTTCATTTGGCTTCTCCTTCCAGAGCTTTGAGGGGCTGGGGTCACCTCTGGATGCGAGTTAGAATCTCCCGTCCATGGCTGAAATGAGCCCAGATCCATTGATGCTTTTGAGGCTTTGTGGGGAATGTTCCTCGTTGTGTGACTCGTGGACAAAGCCAGGGGCTGGCGGCGCCGTCTCTGAGGACGCTGCCGCTACTGGCCATGCGAGTTGTCCCGTTCTTGTGCGTTCCCCTCTCTTCTTGCTTTTGGTTCGTTCTCACGCCACAACAAGTGTTGCAGAGAAAGCCACCGCCCCCTCCAGTCACCGCCTGTGTGGTTATTGCTGGATCTCGCTTGCACGTACGCCTGCAGCAGGCTCAGGCAATGCCGACCACAGATGGAAGCCACGGCTCAGATGCTGTTTTAGCAGCAAAAGCCACGACAGCTGAGTCAGCTGCTTAAAAACCCAGCTGAAGTTGCAGCCCTGCAGAGCCTGGCTCCGAGACCTGGGGCTGCAGTGGAGAGTGACTATGCAGGGCCCCCACCCGGTGTGTTTGAGTCCTGCTCTGCGCAGGCTTTGCTCTGAGAATATCTCCCTTCCTGCCTGAAGAGCCCATATTTCAAAGGCCTCGCAGGCCCAGCCGGGTTGTCTGGAAACATGAGACCCTCTCGGCACTGGGAGGAAAGTGGCAAGGACCGACTGACTGGGATCAATCAGTCAAGGGGCCCTTCATAGACCTTCTCCCGTCCCACTCTGAATTTTTTTCAGGTGGAAACTCAGATCCCCTTGGACTCCAGCCCAGTAGCACAGGGGCTGTCGGAGAGATTGTGCCCTTTTCTACCCAGGGAGACCACCTGGCCTCAGGCTGCTTGTAGAGAGCCAGGTGGGGGAAGATGGCAGATCCGTAGGGCTTGATTCTCCACCCTCCACGCTCTGTGTCTATCGGGGAGGGAAAAGTGCAACCGTGTACACAGTCAGCCAACGGGCCTGGGGTCATCAGCCAACAATCATAGCAACATGCAGGCTCCCGGTACGCACCAAACCTCCCAGAGGTTGTTCTGGTTCCGGGAAGGGGGATTGTCTGTAGGCAAGGACTGGCCTGTCTCCCACGGCCTGTTAGAGGGAGGGGTCATCCTCCAGGGTAAGTTGTAGATTGATTGTCAATGTTGTGCTGTAGGGGTCTAAGCTGGGGATGTAGGTCCTGGTCTGCACTAGAGAATTAATTCAAAATAGCAAGTGGAGCCTCCGCACTACCCAGACCGCTATTTGAAAATCTGCCCTGCTGCTTTCCTCGAGGGATACGGGTTGTTTCGAAATCACGGTGATGTGGATGCTCCGCTGCTGCTATATCGAAATAACTCCCCCCCTCCTCCCCCGAGTCGTTCAAACTCATTACTCCCCACTGCTTCCCTGGGCTCTAAATAGAGGTAGCACGTCCGTGTTAAGGCTGCATCTACACTAACTCTGGAACCCTGAAATGCCAATTCCGCATCTTTTCAGTGCCCCCGTTATTTCAAAATGTAGTGGGCTCACTATTCTGCTGTCTCTGTAAACCTCATTCCACAAGGAGAATGGGATGAATAGCGGGTTAGTTCAAAATAAGCGAGGTGTAGACAGCGCCAAAATTCAAAATAAGCTATTTTGAAATAAGATCAAACTAAATTACACAGTGTGCCTAGCTGAAATGGCGGATCTTATTTCGAGCTACAAGTTCAGTGCTGACGTACCCTATAGGAGCCTGCCTTGGACTAATTTTGAGGCTTCCCTGTATTGTGGATACACTATTTTGAAATTGCTATTTCAGGAGTTATTATTTTGAAATAAGTTATTTCACAGTAATTTCCTAGTGCTGATGTGCCCAAGGTGATGACCAGTGGGGTTCTGTTATTTTCCTTGTCGGGCCTGTTTTGAAGTAGCTGACTTTTGGGTGCTTGTCTGGCTCTGTCACTCTGGGTATGTCTACACTACAAAGTTAATTCGAACTAACAGACGTTAGTTCGAATTAACTTTGATAGGCGCTACACACGCAAACCGCTAGTTCGAACTTAATTCGAACAAGCAGAGCGCTTAATTCGAACTAGGTAAATCTCATTCTACAAGGACTAACGCCTAGTTCGAATTAAGTAGTTCAAATTAAGGGCTGTGTAGCCACTTAATTCGAACTAGTGGGAGGCTAGCCCTCCCCAGCTTTCCCTGGTGGCCACACTGGGTACCACCAGGGAAACTCGTCTGCCCCCTTCCCAGCCCCGGAGCCCTTAAAGGGGCACGGTCTGGCTACGGTGCCCGTGCCAGGTGCAAGCCTGCCAGCACCCAGCCAGCAGACCCTGCACCTGGCACGGCACGAGCCAGCCACCCGCTGCCACCCAGCCTCCGCCTCTTCCCGGGACCAGGCTGGCAGCTCCCAGGAGCCTGCCCGGGGCCGCAAGAGGTGGGCGCCCGCCTGGTCTAGTGTGGAGATCATGGACCTCATCCACGACCTCCGCAATAGGCACAGAGAAGTGGCCCTCTAGGGCAGGAGAGCTGCCAGCCTGGCCACCCAGGAGCAGGTTTGCATGAAAATCAGGGTGGTCCAGTGAGACCCCCGACCCTGAGCCCTGAGCTTAGAACATAAGAACATAAGAATGGTCGTACTGGGTCAGACCAAAGGTCCATCTAGCCCAGTAGCCTGTCTGCCGACAGTGGCCAACACTAGGTACCCAGGAGGGGATGGACCGAAGACAGTGACCAAGCCATTTGTCTCATGCCGTCCATCTCCAGCCTTCCACAAACAGAGGCCAGGGACACCATTTCTACCCTCTGGCTAATACCACTCCATGGACCCAACCTCCATGAATTTATCTAACTTCTCTTTAAACTCTGTTCTAGTTCTAGCCTTCACAGCCTCCTGCAGCAAGGAGTTCCACAGGTTGACTATTTGCTTTGTGAAGAACAACTTTCTGTTATTAGTTTGAAGCCTGCTACCCATTCATTTCCTTTGGTGTCCTCTAGTCCTTCTATTATGGGAACCAATGAAGAACGTTTCTGTATGCACCCTCTCTACACCACTCATGCTTTTATAGACCTCTATCATATCCCCCCTCGGTCTCCTCTTTTCTAAGCTGAGAAGTCCAAGTCTCTTTAGCCTCTCTTCATATGGGACCTGTTCCAAACCCCTGATCATTTTAGTTGGCCTCCCCTCTCTCTTCCCGTCTCCCACCTCCTTTTCCCAGTCTCCCCGAGTTTCGTTCAATAAAGAGAGTTTCTATTTTTCAACACACGTGTCCTTTATTTTGTACATCAGGAAGGGGGCTAGGGAGGGGTAAATGGAAGGAGGTGAGGAGGAATGGGGTACGAGCCCCCAATGGGGAGGACTGGGGTGGCTCTGCGGGCTCCTTGGGGTGGAAGCTCTCCTGCAGCCCCCCGATTGACACCCCCCCCGGATGGCAGCCTGCGGCAAGTGCAGCCGGGTTGATGGCCAAGTGCTGTGATGTGCCCAGTGTGGGCACTCAGGGCACTCCAAGCCAGGACTGCTTTGCAAGCGGGGAACCCCTGAGAACTGTCTGTCCAGGGTGGGGGTCAGGTCCCTTTAAGCACAGCCCTCGGCTAGCCTGAGACAGCAGCTCCACACTCTAAGTCCTAATCTGATGCCCTGCCGGCACTTCTTCCGGACATCCTTAACCTCGGTTCAGGATCCACTCAATGTGGACATGCTAGTTCGACAAACTAGTTATTAGTTCTAGCTGCACTAGTTCGAATTAGCTTAATTCGAATTAACTAATTTGAATTAAGTTAGTTCGAATTAGTGCTGTAGTGTAGACATACCCTCTGTTTTCCCACTTCCCCAGGTAGGTATTTTAGTTTTAAGAATGCCCAATAAAGATCTTGCAGATGTTTGTCTCCTTCTGTAGGACTGGAGCAAACCCACTTGTATCTTACCTTTAGGAGGAGTTCTTGAACAAACCGACTCGCAGACAGACGGACAGATGCACATTTCTAAAATATAGAGACAGAAGACTAGCAGATTTACCTGACATTGCTTGGGTCCGTAACTCAGGAATTCCATCAAGTGTATTTTATTCCTTCATCCCTATAAATCATTCGCTATGTTTTAACACAAAAGAGCGCTAATCAATTTGATTTCCAAATACGTTTTCTTCTAGTTTTCAAACCTTAAGCTTTGATTTAGCTGGGCCAAAGCTGAGCACTACTCCAAGTTTCTTGGTTTCATCTCTTTTCTGTAAGGCTTATTGAGAAGCGATCCTGTTTCAGGTTCTTCCTATTTTTCTGGCTCATCTTGGTTCGATTTCTTTCAACATTCACTGAGTGAGATCAACCTAGGGGCCTGGACTTGATTTGGTGATTCTGTTTCTTTGCTGTTTTGTCTTATGAGAAGCAATCCCATTCCAGGCACATCCCATTTGCCTGGCGCAACCCAACCCTGACCTCGCTTTTAGTTACGAGCAGCGGACGCTGCCTGCCAAATTTGGTGATCTTAGCTCAGACAATTTAGGAGGAGTTCTTCACCAAGCAGAGAAACTCTCAACTCTATAGCAGATTGTGATCTTGCAAATAAAACAGGCCAAATTAAGAAAGGTTATGAAAGACTGAAACCCACTGTTCTGGCTAAATGTGTATATGCAGTTGTGAAATTGTGTTCATACAAATCCGGGGCGGGCAGGGACCTCTGGAGTCATCGAGTCCAGCCCCCTGACCAACGCAGGACCAGCCCCAACTCAATCTTCCAGCTGTGCTGCAGGCCTTTATTACAGATACTCACTCCTCCTGGGCCCCCCGAACCCGGGATGCGAGTGAGCAACGGACTAACCCAGGTTCACCCTGATATCTTAGCGAGGATGTAAATACGCGGATCCATTGCATCACTCATCGAATCCACAATCATCACCCTGTGATGAATAGATTGAGACCTGCCCCCTTCACACCGTTTGAATTGACTCAGGCTGTTCTCGCACCACAAAACTCCTTCAATCGGCAGCTACAAGCGGGAACGGGGATGTGACCCCGAGCCCTGGTCCCCAGTAGGGAGTTATTTCGGAACAAGCCCCCTTCTTTCGAAGGCAATAGCGGAACGTCCACACGCCCGAGTCCGTCACGTTGAAATCTGCTCTCCGGCTCTCCTCGGGGAAGAAGGCTCGTTTCAAAATCGTTATTTCGAAACAGTCCACACTCCCGCTATTGCGAAATAACGACTCCCCAGACTCACTCGCACTCTACTCCCCTGCGCTGCCTGGGGCTCTGAGTGACCGCAGGGCCTGCGGGGGTTTGCTGCTGGTCCCTGGGGAGCCAGCTCAGGCCGGAGAGGCAGGGGGCCCAGCAGGCCCACGGTCCCAGGCTGCCCCCCAGAGGCCCTGCCCCACTCGTTTGGAAACAGTGGCTGTTGCTTGCGTGGTGGTTTGTGTCAGACTGTCCGGTGTTCATTTCTGTTTATGGTTTTCACAGCAGCTGGGGGCGGAGCGTGTAGAAGACACAGAGCTAAAGGGAGTGAACTCACCACACAGGCAGGGGACAGATTCTCGGAAGCTTTGCTCGGCAAACACCCCATCAGAGGCTCTCTCTGCGCTGGCTCCGTGGTTCCCCAACCTGCTACTCTGGTGAGTTGAGACAAGGACAGAGGACCCCTGGTTGGGTCTAAAGAGGAATTTCCATGTTAAGGCCTCCTAGAAGCCATAGATTTTTGCTGTTGTCAAAGGAAACCTGTGGGACTCCCTGCCTCTGGCTTTCAGTAGAGTTACTCTCTGGAATTCCTTTCCACTGGCTTTCAGTGGGTTAACCTGTGGGACTCCCTGCCACTGGCTTTCAGTAGAGTTACTCTCTGGAATTCCTTTCCACTGGCTTTCAGTGGGTTAACCTGTGGGACTCCCTGCCACTGGCACTCCATGGGGTTAATCCGTGGAACTTCCTGCCACTGGTGTTCAGTGGGGTTAAGCTGTGGAACTCCCCACCACTGGCATTCAGTGGGGTTATCATGGGGACTGAGTAGTTTGCAAGTGAGATGTGTGGTGTGGACGACACTTTCTCCCATTTTACCCTAAGCAGATGAGGTGTTTTCTATTCACCAAACTCTACCCAGAGGTAGGGCTGGAACCTGGATTCCTGGCTCCCAGGCCCTCTAACCATTAGGTCATTCTGCCCTGCACAGGGGATGCCAACCTAACAAGGGTATGGGGATGCTGTGCCAGACAACCCCAAAGGTCCCTGGTGCATGGCACAGCTCGTAGCACCTCTGAGGGCTGAAAACAGCTCGGTGGATTGAGGCTTCCTGTGTGAGAAGTGGGGAGGGAGCAGCAGCGGCCCGCAGAGGAGCCCAAGGGACGGGCTGTGGGATGAATGGATTTTTTTCTCCTCGCTGCAGGGAGTTCCGCAGGCACCAGCTCCTGCAGGCAGTGCTCACCATGGCCAATTCCCACTTGCTTGGGCCAGTGAGTCCCCGCACTGGAGACAGATCCAGCACCCCCGGTGGGGAAAGGCCAGGCCTCCTATTCCCTTCCCCTCTGAGTCAGCTTGTCCCCCCCCCCGTCCCCATCACAGTCATTAGTGGTCTTAGTGTTGACCTGTACTAAGACTGTCTCTCCCGTCCCCAACTTTCCACTCTCCTAAGGCATTCATCTCCCCCTACTGGCTGTAGCGGTATCTTGCAGCGGTGAGTTCCACTGGCTTTGCCCAGAAACTGGGACTGCCAGCCTGGAAAACCTAGAGAAATTCCAGAGGAACAGAGGGTGTCCTGGTGCTTTCCTTGCCTGCTCGGTTATTTCTCCCAACCTCTTCCTCCAAGCCCCTGTCTCATCTTCTGTTGCCTTGTCTAATCTCTCTTATGTGTCTCCCCAGGGCATAATGGAGCAAGGAAATGGGACCCTCCCGTCTGTAAACTGGGCAAATTCTAGCCAGTCCCTAGCACCCACGAATGATGTTCAGCTGGTCTCAGCAGGGTTGCTGTTCTCCATCTTCCTGGTGGGTGTGGTGGGGAACGGGCTGTACCTGTGGGTGCTGGGGTGGAAGATGAAGAGGACGGTGACCACGCTCTGGTTCCTCCACCTGGTCTCCTGTTCTCTCCTCTTCACCCTGCAGATCCCCTTCTTCATTGTCTACACCCTAATGGGTTTCCACTGGGTCCTCGGCACGGCCATGTGCAAACTCATCAGTGCCTGCACCCACTTGGTCATGTTCTCCTCCGTCTTCCTCCTCGCCCTCATCAGCCTGGACCGCTACGCCTTCACCTGCCACCCCGTCTGGTCCCAGGATCACCGCACTGTGCGCTGGGCCTGGAAGCTGGTTGCAGGGGCGTGGCTGGTCTCCTTGGCCCTCAGTGCTCCCTACCTGGCTTTCCAGGAGACCAGCATATTGGAGGATGGCAGAGTCGCTTGCACAAATTATTACAATGTCTCCAGAGACCAGGCTGGAGATGCCTGGAAGGAGCACATACACCTCGTGCTGTTCATGAGCCGGCTCCTGCTGGGCTTCCTGCTGCCCCTCTGCGTCATTGCAGGATTCTATGTCCGGATGGGCCTGACAATGAAGGAGAAGGGACTGGCCCGCAGTGGGAAGCCCTTCAAAGTCATGGTGGCAGCTGTGGTGTCCTTCTTCTTCGGCTGGCTGCCCTACCACCTCTACTATGGCCTGACGCTCTTCAAAGATGAGCCAAAGTCACTGACTGATGCTTTAGAGCTCATTTGTGTCATCATGTTCTGCATCAACTTCTGCTTCACACCCGTCCTCTACCTCTTTGTGGGGCAGACGTTCCAGCAGGTCCTCAGGGCGTCCCTGATCTCTGTGATCAAAGCAGCGTTTTACGAGGATCTCGACAGCAATGGGTTGGGACCCAATTCCACTGGGAGGAACCAGAGAGAAACTGACGGCACGGAAGTATAGAAAAAACTTGGGGCTGGGCTAGTTCTTGCTACCTAGTGACATTAGTTTCATGCGATTCTAGGTATTTCGACATTTTCTAGCTTGAATAGTTCCTTGAGTCTGGATTCAGAGTTGGCTCTAGATAGTCTTGTCTAGCACCTTGGCACATCCTAATCCCCCTAGAATCTGGAGGGTTCTAGATCCTGGAACCTCGTGTATTACGGGGACTGACAGATCCCTCTTTGGTTCTAGAATGGTTTTGGGCCATGTGCGTAAGTAGTTTTAAACGTTATATGCTCCCATGAGTTTTATATTAAACTAACTCTAGAACTGTGTGTCATTTTAGATGCCAAAATGTGTTCAAACTGCATAAACTCCCATGTATTCCAGATACATCACTGTACGCCGATCCCCCAAGGATTCCAACTTTCATTGTATGTCAGAGCCTGCTGGAGTCGCTTGGGTTCTAGATTTCTGGATAGTGCCAGGACCTCAGACTCTGTAACTGGTTTGAAACACTCTGCTCCCAGCCCTGAGCTCCCTCCCACACTCAGAATCCCTTGCCCCCACCCTCACCCCGAGAATGTGCTACGTGCCACCGTACGGCGGTGACATGTCCCACGTAACAAAATTCATGCTGCAGCTGGGCATGAAAAATCAGAAGAGTGATTAGAGCAAGGTGGGGCTTGGAGCAACGTTCCTTCTCATCTTTCCCAGCCATGTGCAGATTGTTCCCATCCATGTGTGGAATGAATGTTGCTCTATGCGCCGGGGTATGTGCACCACCAGGAGAAACACAAACCTCGCTGTGGGGCAGTGTTGGAATCTCTCCTGAGAGGCCCGGCTTCCAGGGTACACTGGCTTGGAGCCAGAACTCCTGGGCTGTGCCTTGGCGGTGGCAGGGGAGCGGTGTAGCTCTTGCTGTGACTCTCCCAGCACAGGCGGAGGGTGAACTCTGCTAGAAGCCCCCCCTGCAACACCGTCCTCCCGCTGCTTTCTCGGTGACACTCGTCTTGTGCCATCTCTGCCGCAGTGAGATGGGCCTGGACGTCTCGTTTGCAAGCCGGTGGCAGGACACGTCCACACACGCGGCTGGAGGCCGAGCTGGGTCCCATGGTGCTGCTGTCCACCAGCTTGCTGGGGTCCACAAAAGGGCTGGTCCTAGATTAGCCCAGGAGGCTGCTGAGGCCATGAGGAGAGGCAGGATGTGCACAGGCCAAGGCCGGCTCGAAAAACAGCTGAGGAGGGATCTGGGCTCCGGGCCGGCTCCGGGAGCTGCTGAGGGGGAAGCTGAGTTCCAGGAACTGCCGTGACCATCTGACGTGTGCAGAGCTGTTTGGGAAATGCTGTGATGGGAACTGAGATGGGCCTTGGTCCTTCCGCCCAGCTCGGAAGGGGAAGTGAACATCACACAGAGGTGGGACCCGACCTTGCACGGAGCTGAGCTGCACCACACCAGGGAGAGCTCCGGCAGCCCAACCAAATCCCCCTCCCGCAGAGCCAGGCACCAGAGGAAGCAGACGGGTAAGTGAATCCGACTTTTAAAGTGGCCGCTCCTGCCGCCCGGCCCGGCAGTGTGTTCAGGGAGGCAGCACATGGCCAGCTCCTCCCAACTTGCTGCTCCGCTCTCACCCCATCCTGGCACCCCCCTAGCGTGTTGCCCAGGGACAACTTCCTCCCCCACCCCGCTCTCCCCCATTACACCTCTGATGTAGGACTTCTGAGTTCCTAGCAGCACCAGTGAGTTTACTGGCTGGACACTGCCCCGGACCATGACCTTGGCTCAGATGGTCGGCCAGCCCTTTGCTCCAAGCGTCAGTTTGCAAAGCTGTTGCCCCCGACAGGAGAAGCAGGCTGAGGAATTGGAATTGGGGTCTCCATCACTCGGTAGTGTACAGCAATAATCAGTCTAGAGTAATAATCGGTCTAGTGCAGTAGTTGGTCTAGAGCAATAATCGGACTAGGGCAGTAATCAGCCTAGGGCAGGGCTTCTTGCAACTAATTTTGGTGGCTCCAGGGTGCAATTTTTCTCAAAGACTTTAGGAAAACCAGAGAAATATGCACACCTACATGGCCACATCATTGCCATTTATTTATGTAGAGGCTGTTGCAAGACTCAGGCTTTTTCTGTACTTTCCTGGAAGGTCGACTCAAGAAACACCACTCCATCGTCGTTAATTGCACAGCAGGAGTCGATGTGCCTTAGTTTCACCTATGGTGCAATCTCCACAGGTGGAGGTGGACGGGTGCTAATACTCCTGTTGACCTCCCTGACGCTCTGTGAATTGAGGACCAAGGGTTAGAACACAGCGGGAGACCGAAGGCAAACACGATCCTGGAGAAGGCTACTGATCTGGTGCCACTGACAACCAACTGAAAAATTGGAGAGACCTAGAACATATGGAATTATGGAGAGAGCAGGGACTCTAGAACCCAGGGACACTGCAGGGTTTATAATCAGCAAGATACCTAGAACCCACCAGGTTTCAGAAATATCAGGGTTCTAGGAACAAATAAGTCGCCAAGTTTTCAGCTCTTCCTAAGTCTGGGCAACTTTTTAGTTCTCAACTTCTAACCTGTGTGTTCCACTAGTGTCTACGTTCTCCTGGGTTTCCACTGAGTCTTCGGCATGGCCACGTGCTAACTACTCTACACCTGCATCTCTCGAGCCATGTTCTCCTGTGTCTTACTGCTCACCCTCATCAGCCTGAACCGCTACACCCTCACTCACCATCCCGTCTGGTTTCAGAACTACCGCACCTTTTGCTGGGCTGGAAAGCTGGCTGTGGATGTGTGGCTGGTCTCCTTTGCTCTCAGTGCTCCCTACCTGGCTTTCTGGGAGACCCGCATGGTGGAAGGGGGCAGGATCGCCTGCATCAACAACTATGCTCTTTCCGAAGACTGGAACAGAGCTGAGATGCTGGATTTGGGGAGACAGATCCATCTGGCCATCTTTGTGATCTGGTTTCCGCTGGGCTTCCTGCTGCCCTTCTGCACTATGGCAGGATGCTACAGCCGGGTGGGGTTGAAGATGAAGGAGAAGAGGCTGGGTTGGGCTGGCAAGCTTTCAATGTGATGGTGGCCGCAGTGGCTTCCTTCTTCCTTGGCTGGCTGCCCTACCGTGGATTGAAGCTCTACAGGAATGTACCAGAGTCGGTGACAGGTGCCGTCTTGGTCATTTACACTGTCACATCCTGCTTCAATGCTTGTTTCACCCCCATCCTCTACCTGTTTGTGGGGGAGACGTTCTGGTAGCTCAGTGGTCCCCAACGTGGTGCCCGCAGGCGCCATGGCGCCCACCGGGGCACTTATGTGCACCCGCCAGATGCCGGCTCTAGGCACCAGCAAACCAAGCACATGCTTGGCGTGGCACATTGCCAGGGGCAGCATTCTGGCCGCCCCTGAGAGAGGGCGGAGAACTCCTGAATTCCTAACCCTTACCGCCTGACGTGGGCCTCCCTGTGCCCACCCCAGGCAGCGGGCGGGGCAGTGGAGCAAGTGATGGGTCAGCAATGAGCCACCCTGGGCAAGCTGGGTGCGTGATTGGCTGAGGCGCCATGACATCATGGTTCCAGGGCTGCCTTCCTCCGGCACCAGGGAGAAAAGTGCGCCCTCTAGTGAGCGCGAGAGGGCGTCGCGGCGGGGCGGCCCCGGCAGGAGCGCTGGCCACGCGCCGCTCCAGTTGCCTTCCCGGCGCAGCTTCCAGTGCCCAGCACCCAGCAGCAGCGGAGCGGGAAATGCCCGAGGGAGCCTCCCATCCATGAAGCAGACTCCGGCGCCCGGGGATAATTTGCGCTCCTCTGACTGGCACCAGCCAGCTCAGCCCGACGTGCAGGGGGGCGCAGCAGCCCGGTCTGGTTGGTCTGGCGGTGAGGCTCTGCTGGAGGGGGCCTTGCCTGCCCCGGCTCAGAGATTTGGGGGTTGGGGGGGAGAGGTGTCCCTGGCCTTGCCCTTTATGTTTCCCGGCTGTGTCCATGTGCATCTGCAGGGGGACCTGTGCCACTTTCACCCTTTCCTCAGGGTGCGCCGAAGTTTCTGCACGTGCTGGGAGGAGGGGACAGGAGGGTTTGGTGGGGAGCGGGAAAAGAGATGGAGTTCGGTCAGTGGGGGGACGTGGGAGAGGGGTACGGACTGGGTCAAGGGGGGAGGGAAGAGGAGAGGAGTGATGGGGTTTGGCTGGGAGGGAAGACAGGGCACAGGGTGGATCATGTGGAGGATAGAAGGGGGGGGCAGACTGCGTCCAGTCACTGGGGGGTAGAGTTTGCCTGGGAGGGGAGAGGAGGTGGAAACTGAGTTTGGTGAGTGGCGGTTGGGGGGTCAGGATGTGGGTGGAGGGGAGACAGGACGTAGGCTGGGTTTGGCCGGAGGGCGCGGTGGGAGTCAAAGAGCTGCAAGGTGAAAGGGGCGCTTTCCTCAGTGCCTGTCCTGTAGCAGTGTGCAAGGTGGGGGAGGAGAACGGTGTGTGGACAAACCTTTTTTTGCTTGAGACGGTAAAAAACCTAGAGCTGGCCCTGCTCGCAAGGCACGTGTGGCCCCACCCCCAGACGTGCGGCATACACACGGCCCCGCCCCCAGTGCCCGGCGCACGTGCAGCCCCACCCCCAGGCGCCCAGCAGCCCCAAAAGGTTGAGGACCACTGTGGTAGCTCTTCAGGATGTCTCTTCTCACCCTGGTCAAGGAGCCGTTTGTCGAACTCGAGAGCAGTGCCTGTGTGTCCAGTGTAAGACAAGGGTCAGAATTCTAGACCACTTAAGACGGAATGATCTGAATTTCCCTGAAGTTGAAAATTTGGCATCCCCCATTCATCGTTAGATCCCCAATGTTCCTAAGTCCTAGTGGGTTCCAGGTGTCTCAATGTTCATAAATCCAGAGTGTTCCTGGATTCCAGATTCACAGCTATCTCCAGATTCCCCCGGGTTCTAGATCTATCAGTATTTCCAATCTCAGACAGTCATCAGTGGCACCCTTCAATGGCACCAGAGCTCTCACTGTTCTATCCTGAGTCACTTGGTTTCTCCATCACTAGCTGGCTCTGGAATCTCATTCATTCGAAGTCTCTCATTGTGTTCAAACTCCATGTCCTTGGGTTTTAGATTCCTGACCAGATCCAGGACATCAGAGTCTAGTTCAAACCACATAGAATCTAACCAGTTCCAGATTGGTGGCTAGAAGGTTAATTGTGGTTCTAGATTTCCAAATGGTTGAAAAATCCTGACACAGGATATTTGTAGGATTAACCTATGGGATGCAATGCAGAGGGCTGGACTGATGTCAGAGGGTGACTTACAGTCAATGAGATGAGACGTTCCCTATTTATAATGCTCAATCTCTGTCCCTGGTCAGAGTCAGGTTCCTGCCCAGGAGTCTTGATTCCCAACCACCCTCCTCCTCTGCTCTAACCACTAGGCTCCCCAGTCCTTGGCTAGGAGTTGCATCATTTGTGGGTCATCCTGTGTTGTGAGCTGGGGATCTCTCCAGGCTGTGAGACACCCCTCTGCCCCCATGAAAGGACTTCAGCAAGTCACAGGCCCTGCCTCTCCTTGGGCTCTGTGTGAATCCGTGAGGTGCTGGTCAAGCATTGGGGGTAGCAAAGCAGGGAGGTTGGAAGCCAGGATCTTACAGACCAGATGGGGCAGAGCATGTAACAGGCCAGCCCCCTGCGGCGATGCTGACAGATGGGGAGCAAATCCCACTTCATTGTCTCTGTGTTAAGCCACAATGCTGGAGTCCCTCAGTCTCAGACCGTGTCCACACGGGGGCGCCGTGTAGCACTCCAGGTCTCAGGCCAAAGGGAAATAAAACGCTTCCCTTCCCAGAGCCAGTGTCTGTGGGCGTGTGTGCCGGGGGGGGGCACTCCCCTCCTGCGAGCACCCCCACAGCGGCCCTGCTTCAATCTTTAAAAAGCCTTGCAGCTGTTCACCCCTCCAGCCCAGTCCCACGCCGCAGGGGTGTTTACAGCCCCCTGCCGGGCTGGACGTCTAATAGGGCCCAGCCCGGTGCCCTCTGCCAGGTGTCCGACTCCAGTCCAGGTTCCATCTCTTTCCCCTCTGAGGAGGAGAGCGGAGACTCCAGGGCTTCTCCTCCTGGAGACAGTGTCCCGGCAGCTCCCCACTCCGAGCTGTGCCTGGTTCCACCAGCCCTTTTAACCATCTCCCTTCAGGTCTGGGCTGCAACTGAGCAGACCTGAGCCTGCAGATTCTCTTATAGTCCTCTCCGGCTCCTGATTGGCTGGTTACTCCAGGGCCTCTCTAGCCTCCTGGAGGACCTCTCTGTGGCGTTAGCGCCTAGCCCCAGTACACCTTACTACAGCGCGTGGCTGGGTAGACTAGGCCCTGAGATTTCTTGCTAGAAGCCTCGTGGCTTTGCCTCAGAAAAGCTCAAGGAAATGGATCCTCCAAGCTGCCTCAAGTGGCTGTGAGGCAAGCAGCCAATGGGAGAGCTGAAGAGAGCAGCCAATGGGGGCCAAGCAGGCCCATATAAAAGGCGCTGCAGTGCAGAGCACAGGAGGGTTTCTCTCTGGAGTTGGATAGGGGTGGTTGGAAGCAACAGGACCTTGGACAGAGCAGTGCTGCTGGGGATGGTGAGATGCGGATCCTGGCTGAGGAACATGCTGGGGCCACAGGGAATTGTAGTCATGACTGGGTGTGTGGAACGCAACTAGGCAGGTGGCTGAGGTCTATAGGGCCCTAGGCTGGGGTTTGGCGCAGTGGGGGGACCTGGATTCTACCCCCCCATGAGGACTTTGGATGAACTTGAAAAGAGGGAAACGAACTCTGTTACTGGCCCCCAGGAGGGCAGAGGCCTGACAGGACCTGAGAGGGCGAAGTCCTCACCCCAGGGAGGGAGCCCTGGAAAATTCCAGGTCAGGGGCAAATGGAGGGGGGAGCCCAGAGGGGCTGGAGCCCACCAGATGGGCACTGTGCTGGGCCTTGTGGGACAGATTGCTCAGCGAGCCTGGGACTGGGCTGCAGACGGACGTTCCAGAGGGGCTGAGACTGGCCCCCGTTAGCTGCGGAACCAGGCCGGGGTCTGACAGGCTCACAAGGCTGTTCCTTACTCTGGCATGATGAATGCAGAAGTGGGGGCCCCCGAAACACCCCCCAACCTGATCTCCACAGGCTTTGGTACAAAACGTCCCCGCACAATCCTAATACCGGGACTTTGGGGAATCCGCTGCCACCATCAAGTGCTTTTGAACCCACAACCAGGGGTGGACACTTGAACCCAACCCCAGGGGCATCCCAACCTCCTTTCCCCAAAGAGCTTGAAAAAGAAAAGAGAAAACACACCCTGCAGACTGCGGTTGCTGTCCCTAGCCAGGGGCACGGAGATATCCACAGACAGAGTCTCCAGGACACAGAAATGAACCAATCCCAGGTTAAATTAAAATAAAGAAAGAACTTTTAATATCAAAATAATATCAGAATTGCAAGGATAGTTGGAATGGCTAGATGGTAAGAGCCACCAATTAATATACTCGGGGGGGGGAGGGGGGAGAGCCTATGGGCTCAGGACTTGGTTACAAAAGAGAGGAAAACCAATTCCTAACAGCACAGACATCAGATCCAAATTCCCAAACCAGAAAACACTAAACCCTGACAGATTTATCTAGACTTTACCCAACTTACACGTTATGACGAGTCTTTTTCTTGGAGAGAGACTTGTCTTCTGTCTCCCTCGGAATCTAGAGAGCAACTTTTCTCAGAGTCAAAGGAGGGAAAACCCCAAAATTCCTTTGTCTCGGTTTGAAATTCCTTTCTGCATTTCTATTGTCTGTCTGCTACCTGGCTAGGCACAGGGACAAAGTTAACCCCTAGGGTATGTCTAAACTTGCGGCCTAATTCAAACTAGGACTGCAGATGTAGGCATTGGGAATTGCAAATCAAGCCCGGGATTTAACCATCACCTGCTGTTGTCCAGCAAGGGTGCTACAGCGCAATGAGGCCACATCGAGGGAATCACTCAGTCCTGCCAGGGGACTCAGGGACACCCCCAGACAGGCCTTGTGATCCGTGTCCTCCAGGCACATGCGCTACAGGAATGGAATTACACCCAGGGGTCCCAGGCTCCACCAGCCCCCTGCCCCACCTGTGTTGCAGGCCCCCACGGCACTGAAAACCTGAGGACACTGATGGAAAGAACAGGCAGAGGCAGTGGAGGAAGAAGGCACCTTTATTGCAGATACTCGCTCTGCCTGGACCCCCCCAATCCGGGCTGCAAGTGAGCAATGGACCAACCCAGGTTCACCTTGATGTCTTAGCGAGGATGTAAATACGCGGATCCATTGCGTCACTCTTGATTCCCTAATTCAGTCATGTGAGCGCCTGTCGAATCCCCAATCATCACCCTCACCCAGTGATGAACAGACTTAGACCCGCCCCCTTCACACCGTTTGAGTTGACTCAGGCTGTTCTCACACTTTGAAACTTCTTCAATCGGCAGATACAAGGGAGAAGGGGGACGTGACGCCGAACCCTGGTCCCCACTAGGAAGTTATTTCGGAAGAAGCCCCCTTCTTTTGAAGGCATAAGTGGAACATCCCGAGCCCGAGCCCGAGCCCGAGCCCGTCACGTCGAAATCTGCTCTCTGGCTCTCCTCGGGGAAGGAGGCTCATTTCAAACTCGTTATTTTGAAACAGCAGAACCGGGGCGTCCACACTCCGGCTATTGCGAAATAACAACTCCCCAGACTCACTCGAACTCTCTACTCCCCTGCGCTGCCTGGGGCTCTGAGTGACCGCAGGGCCTGCGGGGGTTTGCTGCTGGTCCCTAGCAAAGCCTGGGAAGCCAGCTCAGGCTGGAGAGGCAGGGGGCCCAGCATACCCACGGTCCCAGGCTGCCCCCCTGGGGCCCTGTCCCATGCGTTTGGAAACAGTGGCTGTTGCTTGCGTGGTGGTTTGTGTCAGACTGTCCAGTGTTCATTTCTGTTTATGGTTTGCACAGCAGCTGGGGGCCCCTGGTTGGGTCTAAAGGGGAATTTCCATGATAAGGCCTCCTAAGACCTTGGTTTTTTTTGCAGTTGTCAAAGGAAACCAGTGGGATTCCTTGCCGCTGGCTTGCAGCAAGATCAGTCTGTGGAACTCCCTGCCACTGGCTTTCAGCGGGGTTAGTCTCTGGGATTCCTTACCACTGGCTTTCAGTGGGGTTAGTCTTGGGACTCCCTGCCAGTGGTGCTCAGTGGGGTTAAGGTGTGGAACTTCCTGCCACTAGTGTTCAGCATGGGTTAACCTGTGGAACTCCTATGCACTAGCGCTTTTGAGGATTAACTCGTGGAACTCCCTGCCACTGGCATTCAGTGGACTTATCATTGGGCCTGGGAGTCAGAGTATGCAAGTGAGATGTGTGTTGTGTGAGTGGCAGTGTCTCACATTTCAGCAAATTCTCCCACTACCTAGGATTTCTGACCTGCCGCCTCCGCCCCTTCCCAGAGGTAAGGTTGGAACCTGGGAGTCCTGGCTGCCAGGCCCTCTAACCATTAGACAATTCTGCCCCATAGAAGGGAGACCAACCTTACAGGCTGTGGGGATGCCATGCAAGAGAACCCCAAGGTCCGATTTACTGCACGGCTCGCAGCACCACTGAGGACTAGAAATAGCTCAGTGTATTGAGGCTTCCTGTGTGAGAAGTGGGGAGGGAAGCCTCCTGTCTATTCTCAGAAGTCAGCGTGCAGCAGCAGCAGGCAGAGGAGCCCAAGGGACGGGGTGTGGGACAAATGGATTTTTTCCTGTTGCTGCAGGGAGTTCCATGGGTACCAGCTCCAGCACTCAGGGCATTACCACGGCCAGTTCCCACCTGCTTGGGCCAGTGAGTCATAGAATCTTGGATTCATAGAACCATAGAGCTGGAAGAGACCTCAGCAGGTCATCAAGTCCAGCCCCCTGCCCTAGGCAGGACCAATCCCAACTAAATCAACCCGGCCAGGGCTTTGTCAAGCCGAGACTTTAAAATCTTGAGGGCTGGAGATTCCACCCCCTCCCTAGGGAACCCAGCCCAGTGCTTCACCGTCCTCCTAGGGAAAGAGTTTTTCCTAATATCCAACCTAGTCCTCCCCCACTGCCACTTGTGTCTCCTCACTGGAGACAGATCCAGCGCCCTCTGGTGCGGAAGGGCCCTGCATCCCATTCCCCATCCTTCTGAGTCAGCCTGTCCCCGCCCCGTCACAGTCACATGACGTTCTTAGTGCTGACCTGTTCTACCACTGTCTCCTCCCTCCTTGCACACTACTATAGCATAAAGCTCCCCCTGTTGGCCGTAGCACTATCTTGTGGCGGTGAGTTCCACTGGCTATGCCGAGAAATTGGGACTGACAGCCCAGATACTGGGTGTCCTGGTGCATTCCTTGCCTGCTCTGTTATTTCTCCCAACCTCTTTTTCCACGCTCCTGTCTCATCTTCTGTTTCCCTGTCTAATCCCTCTTGTGACTCTCCCCAGAGCATGATGGAACAAGGCAACGGGACCCTCCCACCTGTAACCTGGACAAATTCTAGCCAGTCCCCCGTACCCACGAAGGATGTTCAGCTGGCCTCAGCCGGGCTTCTGTTCCCCACTGTCCTGGTGGGTCTTGTGGGGAACGGTCTGTACCTGTGGGTGTTGGGGTGGAAGATGAAGAGGACGGTGACCACGCTCTGGTTCCTCCACCTGGTCTCCTGTTCTCTCCTCTTCACCCTGCTGATCCCCTTCTTCATCATCTACATCCTGATGGGTTTCCACTGGGTCCTCGGCACAGCCATGTGCAAACTCATCAGTGCCTGCATCCAACTTGGCATGTTTTCTTCAGTCTTCCTCCTCACCCTCATCAGCCTGGACCGCTACACCTTCACCTGCCACCCTGTCTGGTCCCAGCATCACCGCACCGTGCACGAGGCCAAGAAGCTGGTTGCAGGGGCGTGGCTGGTCTCCTTAGCCCTCAGTGCTCCCTACCTGGCTTTCCAGGAGACCAGATTGTTGGGGAACGGCAGAGTCACTTGCACAAATTATTACACTGGCACTGGAGACCAGGCTGGAGATGCCTGGAAGGAGCACATGTACCTCGTGCTGTTCATGAGCCGGCTCCTGCTGGGTTTCCTTCTGCCCCTCTGCGTCATTGCAGGATGCTACGTCCGGATGGGCCTGACAATGAAGGAGAAGGGACTGGCCCGCAGTGGGAAGCCCTTCAAAGTCATGGTGGCAGCAGTGGTGTCCTTCGTCTTCGGCTGGCTGCCCTACCACCTCTACTACGGCCTGATGCTCTTCACTGAGGGGCCCAAGTCATTAACTGCCACCTTCCAGCTCATTTGTGTCATCATGTTCTGTGCCAACATCTGCTTCACACCCATCCTCTACCTCTTTGTGGGGCAGACGTTCCAGCAGGTCTTCAGAGCATCCCTGATCTCTCTGGTCAGAGCAGCATTTTACGAGGATCTCGACAGCGATGGGTTGGGGCCTCATTCCCATGGGAGGACCCAGCGAGAAACTGACTGCATGGAAGTATAGAAAAAACTTGGGGCTGGGCAAGTTCTAGACACCTGCTGACCTTAGCTTTATGGGGTTCTAGGTATTGCAATCATTCCTTAGGGTCTAGATTAGAACAATAAATCAGAGAGCTGGAATAGACCTTAGGAGGTCATCAAGTCCAGCCGCCTGCTCAACGTAGGACCAATCTCAACTAGATTTCTGACTGGCTATAGATTTATAGCAGGCTCTAAACAGTCTTGTGTTCTAGGCACGTTGGCATATCCTTACCCCCTTAGTGTCCTGAAGGTTCTGGATTCCTGTTTGGTTCTAGAATGGTTTTCGGCCATCTGCATAAGTAGTTTAAAACTCTTTATGCTCCTGTGAGTTCTATATTAAACTGACTCTAGGACCGCAAGTTGTTTTAGATGTCAAAATGCTTTTGAACTGTATAGCTCTCCTGTATTCCGGATACATCACTGCGGGCAGATCCCCCAAGGATTCCAACTTTCATTCTGTGTCACAGCTTGGTAGAGTCGCTTGGGTTCTCGATTCCTGGGACGTGCCAGAACCTCACACTCTGGAACTGGTTTGAAACTCTTTGCCCCAGCCCTGAGCCCCCTCCCCCACTCAGAACAACTTGTCCCCACCCTCACCCCTTGTCGCCACGTTTAGCCAGAGAGTTTGCTGCAATCCCCATATGGTGGTGACGCGTCCCAGGAAACAAAATTCATGCCGCAGTTGGGTGTGAAAAATTGGCAGAGTGGTCAGAGCAAGGCAGGGCTTGGAGCAACATTCCCTCTCATATTATCCAGCCATGTGCAGGTTGTTCCCATCCATGTGCGGAATACATTTTGCAACGTGCGCCGGGGCATGTGCACCACCAGGAGAAACACAAACCTCGCTGTGGGGCAGTGTTGGAATCTCTCTGGAGAAGCCCGGCTTCCAGGGGACACTGGGTTGGAGCCAGAACTCCTGGGCTGTGCCTTGGCGGTGGCCGGGGAGCGCTGTAGCTCTTGCTGTGACACCTCCAGCACAGGTGGAGGGTGAACTCTGTAAGGACCCCCCCACTTCCACTTTTGCAATGACACTGGTCTTGTGCAACCCCCTGCTGCGGCGAGATGGGCCCGGAAGTCTCTTTGGGAAGCAGGCAGAGGGATACGTCCACACGCACGGCTGCAGGCCGAGCTGGGTCCCACAGTGTCGCTGGCCGCCTGCTTGCTGGGATCTGCAAAGGGGCTGGTCCTAGGTCAGCCAGGGAGGCTGCTGAGGCTGTGGGGAGAGGCGGGATGTGTGCAGCCCAACCAAATCCCCCTCCCGCAGAGCCAGGAACCATAGGAGTTATTTCGGAACAAGCCCCCTTCTTTCGAAGGCATAAGTGGAACATCCACGAGCCCATCACATCGAAATCTGTTCTCTAGCTCTCCTCAGGGAAGGAGGCTCATTTCGAACTCGTTATTTTGAAACAGCAGCACCAGGGCGTCCACACTCCGGCTATTGCGAAATAACGACTGCCCAGACTCACTCAAACTCTCTACTCCCCTGCGCTGCCTGGGGCTCTGAGTGACCGCAGGGCCTGCGGAGGTTTGCTGCTGGTCACTAGCAAAGCCTGGGAAGCCAGCTCAGGCTGGAGAGGCAGGGGGCCCAGCATACCCACGGTCCCAGGCTGCCCCCCTGGGGCCCTGTCTCACGCGTTTGGAAACAGTGGCTGTTGCTTGCGTGGTGGTTTGTGTCAGACTGTCCGGTGTTCATTTCTGTTTATGGTTTGCACAGCAGCTGGGGGCGGAGTGTGTAGAAGACACAGAGCAAAGGGGAGTGAACTCACCACACAGGCAGGGGACAGACTCTCGGATGCTTTGCTGGGCAAACACACCCCATCAGAGGCTCTCTCTGCGCTGGCTCCGTGTGTCTGCAGCTTGCTACCCTGGTGAGTTGAGAAAAGGACAGAGGGCCCCTGGTTGGGTGTAAAGGGGAATTTCCATGATAAGGCCTCCTAGGATCTGTGGTTTTTTGCTGTTGTCAGGGGAAACCAGTGGGATTCCTTGCCACTAGCTTGCAGCAAGATCAGTCTGTGGAACTCCCTGCCACTGGCTTTCAGCGGGGTTAGTCTCTGGGATTCCTTACCACTGGCTTTCAGTGGGGTTAGTCTTGGGACTCCCTGCCAGTGGTGCTCAGTGGGGTTAAGGTGTGGAACTTCCTGCCACTAGTGTTCAGCATGGGTTAACCTGTGGAACTCCTATGCACTAGCGCTTTTGGGGGTTAACTCGTGGAACTCCCTGCCACTGGCATTCAGTGGACTTATCATTGGGCCTGGGAGTCAGAGTTTGCAAGTGAGATGTGTGTTGTGTGAGTGACAGTGTCTCACATTTCAGCAAATTCTCCCACTACCTAGGATTTCTGACCTGCCGCCTCCGCCCCTTCCCAGAGGTAAGGTTGGAACCTGGGAGTCCTGGCTGCCAGGCCCTCTAACCATTAGACAATTCTGCCCCATATAAGGGAGACCAACCTTACAGGCTGTGGGGATGCCATGCAAGAGAACCCCAAGGTCCGATTTACTGCACGGCTCGCAGCACCACTGAGGACTAGAAACAGCTCAGTGTATTGAGGCTTCCTGTGTGAGAAGTGGGGAGGGAAGCCTCCTGTCTATTCTCAGAAGTCAGCGTGCAGCAGCAGCAGGCAGAGGAGCCCAAGGGACGGGGTGTGGGACAAATGGATGTTTTCCTGTTGCTGCAGGGAGTTCCATGGGTACCAGCTCCAGCACTCAGGACGTTACCACGGCCAATTCCCACCTGCTTGGGCCAGTGAGTCTTGGATTCATAGAACCATAGAGCTGGAAGAGACCTCAGCAGGTCATCAAGTCCAGCCCCCTGCCCTAGGCAGGACCAATCCCAACTAAATCAACCCGGCCAGGGCTTTGTCAAGCCGAGACTTTAAAATCTTGAGGGCTGGAGATTCCATCCCCTCCCTAGGGAAACCAGCCCAGTGCTTCACCGTCCTCCTAGGGAAAGAGTTTTTCCTAATATCCAACCTAGTCCTCCCCCACTGCCACTTGTGTCTCCTCACTGGAGACAGATCCAGCGCCCTCTGGTGCGGAAGAGCCCTGCATCCCATTCCCCATCCTTCTGAGTCAGCCTGTCCCCGCCCCGTCACAGTCACATGACATTCTTAGTGCTGACCTGTTCTACCACTGTCTCCTCCCTCCTTGCACACTACTAAAGCATAAAGCTCCCCCTGTTGGCCGTAGCACTATCTTGTGGCGGTGAGTTCCACTGGCTCTGCCGAGAAATTGGGACTGACAGCCCAGATACTGGGTGTCCTGGTGCATTCCTTGTCTGCTCTGTTATTTCTCCCAACCTCTTTTTCCACGCTCCTGTCTCATCTTCTGTTTCCCTGTCTAATCCCTCTTGTGACTCTCCCCAGAGCATGATGGAACAAGGCAACGGGACCCTCCCACCTGTAACCTGGACAAATTCTAGCCAGTCCCCCGTACCCACGAAGGATGTTCAGCTGGCCTCAGCCGGGCTTCTGTTCCCCACTGTCCTGGTGGGTCTTGTGGGGAACGGTCTGTACCTGTGGGTGCTGGGGTGGAAGATGAAGAGGACGGTGACCACGCTCTGGTTCCTCCACCTGGTCTCCTGTTCTCTCCTCTTCACCCTGCTGATCCCCTTCTTCATCATCTACATCCTGATGGGTTTCCACTGGGTCCTCGGCACGGCCATGTGCAAACTCATCAGTGCCTGCATCCAACTTGGCATGTTTTCTTCAGTCTTCCTCCTCACCCTCATCAGCCTGGACCGCTACACCTTCACCTGCCACCCTGTCTGGTCCCAGCATCACCGCACCGTGCACGAGGCCAAGAAGCTGGTTGCAGGGGCGTGGCTGGTCTCCTTGACCCTCAGTGCTCCCTATCTGGCTTTCCAGGAGACCAGCATGTTGGGGGATGGCAGAGTTGCTTGTACAAATTATTACACTGGCACTGGAGACCAGGGTGGAGATGCCTGGAAGGAGCACATACACCTTGTGCTGTTCATGAGCCGGCTCCTGCTGGGCTTCCTGCTGCCCCTCTGCGTCATTGCAGGATGCTACGTCCGGATGGGCCTGACAATGAAGGAGAAGGGACTGGCCAGGAGCGGGAAGCCCTTCAAAGTCATGGTGGCAGCGGTGGTGTCCTTCGTCTTCGGCTGGCTGCCCTACCACCTCTACTACGGCCTGATCCTCTTCATTGAGGGGCCCAAGTCATTAACTGCCACCTTCCAGCTCATTTGTGTCATCATGTTCTGTGCCAACGTCTGCTTCACGCCCGTCCTCTACCTCTTTGTGGGGCAGACGTTCCAGCAGGTCCTCAGGGCGTCCCTGCTCTCTGTGATCAAAGCAGCGTTTTACGAGGATCTCGACCGCGATGGGTTGGGGCCTCATTCCCATGGGAGGACCCAGCGAGAAACTGACTGCATGGAAGTATAGAAAAAACTTGGGGCTGGGCAAGTTCTAGACACCTGCTGACCTTAGCTTTATGGGGTTCTAGGTATTGCAATCATTCCTTAGGGTCTAGATTAGAACAATAAATCAGAGAGCTGGAATAGACCTTAGGAGGTCATCAAGTCCAGCCGCCTGCTCAACGCAGGACCAATCTCAACTAGATTTCTGACTGGCTATAGATTTATAGCAGGCTCTAAACAGTCTTGTGTTCTAGGCACGTTGGCATATCCTTACCCCCTTAGTGTCCTGAAGGTTCTGGATTCCTGTTTGGTTCTAGAATGGTTTTCGGCCATCTGCATAAGTAGTTTAAAACTCTTTATGCTCCTGTGAGTTCTATATTAAACTGACTCTAGGACCGCAAGTTGTTTTAGATGTCAAAATGCTTTTGAACTGTATAGCTCTCCTGTATTCCGGATACATCACTGCGGGCAGATCCCCCAAGGATTCCAACTTTCATTCTGTGTCACAGCTTGGTAGAGTCGCTTGGGTTCTCGATTCCTGGGACGTGCCAGAACCTCACACTCTGGAACTGGTTTGAAACTCTTTGCCCCAGCCCTGAGCCCCCTCCCCCACTCAGAACAACTTGTCCCCACCCTCACCCCTTGTCGCCACGTTTAGCCAGAGAGTTTGCTGCAATCCCCATATGGTGGTGACGCGTCCCAGGAAACAAAATTCATGCCGCAGTTGGGTGTGAAAAATTGGCAGAGTGGTCAGAGCAAGGCAGGGCTTGGAGCAACATTCCCTCTCATATTATCCAGCCATGTGCAGATTGTTCCCATCCATGTGCGGAATACATTTTGCAATGTGCGCCGGGGCATGTGCACCACCAGGAGAAACACAAACCTCGCTGTGGGGCAGTGTTGGAATCTCTCTGGAGAAGCCCGGCTTCCAGGGGACACTGGGTTGGAGCCAGAACTCCTGGGCTGTGCCTTGGCGGTGGCCGGGGAGCGCTGTAGCTCTTGCTGTGACACCTCCAGCACAGGTGGAGGGTGAACTCTGTAAGGACCCCCCCACTTCCACTTTTGCAATGACACTGGTCTTGTGCAACCCCCTGCTGCGGCGAGATGGGCCCGGAAGTCTCTTTGGGAAGCAGGCAGAGGGATACGTCCACACGCACGGCTGCAGGCCGAGCTGGGTCCCACAGTGTCGCTGGCCGCCTGCTTGCTGGGATCTGCAAAGGGGCTGGTCCTAGATCAGCCAGGGAGGCTGCTGAGGCTGTGGGGAGAGGCGGGATGTGTGCAGCCCAACCAAATCCCCCTCCCGCAGAGCCAGGAACCATAGGAGTTATTTCGGAACAAGCCCCCTTCTTTCGAAGGCATAAGTGGAACATCCACGAGCCCATCACATCGAAATCTGTTCTCTAGCTCTCCTCAGGGAAGGAGGCTCATTTCAAACTCGTTATTTTGAAACAGCAGCACCAGGGCGTCCACACTCCGGCTATTGCGAAATAACGACTGCCCAGACTCACTCAAACTCTCTACTCCCCAGCGCTGCCTGGGACTCTGAGTGACCGCAGGGCCTGCGGGGGTTTGCTGCTGGTCACTAGCAAAGCCTGGGAAGCCAGCTCAGGCTGGAGAGGCAGGGGGCCCAGCATACCCACGGTCCCAGGCTGCCCCCCTGGGGCCCTGTCTCACGCGTTTGGAAACAGTGGCTGTTGCTTGCGTGGTGGTTTGTGTCAGACTGTCCGGTGTTCATTTCTGTTTATGGTTTGCACAGCAGCTGGGGGCGGAGTGTGTAGAAGACACAGAGCAAAGGGGAGTGAACTCACCACACAGGCAGGGGACAGACTCTCGGATGCTTTGCTGGGCAAACACACCCCATCAGAGGCTCTCTCTGCGCTGGCTCCGTGGGTCTGCAGCTTGCTACCCTGGTGAGTTGAGAAAAGGACAGAGGGCCCCTGGTTGGGTGTAAAGGGGAATTTCCATGATAAGGCCTCCTAGGATCTGTGGTTTTTTGCTGTTGTCAGGGGAAACCAGTGGGATTCCTTGCCACTAGCTTGCAGCAAGATCAGTCTGTGGAACTCCCTGCCACTGGCTTTCAGCGGGGTTAGTCTCTGGGATTCCTTACCACTGGCTTTCAGTGGGGTTAGTCTTGGGACTCCCTGCCAGTGGTGCTCAGTGGGGTTAAGGTGTGGAACTTCCTGCCACTAGTGTTCAGCATGGGTTAACCTGTGGAACTCCTATGCACTAGCGCTTTTGGGGGTTAACTCGTGGAACTCCCTGCCACTGGCATTCAGTGGACTTATCATTGGGCCTGGGAGTCAGAGTTTGCAAGTGAGATGTGTGTTGTGTGAGTGACAGTGTCTCACATTTCAGCAAATTCTCCCACTACCTAGGATTTCTGACCTGCCGCCTCCGCCCCTTCCCAGAGGTAAGGTTGGAACCTGGGAGTCCTGGCTGCCAGGCCCTCTAACCATTAGACAATTCTGCCCCATATAAGGGAGACCAACCTTACAGGCTGTGGGGATGCCATGCAAGAGAACCCCAAGGTCCGATTTACTGCACGGCTCGCAGCACCACTGAGGACTAGAAACAGCTCAGTGTATTGAGGCTTCCTGTGTGAGAAGTGGGGAGGGAAGCCTCCTGTCTATTCTCAGAAGTCAGCGTGCAGCAGCAGCAGGCAGAGGAGCCCAAGGGACGGGGTGTGGGACAAATGGATGTTTTCCTGTTGCTGCAGGGAGTTCCATGGGTACCAGCTCCAGCACTCAGGGCGTTACCACGGCCAATTCCCACCTGCTTGGGCCAGTGAGTCTTGGATTCATAGAACCATAGAGCTGGAAGAGACCTCAGCAGGTCATCAAGTCCAGCCCCCTGCCCTAGGCAGGACCAATCCCAACTAAATCAACCCGGCCAGGGCTTTGTCAAGCCGAGACTTTAAAATCTTGAGGGCTGGAGATTCCATCCCCTCCCTAGGGAAACCAGCCCAGTGCTTCACCGTCCTCCTAGGGAAAGAGTTTTTCCTAATATCCAACCTAGTCCTCCCCCACTGCCACTTGTGTCTCCTCACTGGAGACAGATCCAGCGCCCTCTGGTGCGGAAGGGCCCTGCATCCCATTCCCCATCCTTCTGAGTCAGCCTGTCCCCGCCCCGTCACAGTCACATGACATTCTTAGTGCTGACCTGTTCTACCACTGTCTCCTCCCTCCTTGCACACTACTATAGCATAAAGCTCCCCCTGTTGGCCGTAGCACTATCTTGTGGCGGTGAGTTCCACTGGCTCTGCCCAGAAATTGGGACTGACAGCCCAGATACTGGGTGTCCTGGTGCATTCCTTGTCTGCTCTGTTATTTCTCCCAACCTCTTTTTCCACGCTCCTGTCTCATCTTCTGTTTCCCTGTCTAATCCCTCTTGTGACTCTCCCCAGAGCATGATGGAACAAGGCAACGGGACCCTCCCACCTGTAACCTGGACAAATTCTAGCCAGTCCCCCGTACCCACGAAGGATGTTCAGCTGGCCTCAGCCGGGCTTCTGTTCCCCACTGTCCTGGTGGGTCTTGTGGGGAACGGTCTGTACCTGTGGGTGCTGGGGTGGAAGATGAAGAGGACGGTGACCACGCTCTGGTTCCTCCACCTGGTCTCCTGTTCTCTCCTCTTCACCCTGCTGATCCCCTTCTTCATCATCTACATCCTGATGGGTTTCCACTGGGTCCTCGGCACGGCCATGTGCAAACTCATCAGTGCCTGCATCCAACTTGGCATGTTTTCTTCAGTCTTCCTCCTCACCCTCATCAGCCTGGACCGCTACACCTTCACCTGCCACCCTGTCTGGTCCCAGCATCACCGCACCGTGCACGAGGCCAAGAAGCTGGTTGCAGGGGCGTGGCTGGTCTCCTTGGCCCTCAGTGCTCCCTATCTGGCTTTCCAGGAGACCAGCATGTTGGGGGATGGCAGAGTTGCTTGTACAAATTATTACACTGGCACTGGAGACCAGGGTGGAGATGCCTGGAAGGAGCACATGTACCTCGTGCTGTTCATGAGCCGGCTCCTGCTGGGCTTCCTTCTGCCCCTCTGCGTCATTGCAGGATGCTACGTCCGGATGGGCCTGACAATGAAGGAGAAGGGACTGGCCAGGAGCGGGAAGCCCTTCAAAGTCATGGTGGCAGCGGTGGTGTCCTTCGTCTTCGGCTGGCTGCCCTACCACCTCTACTACGGCCTGATGCTCTTCATTGAGGGGCCCAAGTCATTAACTGCCACCTTCCAGCTCATTTGTGTCATCATGTTCTGTGCCAACGTCTGCTTCACGCCCGTCCTCTACCTCTTTGTGGGGCAGACGTTCCAGCAGGTCCTCAGGGCATCCCTGATCTCTCTGGTCAGAGCAGCGTTTTACGAGGATCTCGACCGCGATGGGTTGGGGCCTCATTCCCATGGGAGGACCCAGCGAGAAACTGACTGCATGGAAGTATAGAAAAAACTTGGGGCTGGGCAAGTTCTAGACACCTGCTGACCTTAGCTTTATGGGGTTCTAGGTATTGCAATCATTCCTTAGGGTCTAGATTAGAACAATAAATCAGAGAGCTGGAATAGACCTTAGGAGGTCATCAAGTCCAGCCGCCTGCTCAACGCAGGACCAATCTCAACTAGATTTCTGACTGGCTATAGATTTATAGCAGGCTCTAAACAGTCTTGTGTTCTAGGCACGTTGGCATATCCTTACCCCCTTAGTGTCCTGAAGGTTCTGGATTCCTGTTTGGTTCTAGAATGGATTTCGGCCATCTGCATAAGCAGTTTTAAACTCTTTATGCTCCTGTGAGTTCTATATTAAACTGACTCTAGGACCGCAAGTTGTTTTAGATGTCAAAATGCTTTTGAACTGTATAGCTCTCCTGTATTCCGGATACATCACTGCGGGCAGATCCCCCAAGGATTCCAACTTTCATTCTGTGTCACAGCCTGGTAGAGTCGCTTGGGTTCTCGATTCCTGGGACGTGCCAGAACCTCACACTCTGGAACTGGTTTGAAACTCTTTGCCCCAGCCCTGAGCCCCCTCCCCCACTCAGAACAACTTGTCCCCACCCTCACCCCTTGTCGCCACGTTTAGCCAGAGAGTTTGCTGCAATCCCCATATGGTGGTGACGCATCCCAGGAAACAAAATTCATGCCGCAGTTGGGTGTGAAAAATTGGCAGAGTGGTCAGAGCAAGGCAGGGCTTGGAGCAACATTCCCTCTCATATTATCCAGCCATGTGCAGATTGTTCCCATCCATGTGCGGAATACATTTTGCAATGTGCGCCGGGGCATGTGCACCACCAGGAGAAACACAAACCTCGCTGTGGGGCAGTGTTGGAATCTCTCTGGAGAAGCCCGGCTTCCAGGGGACACTGGGTTGGAGCCAGAACTCCTGGGCTGTGCCTTGGCGGTGGCCGGGGAGCGCTGTAGCTCTTGCTGTGACACCTCCAGCACAGGTGGAGGGTGAACTCTGTAAGGACCCCCCCACTTCCACTTTTGCAATGACACTGGTCTTGTGCAACCCCCTGCTGCGGCGAGATGGGCCCAGAAGTCTCTTTGGGAAGCAGGCGGAGGGATACGTCCACACACACGGCTGCAGGCCGAGCTGGGTCCCACAGTGTCGCTGGCCGCCTGCTTGCTGGGATCTGCAATGGGGCTGGTCCTAGGTTAGCCAGGGAGACTGCTGAGGCTGTGGGGAGAGGCGGGATGTGTGCAGCCCAACCAAATCCCCCTCCCACAGAGCCAGGAACCATAGGAGTTATTTCGGAACAAGCCCCCTTCTTTCGAAGGCATAAGTGGAACATCCACGAGCCCATCACATCGAAATCTGTTCTCTAGCTCTCCTCAGGGAAGGAGGCTCATTTCAAACTCGTTATTTTGAAACTGCAGCACCAGGGCGTCCACACTCCGGCTATTGCGAAATAACGACTGCCCAGACTCACTCAAACTCTCTACTCCCCAGCGCTGCCTGGGACTCTGAGTGACCGCAGGGACTGCGGGGGTTTGCTGCTGGTCACTAGCAAAGCCTGGGAAGCCAGCTCAGGCTGGAGAGGCAGGGGGCCCAACATACCCACGGTCCCAGGCTGCCCCCCTGGGGCCCTGTCTCACGTGTTTGGAAACAGTGGCTGTTGCTTGCGTGGTGGTTTGTGTCAGACTGTCCGGTGTTCTTTTCTGTTTATGGTTTGCACAGCAGCTGGGGGCGGAGTGTGTAGAAGACACAGAGCAAAGGGGAGTGAACTCACCACACAGGCAGGGGACAGACTCTCGGATGCTTTGCTGGGCAAACACACCCCATCAGAGGCTCTCTCTGCGCTGGCTCCGTGGGTCCGCAGCTTGCTACCCTGGTGAGTTGAGAAAAGGACAGAGGGCCCCTGGTTGGGTGTAAAGGGGAATTTCCATGAGAAGGCCTCCTAGGATCTGTGGTTTTTTGCTGTTGTCAGGGGAAACCAGTGGGATTCCTTGCCACTAGCTTGCAGCAAGATCAGTCTGTGGAACTCCCTGCCACTGGCTTTCAGCGGGGTTAGTCTCTGGGATTCCTTACCACTGGCTTTCAGTGGGGTTAGTCTTGGGACTCCCAGCCAGTGGTGCTCAGTGGGGTTAAGGTGTGGAACTTCCTGCCACTAGTGTTCAGCATGGGTTAACCTGTGGAACTCCTATGCACTAGCGCTTTTGGGGGTTAACTCGTGGAACTCCCTGCCACTGGCATTCAGTGGACTTATCATTGGGCCTGGGAGTCAGAGTTTGCAAGTGAGATGTGTGTTGTGTGAGTGACAGTGTCTCACATTTCAGCAAATTCTCCCACTACCTAGGATTTCTGACCTGCCGCCTCCGCCCCTTCCCAGAGGTAAGGTTGGAACCTGGGAGTCCTGGCTGCCAGGCCCTCTAACCATTAGACAATTCTGCCCCATATAAGGGAGACCAACCTTACAGGCTGTGGGGATGCCATGCAAGAGAACCCCAAGGTCCGATTTACTGCACGGCTCGCAGCACCACTGAGGACTAGAAATAGCTCAGTGTATTGAGGCTTCCTGTGTGAGAAGTGGGGAGGGAAGCCTCCTGTCTATTCTCAGAAGTCAGCGTGCAGCAGCAGCAGGCAGAGGAGCCCAAGGGACGGGGTGTGGGACAAATGGATGTTTTCCTGTTGCTGCAGGGAGTTCCATGGGTACCAGCTCCAGCACTCAGGACGTTACCACGGCCAATTCCCACCTGCCTGGGCCAGTGAGTCTTGGATTTATAGAACCATAGAGCTGGAAGAGACCTCAGCAGGTCATCAAGTCCAGCCCCCTGCCCTAGGCAGGACCAATCCCAACTAAATCAACCCGGCCAGGGCTTTGTCAAGCCGAGACTTTAAAATCTTGAGGGCTGGAGATTCCATCCCCTCCCTAGGGAACCCAGCCCAGTGCTTCACCGTCCTCCTAGGGAAAGAGTTTTTCCTAATATCCAACCTAGTCCTCCCCCACTGCCACTTGTGTCTCCTCACTGGAGACAGATCCAGCGCCCTCTGGTGTGGAAGGGCCCTGCATCCCATTCCCCATCCTTCTGAGTCAGCCTGTCCCCGCCCCGTCACAGTCACATGACGTTCTTAGCGCTGACCTGTTCTACCACTGTCTCCTCCCTCCTTGCACACTACTAAAGCATAAAGCTCCCCCTGTTGGCCGTAGCACTATCTTGTGGCGGTGAGTTCCACTGGCTCTGCCCAGAAATTGGGACTGACAGCCCAGATACTGGGTGTCCTGGTGCATTCCTTGTCTGCTCTGTTATTTCTCCCAACCTCTTTTTCCACGCTCCTGTCTCATCTTCTTTTTCCCTGTCTAATCCCTCTTGTGACTCTCCCCAGAGCATGATGGAACAAGGCAATGGGACCCTCCCACCTGTAACCTGGACAAATTCGAGCCAGTCCCCCGTACCCACGAAGGATGTTCAGCTGGCCTCAGCCGGGCTTCTGTTCCCCACTGTCCTGGTGGGTCTTGTGGGGAACGGTCTGTACCTGTGGGTGTTGGGGTGGAAGATGAAGAGGACGGTGACCACGCTCTGGTTCCTCCACCTGGTCTCCTGTTCTCTCCTCTTCACCCTGCTGATCCCCTTCTTCATCATCTACATCCTGATGGGTTTCCACTGGGTCCTCGGCACAGCCATGTGCAAACTCATCAGTTCCTGCATCCAACTTGGCATGTTTTCTTCAGTCTTCCTCCTCACCCTCATCAGCCTGGACCGCTACACCTTCACCTGCCACCCTGTCTGGTCCCAGCATCACCGCACCGTGCACGAGGCCAAGAAGCTGGTTGCAGGGGCGTGGCTGGTCTCCTTAGCCCTCAGTGCTCCCTATCTGGCTTTCCAGGAGACCAGATTGTTGGGGAACGGCAGAGTCACTTGCACAAATTATTACACTGGCACTGGAGACCAGGCTGGAGATGCCTGGAAGGAGCACATGTACCTCGTGCTGTTCATGAGCCGGCTCCTGCTGGGTTTCCTTCTGCCCCTCTGCGTCATTGCAGGATGCTATGTCCGGATGGGCCTGACAATGAAGGAGAAGGGACTGGCCCGCAGCGGGAAGCCCTTCAAAGTCATGGTGGCAGCAGTGGTGTCCTTCGTCTTCGGCTGGCTGCCCTACCACCTCTACTATGGCCTGATGCTCTTCATTGAGGGGCCCAAGTCATTAACTGCCACCTTCCAGCTCATTTGTGTCATCATGTTCTGTGCCAACATCTGCTTCACGCCCATCCTCTACCTCTTTGTGGGGCAGACGTTCCAGCAGGTCTTCAGAGCATCCCTGATCTCTCTGGTCAGAGCAGCATTTTACGAGGATCTCGACAGCGATGGGTTGGGGCCTCATTCCCATGGGAGGACCCAGCGAGAAACTGACTGCATGGAAGTATAGAAAAAACTTGGGGCTGGGCAAGTTCTAGACACCTGCTGACCTTAGCTTTATGGGGTTCTAGGTATTGCAATCATTCCTTAGGGTCTAGATTAGAACAATAAATCAGAGAGCTGGAATAGACCTTAGGAGGTCATCAAGTCCAGCCGCCTGCTCAACGCAGGACCAATCTCAACTAGATTTCTGACTGGCTATAGATTTATAGCAGGCTCTAAACAGTCTTGTGTTCTAGGCACGTTGGCGTATCCTTACCCCCTTAGTGTCCTGAAGGTTCTGGATTCCTGTTTGGTTCTAGAATGGTTTTCGGCCATCTGCATAAGTAGTTTAAAACTCTTTATGCTCCTGTGAGTTCTATATTAAACTGACTCTAGGACCGCAAGTTGTTTTAGATGTCAAAATGCTTTTGAACTGTATAGCTCTCCTGTATTCCGGATACATCACTGCGGGCAGATCCCCCAAGGATTCCAACTTTCATTCTGTGTCACAGCCTGGTAGAGTCGCTTGGGTTCTCGATTCCTGGGACGTGCCAGAACCTCACACTCTGGAACTGGTTTGAAACTCTTTGCCCCAGCCCTGAGCCCCCTCCCCCACTCAGAACAACTTGTCCCCACCCTCACCCCTTGTCGCCACGTTTAGCCAGAGAGTTTGCTGCAATCCCCATATGGTGGTGACGCGTCCCAGGAAACAAAATTCATGCCGCAGTTGGGTGTGAAAAATTGGCAGAGTGGTCAGAGCAAGGCAGGGCTTGGAGCAACATTCCCTCTCATATTATCCAGCCATGTGCAGATTGTTCTCGTCCATGTGCGGAATACATTTTGCGACATGCGCCAGGGCATGTGCACCACCAGGAGAAACATAAACCTCGCTGTGGGGCAGTGTTGGAATCTCTCTGGAGAAGCCCGGCTTCCAGGGGACACTGGGTTGGAGCCAGAACTCCTGGGCTGTGCCTTGGCGGTGGCCGGGGAGCGCTGTAGCTCTTGCTGTGACACCTCCAGCACAGGCGGAGGGTCAACCCTGCTAGAACCCCCCCCCCCCACTCCCACTTTTGCGATGACACTGGTCTTGCGCAACCCCTGCTGTGGTGAGATGGGCCCGGAAGTCTCTTTGGGAAGCAGGTGGCAGGACATGTCCACACACGTGGCTGCAGGCCGAGCTGGGTCCCACAGTGTCGCTGGCCTCCTGCTTGCTGGGATCTGCAAAGGGGCTGGTCCTGGGTCAGCCAGGGAGGCTGCTGAGGCTGTGGGGAGAGGCGGGATGTGTGCAGCCCAACCAAATCCCCCTCCCGCAGAGCCAGGAACCAGAGGAACCAGAAGGGTAAGTTAATCTGAATTTTAAAGTGGCTGCAGCTCAGCTGCCTCGGCTCGCAGAGTGTTCAGGGAGGCAGCACGTGGCCAGCTCCTCCCAGCTGCTCTGCTCCCATCCCAGTCCGGCACCCGGGGACAACTGCCCGCTCCTCCCACTCTCCCTCACTACACCTCTGATGTAGGACTTCTGAGTTCCTTGCAGCACCAGTGAGTTTGCTGGCTCGTGACGCCCTCTGGACCACGGTCGGCCAGCCCTTCGCTCCAAGTGTCAGTTTGCAGAGACGTTGCTCCAGATGGGAGAAGCAGGATGAGGAATTGGCACTGGGGTCTCCACCACCTGGAACCGTAGAGCAGTTATCGGTCTAGGGTGGTAATTGGTCTAGAGCAGTAACTGTTCTAGGGCAGTAATCAGTCTAGAACAGGGCTTCTCGTAACAAATTTTGGTGGCTCCAGGGTGTAATTTTTCTCAAAGACTTTAGGAAAAACCAGAAAAATACGCACAGCTACATGGGCAAATCTTTGCCATTTATTTATGTAGAGGCTTTTGGCAGACTCAGGCCTTCTCTGTACTTACCTAAAATGTCGACTCAGGAAACACCACTCCATCTTTGTTAATTGAGTAGCAGGAGTCGACGTACCTTAATTTGACCTTCAGTGCTGTCCCCACAACTGGAGGTGGATGGAAGCAAACGCTCCTGTCGGCTTCTCTTACCCCTTGTGAATTGAAGCGTTCTAGTGTCAACAGGGGGTTAGAACACTGTGGGAGACCTAAGGCAAACACGATGCTGGACAAGGCTACTGATCTGGTGCCACTGAGAACAAAGGGTATGTCTACACTACCCTGCTAATTCGAACTAGAAGGGTAATGTAGGCATACCGCACTTGCAAATGAAGCCCGGGATTTGAATTTCCCAGGCTTCATTTGCATAAGCGGGGCGCCACCATTTTTAAAACCCCGCTGATTCGAACTCCGTGCAGCGAGGCTACATGGGGCACGAACTAGGTAGTTCGAACTAGGCTTCCTAGTTCGAACTACCGTTACTCCTCATTCCACCTGTTGGGTTCCAGGTGTCTTACTGTTCATAAGCCCTGATGGTTCCTGGCTTCTAAATTCACAGCTCTCTCCAGATTCCCCTGGCTTCTAGATCTATCAGTATTTCTGATCTCAGACAGTCATCAGTGGCACCTTTAACTGGCACCAGAGCTCTCACTGTGTTCTAAGCTGAATTGCTTGGGTTCGCCATCACTAGCTGGCTCTGGAATCTCATTTATTCTAAGTCTCTCGTGTTCAAACTCCAAGTCCTTGGGTGTTAGATCCCTGACTGGATCCAGGACATCACTGGAGTCTAGAGTTGTGTTCACATAGAATCCAGCCAGTTCCAGATTGGTGGCTAGAAGGTTAAATGTGGTTCTAGATTTCCAAATGGTTGAAAATCCAGTAGGTGTAATATATTAGATAAGAGCCTGGGTATTATTGTAACTACAACTAGTTTTTCTCTAGTGCTTGTCATCTGTAGAGCTGAATGAATTTTACCAAGGTGATTAGTGGCAGTAACCCAGTTTTTGCACGTGGGGAAACTGAGGCAGAGATCAGGGAAATCGCTTGGCCAAAGTCACTCAAAAGTGGGAGAACTAGGAACAATCCCAGATCAACTGCATCCCAACCCAGTTCTGTATTCATTATTTCTGCTTAGATTGTGAACTCTCTGGGACAGGGACTATATTTTTAGCATGTTTGTACAGTGCCCTGGTGTGGCAGGGTCCTGGGTTAAGACTGAGGCTCCCAAAGCTGCGGAAACAAGCAGTACTAATGAACAATTATTCCAAGGTGTGCCCAGGAGAAAGCAGGGCAGCTCTGCAGAAATCAACAGCCTGTGAACACTTCAGGCTAGTGACATGGTAACATCTGAGCTAGTAACTGTGCCACTGTATGGAATATGGGGGGCCATTTCTAATCTTTTGCATGCCAATATTTAGCAGTTGCAGGGAAATGTACCAGATGTGTCATGTAGGGTACCAATGTAAAAGTTCTGATTTGCTAAATACGATCAGCTAGGAGACTTACCCGGCGTCACTTGGGTCCTTACTCATTCCGGTTGTTTTGGAAAATAAAAAGGCAAACGTACATTTTCCTTTTAACATTGAAATGCTTTATTGAAATGATTCTACATCTAGATATGGGGAAGTTCTAGAAACAGCGGGGTTCCGAGTGATTCTCTTTTGGAAGCTGAAGAACGGAGAGAGGCCTCATCCGGAATTGAGACATTCCTTTGCTTTGCTGGTGAAGGACACGGCCGCCCTTAGGAACCAGGCCAGAGCCCCAGTCTCTTTGGCCACGTGGCTCCCTCAGAGAGGTGGCAGGTGACAGAGCCATCTGAGCCCACCCAGGCTAAGGAGTCCGGCTGGGCCGTGCTGCAGCCTCAGTTTTGCTTTATGCGCTGGCTAGCCACTGGGGGATTTCCAGCCGTGGTGGATGGTTCATTATTGTTTCCATTCGTGGTTTGCATTCTCTGGGTCCGACAGCAGCCGGGTGCAAGGTGTGAAGATTGAAAGATAAAGGGAGTGAAGTGAGCACATGGGAGGATGGGGGGCACCTGGCCTCTCTGCTGGACAAATACTCTCTCCCCAGATGTCTCTCCACACTGGCTCTGCGTTCCCATTAGCCCTGCTACCAGACATGTGCTAGTGTCAGGGTTAACCTGCGGGACTCCCCGCCTCTGGAGTTCACAGGTGGGGCTCCCTGCCAGAGGGGATTACTGAGGTGAAGCCGCAGGTCTTCCTGACACAGGATATTTGTAGGATTAACCTATGGGATGCAATGCAGAGGGCTGGACTGATGTCAGAGGGTGACTTTATAGATGAGAAATTCCCTATTTATAACGCTCAATCTCAGTCTTGATTCTCAACCTCCCTCCTCTTCTGCTCTAACCACTAGGTTCCCCAGTCCTTGCCTTGGAGTTGCATCATTGGTGGATCATCCTGTGTTGTGAGCTGGGGATCTCTCCAGGTTGTGGGACTCCCCTCTGCCCCCATGAAAGGAAACCAGCAGGCCCCTCCTCTCCTGGGGTCTGAATCCGCTAGGTGCTGGTCAAGCATCTGGGGGATCAAAGCAGGGAAGGTGGAAGCCAGGATCTTACAGAGCAGATGGGGCGGAGCATGTAACAGGCCAGCCCCCTGCGGCGGTGCTGACAGACAGGGATCAAATCCCACTTCATTGTCTCTGTGTTAAGCCACAGCGCTGGAGTCCCTCAGTCTCAGACCGTGTCCACACGGGGGAGCCATGTAGCACTCTAGGGGTATGTCTACACTACCCCGCTAGTTCGAACTAGCGGGGTAATGTATGCATACCGCACTTGCTAATGAAGCCCGGGATTTGAATTTCCCGGGCTTCATTAGCATAAGCGGGGAGCCGCCATTTTTAAATCCCCGCTGCTTCGAACCCCGTGTAGCGCGGCTACACGGGGCTCGAACTAGGTAGTTCGGACTAGGGTCCTATTCCGAACTACCGGTACTCCTCGTGAAACGAGGTGTACCGGTAGTTCGGAATAGGCACCCTAGTCCGAACTACCTAGTTCGAGCCCCGTGTAGCCGCGCTACACGGGGTTCGAAGCAGCGGGGATTTAAAAATGGCGGCTCCCCGCTTATGCTAATGAAGCCCGGGAAATTCAAATCCCGGGCTTCATTAGCAAGTGCGGTATGCATACATTACCCTCCTAGTTCGAACTAGGAGGGTAGTGTAGACATACCCTGGGTCTCAGGCCAAAGGGAAATAAAACGCTTCTCTTCCCAGAGCCAGTGTCTGTAGGAGTGTGTGATGGGGGGGCACTCCCCTCCCAGGATCACCCCCACTCGGCCGCAGGCGGGCTCCAGCCCTGCTTCAATCAGCGGGAGTCTTAAAAAAGCCTTACGGCTGTTCACCCCTCCGTCCGAGTCCCACGCCGCGGGGGTGTTCGCAGCCGCCTGCCAGGGTGCATCTCTAACAGGGGCCTGGTCCGGTGCCCTCCGCCGAGTGTCCGACTCCAGTCCAGGTTCCATCTCTTTCGCCTCTGAGGAGGAGAGCGGAGACTCCAGGGCTTCTCCTCCTGGAGACAGTGACCCGGCAGCTCCCCACTCCGAGCTGTGCCTGGTTCCACCAGCCCTTTTGACCATCTCCCTTCAGGTCTGGGCTGCAACTGAGAAGACCTGAGCCTGCAGATTCTCATATAATCCTCCCCGGCTCCTGATTGGCCGGTTACTCCAGGTCCTCTCTAGCCTCCTGGAGGACCTCTTTATGGCCTTACGGTCTAGCCCAATTACACCCCATTTCTGTGTGTGGCTGGGTAGACTAGGCCCTGAGATTTCTTGCTAGAGGTCTCATAGCTTTGCCTCAGAAAAGCTCAAGGAAAAGGATCCTCCAAGCTGCCTCAAGTGGCTGTGAGAGAAGCAGCCAATGGGAGAGCTGCAGAGAGCAGCCAATGGGGGCCAAGCAGGCCCATATAAAAGGCACTGCAGTGCAGAGCACAGGAGGGTTTCTCGCTGGAGATGGAGGGGTGTGGCTGGAAGCAACAGGACCTTGGACAGAGCAGTGCTGCTGGGGATGGTGTGATGCGGGTCCCAGCTGACGAACATGCTGTGGATCCAGGGGATTGTAGCCACGACTGGGTGTGTTGAATGGGACAAGGCAGGTGGCTGAGGTCTATAGGGCCCTGGGCTGGGGTTTGGTGCAGTGGGGGGACCTGGATTCCACCCCCCTATGGGGACTTTGGATGAACTTGAAAAGAGGGAACCGAACTCGGTTACTGGCCCCCAGGAGGGCAGAGGCTGGATAGGACCTGAGAGGACGAAGGCCTCACTCCCAGGGAGGGAGCCCTGAAAAATTCCAGGGCAGGGGCAAATGGAGGGATCCCAGAGGGGCTGGAGCCCACCAGACGGGCGCTGTGCTGGGCCTTGTGGGACAGATTGCTCAGCGAGCCTGGGACTGGGCTGCAGACGGACGTTCCAGAGGGGCTGAGACTGGCCCCATTGGATGTGGAACCAGGCGGGGGTCTGACAGGCTCTCAGGGCTGTTCCTTACTCTGGCACAATGAATGCAGAAGTGGGGGCCCCAGAAACACCCCCCAACCTGATCTCCACAGGCTTTGGTACAAAACATCCCCGCACAATCCTAATACCCGGACTTTGGGGAATCCGCTGCCACCATTAAGTGCTTTTGAACCCACAACCAGGGGTGGACACTTGAACCCAACCCCAGGGGCATCCCAACCTCCTTTCCCCAAAGAGCTTGAAAAAGAAAAGAGAAAACACACCCTGCAGACTGCGGTTGCTGTTCCTAGCCAGGGGCATGCAGATATCCACAGACAGAGTCTCCAGGACACAGAAATGAACCAATCCCAGGTTAAATTAAAATAAAGAAAGAACTTTTAATATCAAAATAATATCAGAATTGCAAGGATAGTTGGAATGGTAAGAGCCACCACTTTATATACTTTGGGCGGGGGACCCCCATGGGCTCAGGACTTGGTCACAAAAGAGAGGAAAACCAATTCCTAACAGCACAGACATCAGATCCAAATTCCCAAACCAGAAAACACTAAACCCTGACAGATTTATCTAGACTTAACCTAATTTATACGTTATGACGAGTCTTTTTCTTGGAGAGAGACATGTCTTCTGTCTCCCTCAGCATCTATCTAGAGAGCCGCTCAGAGAGAAAGGAGGGAAAAACCCAAAATTCCCGTGTCTCGGTTTGCAATTCCTACCTTCATTTCTATTGGCTGTCCACTACCTGGCTAGGCACAGGGACAAAGTTAACCTTTAGTCCCCAAGTGCTGGCCAACCCTGGTCATGACCCAGGCATTGCCCATCCTGATGCATGTGATGCAGCCGGGGGACTGAAGAGTCGCTCCAAGGCAGGACACCAGGCCAAGCACACGCTTTGTTATGGGGCCGGCGAGAAGCATGGGTGCCCTGGGACCGTTGCAACCACAGACTCGGGCAGCTGGATGCTCCCCTGCCCACACCAGTCTGGAAGAGGCTGTGGGCAGGTGCCAAAAGCCCATCGGAGGTACCCAAAGGGTCAGGGGTGCTTTCATCCCCTCTGCCAGGGCCTAGTTAAACCTGGCAGGCTGGCCAGGCAGCGCCCACACACTACATGCCCCTGTAAGCATGGGCAGCACGTACAGCAGGTCTCCCACAGCTTCATCATTCCTGTGGCTCGTTCCTGCCCCCTCCCTGGTCTATCGCTGCCCCCGGGACTGGGGGCATTGGAACCGGACGCAGGCTCCTGGCAGGGATCTAAGAGGCCGAGCAGTCTAGATCCCAGCAGGGAGAACCCGGGGGCAGGACTCCTGGGTTCTGACCCAGTTCTGTGAGGACAGTGGGGTCTATGGGTTAGAGCAAGGGAGAGGGTCTGGCAGCCCGGCTGCTTGGGTTCTGTCTTGTGGTGGCAAAGGAGACACTGATCTTCCTTGGCGGGGGCACGAGGGTCCCTGTACCCCTGTCTGCCCCCTTCTCCAGCTTCTGGGGTCCCTCCCTTCTCGGCCCTGCCCTGACAACGCTGTCGACCCCAAGGCAGTGCAGGGGGAGGGGAAGTCCGTTCCCAGCTCTGGGTTTTCTTCTTTGCCAGGATCCGGGCAGGGGAGGGGAGGGCTGGACCTCCGGGGGCTGGGACTGCAGGTGAGGAGACTGTCGGTCGGCCACTTGTTCCCACCTGGTTCTCAGCCTCTGTTCTTCTGGACACTGGCGTGTGCGGAGGCTCCCCTGGTCGTGGTGACCCTTAGCGGGGACCAGCCCCACAGCCCATTCCCACCCCCTGAGCCAGCCTATCGTCCAGATCCGAGGCAGGCCATGTCCTCTGCCTGGGTCTGTGTCCAACCTGGTGCACAATTCCCCCCTTCTCTTCCCCCCTTCTCTGGCCTCTTGTCCCTAGCCAGCTGCCAGACTGGCAGCGCGAGTGCCAGCTGTGAGGTAGGCCCTGCGAGTGGCCTCTGTCCACAAGGTGGCGCTAAGGTAGCAGGCACCCTCGTACAGAGACCCTTGGGCCAACTCTGCTCGAATCCAGTGGTGGAGGGTCCCATGGGTTAACCACACCAAGTATCCAGTCGCGGGGAGTACCAGAGGTTAACCATCTCCCATATGCAGTAGCAGGGAGTGCCAGGGATTAACCACACCTGGAATCCAATTGTGGAGAGTGCCAGAGGTTAACCGTCCCTGATAGCCAGAAGTGGGCAGTGCTAGGGATTAATCATCCCCAGTATCCAGTTGTGGGCAGTGTCTTGGGTTATCTGCGCCTGGTAACCAGTTGTGGAGAGTTCCAGGGGTTAACGGTACCTGGTATCCAGTCACAGGCAGTGTCAGGGTTTAATTGTGCCTGGTATCCAGTTGTGGGGAGTTCCAGGGGTTAACCGCACCTGGTATCCAGTCACAGGCAGTGTCAGGGGTTAATTGTGCCTGGTATCCAGTTGTGGGGAGTTCCAGGGGTTAACCGCACCTGGTATCCAGTCACAGGCAGTGTCAGGGTTTAATTGTGCCTGGTATCCAGTTGTGGGGAGTTCCAGGGGTTAACCGCACCTGGTATCCAGTCACAGGCAGTGTCAGGGGTTAATTGTGCCTGGTATCCAGTTGTGGGGAGTTCCAGGGGTTAACGGTACCTGGTATGCAGACGAGGGCAGTGCTGTGGGTTAACCACCCTGAGGACCAGCACTTGCAGTTGCTGATCTGTCTGGAGCAGGAAAAACTTCTGTTTGCCGCAAGACTTTTCCTTTCTGGTGTTGCTCATTTTGGCGCAGGCGTTTGCCGAATCATGGGCACCTGCACCCCAGGCAGGACAGTCCCACATGGCTACATCCATGTTCAGAACATCGCCTCTGCTCTCTCCTGTTTGCACAGCTCAGGCTGGCAGGTGCCGATTAGCAGCAGGAGTCCTCTGGCCAGTTCCCACAAGGCTGGGTGCTCACTAAATTCACAGGGCAAACTTGGCACCTGGTTTTCCAGCTCACTTGGCCCTTCCATTGCTTTGCGAAATGCATAGGATTTGAAACCCATCCCCGTCGGTCGGTTTCATCCCCATGGCGCTGGCTGGCAGTGCAAAATTCTCAACGTGGGGGTCTGTTCATTTGCCTTCTCTTTCCAGAGCCTCGAGGGGCTGGGCCCCTCCGGACCGGCACGAGGGTTAGAATCTTCCATCCATGGCTGAAATAAGCCCAGATCCATTGATATCCTGGGGACTTTGCGGGGAACAATCCTCGTGCGACTCGTGGATGAAGCCAGGGGCTGGGAGCACCATCTCTGCGGACGCTGACGCTGCTGGCCACAGAAGTAGGCCTGTTCTTGTGAGTTCCCGTCTCTTCTTGCTTTTGGTTCCTTCTCACGCCACAACAAGTGTTACAGAGAAAGCCGCCGCCCCTTCCAGCTGCTGCCTGGTCCGGGCCACGCTTTGTTATTTCTGGATCTTGCTTGCACGCATGCCAGCAGCCAGCTCAGGCAACGCCGACCACAGATGGAAGCCACGGTTCAGATGCCGTTTTAGCAACAAAAGCCACAGCAGCTGGCTCAGCGGCTTAAAACCAGGCTGAGGTTGCAGCTCTGCAGAGCCTGGGGTTTTCCAGATACTTTCCACAAAAATCCTGAACATGGCAAACTTGGTTGAGCAAAAAGCAAAAATAACAACATGGGAGACCAAAGTTCTTGAGGGGAAAAAAAAAAAAGTTGCTGCGTCTTTAAATAGCCCTACACGCCTCACTCCTCCACCCCCACTGGATGCAGCAGGGGAAGGCTCTCCCTGCCAGGCTTCCGTCCAAGGGAAACATTTTATATATCTGGTATTTTCTGGTTTTTTTACCCTACGGGAGACCCAAATTCCGGACTGTCCAGGTGAAAACCAGACACCTGGCAACCCTAGCAGAGCCTGGCTCCTTGACCTGGAGCTGCAGTGGCGTGTGACTATGCAGGGCCCCCTGCACAGGTTTTGCTCTGAGACCGTCGCTCTTCCTGCGTGAAGAACCCATGTTTCAAAGGCCTCGTAGGCCCAGTGGGTTGTCTGGAAATGTGAGACCCTTTCGGCACAGGGAGGAAAGTGGCAAGGACCGACTGACTGGGATCAATCAGTCAAGGGACCCTTCATAGACCTTCCCCCGCCTCATGTAGCCTCTCTGAATTTTTTTCAGGTGGAAACTCAGATCCCATTGGACTCCAGCCCAGTAGCACAGGGGCTGTCGGAGAGATTGTGCCCTTTCTACGCAGGGAGACCACCTGGCGTCAGGTTGCTTGTAGAGAGCCAGGCCGGGGAAGATCGCAGATCTGTAGGGCTTGATTCTCCATCCTCCACACTCTGTGTCTATCAGGGTATGTCTACACTACCGCCCTAGTTCAAACTAGGGTGGTTAATGTAGGCAACCGGAGTTGCAAATGAAGCCCGGGATTTGAATTTCCCAGGCTTCATTTGCATCTTGCTGGGCGCCGCCATTTTTAAATATCCGCTAGTGCGGACTCCGTGCCCCGCGGCTACACGCGGCACAGACTAGGTAGTTCGGACTAGGCTTCCTATTCCGAACTACCGTTACTCCTCCCCTTTACGGGCACTGGATATTACTGCATCTACCAGCCTGGATTCTCCTACAATTTCTGGGCTATGACATAAGTGTTGCTGACAGAGTTTCCAGGCCCAAACCAGCCTGCGATGGTATCTGCTAAGCCCCGTCGTTGCCTAATCAGGCGCTTGCCAATTCCATCAGCCAGTCTGGTAGTGCTGGTGCATTGCTGGTTTATACCTCAATGCAGATCTTAACCTTATAACTGTGGAATACCACTGAGGTGAGGACTGGCAACACTGGTCCTTTCATTACCAGTCCGGGTTCTGGGACAGGGATCTGCTCGGGCATGATGTACATTCAGGAGGTTTTATTTTGTCCTTAAGGTCCTGGTTAATAATACCCAAATGAGGGCAAGTTAGCAATGGCCATTGTTTAACCAATGACAGCCATGCCTCAGGGGTTACCTTTGTCTGGGCTTTAAGTGGTAAACTCCAGTGGGAGTCAATAGGTCCAACTTCAGTGGCCTGGTGTCAGAGTTTAGCTTCTTTCCCACAATATTCCATACAAACTTTAACTCAGAGGACTGTGGATTCTTTGTCCTCGTAGTGTTCATGGTGTTACAATAAACAAAATAATTCTGTGTGAATGAGGGGAGGCCGAAGGCCGTGGATTCCCCATCGCTATTAGCGTGTATTTGTTCTATGTATGTGACTTGAAGGAGGTTACGTTGACTAGAGTCGCTGTTTCTCTTATAGAACCGAGCATGGTTCACAGATGTTTAATTGTTAATAGGAACCCATGCAATTCTACAATTCTTGAGGCCTTTTAAGGCATCGGGCACCAATGAGTAACAGGGCAAGTAGCTGTTATTGCAATGGTGAGGTTACTAGTTCCTCATTGTTGTGGGCATCTTTACTTAAATATGCTGATGTCCCACTTGCCCGTGTTGTTTCTTACAGATTTCTTATTATCTCTGGCCAAACCACTTTATGGTTGGTGTACAAATTTGCAGAAGCTAAATATTTCATTTGTGTGGCCATTAAAGCAAAGCCAATCCGGTGGGGGAGAGGGCTGGTACCCCACTCCCAGTCCTTCTGTTCATGTGGCACACTTCTTGCTTCCTTCCAGTTCCTTTTTTATTCACCTGTGGAGACATTGTTAACATTCTCCTAGCCTAAACAATTACCAAACTATTATCCTTTCACTGAATTTTAAAGTTGCCAATTGGCTAAGTTTAGAGTTGCCAATTGATTGGGCCCAATTATTAATTTTGTTGATTTAAATTCATGCTTCTGCTTTACTCAGATTATCCTTTCATTAAAACAATATCCTACACACAACAATATTTGCAATACGTATTACAATTAAGACACACAAGACAAACTTGGACAGAACACAAACTTATGATGTCATGACATAGAACCATGTTTTTGTTGTTGTTGTTTTTCTTCAGCCGGCACCAGCGCTTTTTTGATGATCTGAAAGACAAAAAAACATTTCTACCCCCATCGGGGTGGTACATTATACCTTAAAATACTTTTCTTTTACAGATGTTCTTTGTTAGTTTTGATCAGCCTGTTGTTACCCAATGGTATGCTTTTATTTTGTAAATCAGCTTCAGAGGGTTTGAGTGGATTACTTCAATTGTTCAATTATTAAGTTAATGGTGGTATGCCTCGATTTCCCTCTTGTACCACAGATCAGGCTTAATGTGTGAAGCTATAATGCTTTTCCTTAGCACAAAGTGTTGGTCAGTTACTGTTCCAGCAAGCAAAAAGCTTTTCTTTTCCTGAAAAGTATCATATACAGTGTTACTTATTAAGACTATAGTAATAATAATATTGATATTAAATTTTGTTAAATGGGTGCTTATAAATATTTTGTTTGTATTTGGACAATTTACTTGAGGGGACAGGTGTTTTATATTGCTTTGAAATAGCCAGGCAGCCTGTATTCACATATAACGTTGGATTTGAAAGCAACCCAAAAGTGTTATCAACTCAGCCTTGAAAAGAGACAGTGAAGTTTCAGGGCTTGGATTCTTAAAACAATGATTTGTTTTCTTAAAGAGTAAATTTAACCTTTAGGATTGAATGTATAGATTTCATTCTTTTATACAGTTAACCAGTTAAGTGTCAGTAGAATTCCTTATTTTCCTTTTGCAGATTTAACAAAGTGTCTGTAGCCAAATAGTTAAATTTGATGGTTTCTTTGCCTGGATTATTGAAAGAGGATGCAAGAAACAAGGGGTATGTCTACACTGCCACCCTAGTTCGAACTAAGGTGGCTAATGTAGGCATTCGAAGTTGCAAATGAAGCTCGGGATTTAAATATCCCGGGCTTCATTTGCATCTTTCTGGGCGCCGCCATTTTTAAATCCCCCTTAGTGCGGACTCCGTGCCTGCGGCTACACGGAGTAGGTAGTTTGAATTAGTCTCTCTAATTCGAACTACCGTTACTCCTCCTTAAAAATGGCGGCGCCCGGCAAGATGCAAATGAAGCCCGGGATATTTAAATCTTGGGCTTCATTTGCAACTTCGAATGCCTACATTAGCCGCCCTACTTCGGACTAGGGTGGCAGTGTAGATATACCCAAGGAGTCACTTTTTAAAGCAGGTTTCCCTTCACATATTACAACAATCGCTTAATTCCTTCCACACTCCTTCGGTGTCCACTTCTCACCTTCACATACCCTCAAATCACTTGCTTCGTCCTTCCAAAGAAAACGTTTCTCATTCCTAATAACTTTCCAATGTTTGCTCTATTTTCCTAATTCCTTCCACTATGCCCATAGGGCTCCAAACCTTTTGCCTTCCCCTTTCACATGCCTTTTCCTTCTTATGATCCGTCCTGATTCCTGCTAAATGACTTTTTTCAATGACACAGGTTTGTCCAGTATTAATGTGGTAAGGAGGGTGGGCTTTTCCATTAGTCCCCACACCTCCTAATTTTTTTCAATAGGTAAATCCAAATGTGTATTATTGCAGTCAGCTATTACTAATTTTAAACTTCTCAGTATAGGGTTTTCATAACATCCATGCTGCAGCAGTTGATCTATGCTGCTGACTCTGGGGTGGATCACTCTCCCATGCTCTGTAAGGAGATTTATGTTGCAGAATGTGCCTCCTTGTTAGTGCAGATTTAGCTTCTAGCGATTACATCTTCAAATTCAATTTCTACCTGTTGATTTTAGGGTGACTTTTAGGTTACCTCCTTCCACGCCCTCAAGCCAATTATAACGGTGTGTGAGGGAAAGGTTTTAACTGTTTATTATTTTTTTTCTGGACGGCCTCCACTCGTGTGTTGTGAAACACCCTTGGGTTGCCTGCGATTCCAGCCAGAGAGGCTGTCGTTATCTATTTGCTAACAAGGGCTTGGGAATCTCCTAAAGTTGCTTGGCAGCCCTTTCCTACTCCTGCGTTGTGTTCTGTGTATACATTTCCAACCAAAATGCCTAGGGCCAATATGGCTTGCTGGTCGGCAGGCATTCCTTCCTTGAGAATTTGGAGGAATACTTCCCACAAGCTAAGTCTATTTCAAAACTCGGTGTTTTGCTTTGGATAGGGCAGATTTGTAACTAGAACCCGTTCTTCCAGAGGGAAGTTCAGATCCCTTTAAATTATCTTCTGTGCCTCCTCTCTATCTTCAGTAATGTGTGGTAAGAGCCCATATAGGGCTGGGCATAGAGAGTAGAGGGGTAATGTTGGGCCAAATTCCCTCCTAAGCTTGGGAGAGGTGGTACAGTTGCCCGTAAGTTACGTTTCTCATTACAGGGTGGATTTTTGCTTTTTTGAGCTTCAATCTCATTCCTCAGGGCTTTAATTTCTTCCTCTGTCAATTTGTTAAATGCGTACAGGTCATAGCACCATGATGCACGTACATGTAGTATGCAGGGGTGCCTTTTGGCGGTGTGGGGGTATGCTTAGACTGATCCCCATCCATTTTAGTCATTCAGAGGAGTATCCTGTCCACTCCCCGTCCGTTCAGCGGCTTATAGGAAACTAAATCTGCACACTCCAAAGAAGGGGTCTGCTGGGTCTAGAGTGTCAGACCTTATCAGCAGCTCATGAAATAAGGGGAGTCGTCACTCCCTCACATATCTGCTCGACCTCGAGGTTCGGCTGACCCCCCTTGTGTTCAGAACTCCCTTGTGGGAGAGCCCTGGTGCGGCTGGAATCAGCTTACTTCTCAGAGACCTGGGCAGCAGCATTCACACTCCACTCATTACATTCACACTCAGCATGCTTTTCACACAGAAATTCTCCTCCCGCATTTAGATGCATCTCTCTTTATGGACCTTGTCCATATTTGGGGCAGCAAACAACACTGTTCCCCCCAGGAGTGGCAAACGACACGTTTCCCCCCAGAACCACAGCAGTTCCCAGCACTGCATAAACCTAGGTGCCTTATGTCCGGACACAATACAATTTTCTTCCCGTATCCAGGGCGGCACCACCAATACCACAGCAGTTCCCAGCACTGCATAAACTTAGGCCTACTCGGGGGTAACAAAGCAACCTCCCCGGAACCGCTTTGCGTCTGACCTTGTTGCAGATTCAAGAAGTTTGGATGGCGTGAGCCCACAAGAAGCAGACGACCCCGCAGGCAGTCCTCCACCACACCCCAGTAGAGATTTCAAAAGGTCTCTTCCCTCTCATTTGGCACCCTGGGGGTGAAGGGGGATGGTCTGCAGCCGCTATTGCTGTCTTCAATCGGGCATTGCCATCAGAGTCACCAAATTGTGGAAGAAAACATTGTCCTCACTCTGCATTTGTAAGCAACAAGTAGCCAGAGGCAGTTTTATTACGAGCTGCAGCAAGGGAAAAACTGGTTCGGACGGGACGGGACGGGACGGGGGGGGGGGGAACCCCTCTGTCCCTCCGAGGCAGATCTTCGAATACAAGCAATTCTGAAGCAGTTTCTATACTGTCTATAAATATAATAACAATAACAATTAGTCTCCTCCCCATTACAAACCCCAATGGCGAACAGTTATTTAGTTCCACCCAGATGCTCCTTATCTCAAGGTCCCTGCCAGAGTCAGCGTTCTATCCTTATCTCCGTATGGAGGTGAGAGGCGAAGGCAGCGTCTAATTCCAGATCTCACGTTGTCAGGCCACAGACTTAGCCTGACTCTTGCTCTCTTCTTAACAAGACCAAGATGGCTGCACACAAATTCCCTTAGTCCCTTTCCTGCCTCCACATCAGCCAACACGCAGGCTCCTGGTACACACGAAACCTCCCAGAGGGTGTTCCGGTTGAGGGGAGGGGTGTTGTCTGTAGGCGAGGACTGGCCTGTCTCCCACGACCTGTGAGAGGGAGGGGTTATTTTCCAGGGTAAGTTGTAGATTGATCGTCAGTGATGTGCTGGAGGGGGTCTAAGCTGGGGGCCCTGGTCTACATAAGAGAATCAATTCGAAATAAAAGCGGGGTCTTCACACTACCAAGACCGTTATTTCAAAATCTGCCCTGCTGCTTTCCTCAAGGAATACGGGTTCTTTCGAAATCGCAGTCGTGTGGACACCCCACTGCTGCTATTTCGAAATATCTACCTCCCCCCCAAGTCATTCAAACTCATTACTCCCCAGTGCTTCCTGAGGCTCTAAATAGAGGTAGCACGTCCATGTTAAGGCTGCATCTACACTAACTCTGGTATCCCGAAATACCTATTCCGTGTCTTTTGAGTGCGCGCGTTATTACAAAATATAACGGGCTCGCTATTCCAACGTCTCTGCAAACCTCATTCCACAAAGAGTAAGGGACTTTTGGCAGGGGCAGATGACCCTTTTGCGGGGCCCAGGGCAGCACAATTTTGCGGGGTCCTCCTTTGCCACGGCGCATGCGCGGGGAATCTTGAAGCACAGGGCCTGGGGCAACCGTCCCGCTCGCCCTGTCCTATATCCACCCCTGACTTTTGGGAATAGCAGGTTATTTCGAATAAGCGAGGTGTAGACAGCGCCAAATTTCAAAATAAGCTATTTTGAAATAAGATCAAACTAAGATACACAACTTGCCAAGCTCAAATCACGTATCTTATCTCGAGCTACAAGTGCAGTGCAGGTTTACCCTAAGGAAGTGTGGACACACTATTTTGAAATACAGGGCATCCCCGCTCTAATTTGCGCCGGTATTCATCTGTTCTGTACTAAAGTCACTGATGTTTGCAGGAACTGACGCATTATAAGTCCTGCTATTGCCCACTTAAGTTTTGCAACTCCCCTGCTCTCCAGTTTGCATGAATGGAAGTCAGCTACAGGCAGGGGCGGCCTGTGCGTATAGGCCAACCCGGCCGCCACCTAATGCGCCGCCTTCAACGGGGCACCCAATGATGATGTCACACCATTGAGGGCCTTGCAGGTGGGGGTGCCGATCAAGAGTTCCACCTGGGGCGCCAGCGGCTGGCAGCCTGCCTAGGGTTGTCCCAGCTGAAGGAAAAAAATTCCCTGCTTTAAGTTGTTTCATCATAAGTTTTTTGGAACATATCTTGGACTAATAGTGAGGACTATTGTAGTTATTTCAAGAGTTATTATTTTGAAATAAGTTATTTCAAAGTCATTTCCTAGCGCCGATGTGCCCTAGGTGATAACCAGCGGGGTTCTGTTATTTCCCTTGTCGGGCCTGTTTGGAAGTTGCTGACTTTTGTCTGGCTCTGTCAATCTGTTTTCCCACTTCCCCAAGAGGACATTTCACTTTTACGAATGCCTGAAATAGATCTTGCAGGTGTTCGTCTCGGGCTGCAGGACTGAAGCAAACCTGCTTTTATCTTCTCTTTAGGAGGAGTTCTTGAACAAACAGACTCACAAACAGACGGACAGACAGATGCACATTTCTAAATTGTAGAGACAGAAGACTAGATTTACCTGACATTGCTTGGGTCCGTTGTTTAGGAATAAGACCCTTTCTATCGAAGGCATAACATGAGTGTCCAGACGCCCAAGCCCGTCACGTCGAAATCTGCTCTCCAGCTCTCCTCGAGGAAGAAGGCTTGTTTCAAAATCGTTATTTTGAAACAGCAGCACCGGGGTGGCCACACTCCGGCTATTCCGAAATAACGACTCCCCAGAGTCACTCGAACTCTGCTCTCCTGTGCTGCCTGAGTCTCTGAGTGATCGCAGGGCCTGCGGGGGTTTGCTGCTGGTCACTAGCAAAGCCTGGGCAGAGCCGGCTCAGGCCAGAGAGGCAGGGGGCCCAGCAGGCTCATGGGCCCAGGCTGCCCCCCAGGTGCCCTGTCCCATTAATTTGGAAACAGTGGCTGATGCTTGCATGGTGGTTTGTGTCAGACTGTCCGGTGTTCATTTCTGTTTATGGTTTGCAGAGCAGCTGTGGGCGGAGTGTGTAGAAGACACCGAACTAAGAGGAGTGAACTCAACACACAGGCAGGGGACAGACTCTCGGATGCTTTACTGGGCAAACACACCCCATCAGAGGCTCTCTCTGCTCTGTATCAGAGGGGTAGCCGTGTTAGTCTGAATCTGCAAAAGCGGCAAGGAGTCCTGTGGCACCTTATAGACTAACTGAAGTGAACCTTATAGACTAACTCTCTGCGCTGGCTCCGTGGTTCCACAACCTGCTACTCTGGTGAGTTGAGACAAGGACAGAGGGCCCCTGGTTGGTCTAAAGGGGAATTTCCATGCTAAGGCCTCCAAAAGCTATAGATTTTTGCTGTTATCAAAGGAAACCAGTGGGACTCCCTGCCGCTGGTTTTCAGCAAGGTCAGTCTGTGGAACTCCCTGCCACTGGCTTTCAGAGGAGTTAGTCTCTGGAATTCCTTAACACTGGCTTTCAGTGTGTTAACCTGTGGGACCCCCTGCCACTGGCACACCCTGGGGTTAAACCGTGGAACGCCCTACCACTGGCATGCAGGGGAGTTAACCTGTGGGACTCCCTGCCACTGGCACACCATCAGGTTAATCCGTGGAACGCCCTACCACTGGTGTTCAGTGGAGTTAACCTGTGGGACTCCCTGCCACTGGCACACCGTGAGGTTAATCCATGGAACTCCCCACCACTGGCATTCAGGGGAGTTAACCTGTGGGACTCCCTGTCACTGGCACACCCTGGGGTTAAACCGTGGAACGCCCTACCACTGGCATGCAGGGGAGTTAACCTGTGGGACTCCCTGCCACTGGCACACCGTCAGGTTAATCCGTGGAACGCCCTACCACTGGTGTTCAGTGGAGTTAACCTGTGGGACTCCCTGCCACTGGCACACCGTGAGGTTAATCCGTGGAACTCCCTACCACTGGCATTCAGGGGAGTTAACCTGTGGGACTCCCTGCCACTGGCACACCGTCAGGTTAATCCGTGGAACGCCCTACCACTGGCATTTAGTGGGGTTAACCTGTGGAACTCCCCAGCACTGGCATTCAGTGGAGTAATCAGAGTTCACAAGTGATATGTGTGGTTTGGGTGACACTTTCTCCCATTTCACCTGTAACAGATGGGGTGTTCTCTATTCCCCAACCTTCACTTCCTTCTCAGTGCCCAGGATTTCTGACCTGCCGCCTCCACCCCTTCCCAGAGCTAGGGCTGGAACCTGGGAGTTCTGGCTCTCAGGCCATCTAACCATTAGGCAATTCTGCCCCGCACAGGGGATGCCAACCTAACAAGGGTGTGGGGATGCTGTGTCAGACAACTCCAGGGTCCCCGGTGCACTGCACGGCTCGCAGCATCGCTGAGGACTAGAAAGAGCTCAGTGGACTGAGACTTCCTGTGTGAGACGTGGGGATTGAAGGACTCTATCTGTTCTTGCGAGTCAGCATGCCACAGCAGCAGGCAGAGGAGTTCCCAGGACGGGGTGCGGGACGAACGGCTTTTTTCCCTTGCCACAGGGAATTCTGCGGGTACCAGATCCCGCAGGCAGGGCATTACTACGGCCAATTCCCACCTGCCTGGGCCAGCGAGTCCCTGCACTGGAGACAGATCCAGCGCCCTTTGGTGCGGAAAGGCTGCACCTGCCATTCCCCACTCTTCTGAGTCAGCCTGTCTCTCCTCCCCTCCCCGCCCAGTGTTAGTGTTAACCTGTTTTACCACTGTCTCCCCATTCCTTCCACTCTACTATGGCACTCATCTCCCCCTGTTGGCCGTAGCACTATCTTGTGGCGGTGAGTTCCACTGGCTCTGCCCAGAAATTGGGACTGCCAGCCTGGATAGTCTAGAGAAATTCCAGAGAACCAGGTGGTGTCCTGATCCATTCCTTGCCTGCTCTGTTATGTCTCCCAGCCTCTTCTTCCATGCTTCTGTTGCCCTTTCCAATCCCTCTTCCATCTCTCCCCAGAGCATGATAGAGCAAGGCAACGGGACCCTCCCGCCTGTAACCTGGACAAATTCCAGCCAGTCCCCAGAACACACTAAGGACGTTCAGCTGGCCGTGGCCGGGTTGCTGATCCCCACTGTCCTGGTGGGTGCGGTGGGGAACGGGCTGTACCTGTGGGTGCTGGGGCGGAAGATGAAGAGGACGGTGACCACGCTCTGGTTCCTCCACCTGGTCTCCTGCTACCTCCTCTTCAGCCTGCTGATCCCCTTCTTCATCATGTACATCCTGATGGGTTTCCACTGGGTCTTCGGCACGGCCATGTGCAAACTCACCAGTGCCTGCATCCACCTGGGCATGTTCTCCTCCATCTTCCTCCTCACCCTCATCAGCCTGGACCGCTACACCCGCACCTGCCACCCTGTCTGGTCCCAGGATCACCGCACCGTGCGCCAGGCCAAGAAGCTGGTTGCAGGGGTGTGGCTGGTCTCCTTGGCCCTCAGTGCTCCCTATCTGGCTTTCCAGGACACCAGCACATTGGGAGACGGCAGAGTCGCTTGCACAAATTATTACTATGTCTCCAGAGACCAGGCTGGAGATGCCTGGAAGGAGCACATACACCTCGTGCTGTTCATGAGCCGGCTCCTGCTGGGCTTCCTGCTGCCCCTCTGTGTCATTGCAGGATGCTACGTCCGGATGGGCCTGACAATGAAGGAGAAGGGGCTGCCCCAGAGTGGGAAGCCCTTCAAAGTCATGGTGGCAGCGGTGGTGTCCTTCTTCTTCGGCTGGCTGCCCTACCACCTCTACTATGGCCTGACACTCTTCATTGAGGGGTCCAAGTCATTGACTGATGCCTTCCAGCTCATTTGTGTCATCATGTTCTGTGCCAACATCTGCTTCACGCCCGTCCTCTACCTCTTTGTGGGGCAGACATTCCAGCAGGTCCTCAGGGCGTCCCTGCTCTCTGTGATCAAAGCAGCGCTTTACGAGGATCTCGACAGCGATGGGTTGGGACCCGAATCCAGTGGGAGGAACCCGCGAGAAACTGACTGCACAGAAGTATAAAAAAATGTGGGGCGGGGCAAGTGCTGGACACCTGCTGACCTTTGCTTTATGGGGTTCTAGGTATTTCAATATTTTCTAGCTGAATAGTTTCTTCGGGTCTAGATTCATAGTTGGCTCTAGATAGTCTTGTCTTCTAGGCACCTTGGCACATTCGAATCCCCCTAGCATCTGGAGGGTTCTAGATTCCTCTTTGGTTCTAGAATGGCTTCAGGCAACATGCATAAGTAGTTTTAAACTCTATATGAAGTCTTGAGTTCTATATTAAATGGACTCTAGAACTGCGTGTTGTTTTAGATGTCAAAATGCGTTCAAACGGCATACACTCCCCTGTGTTCCAGATCGCTGTGGGCAGATCCCCCGAAGATTCCAACTTTCATTATGTGTCACAGCCTGGTAGAGTCACTTGGGTTCTAGATTCCTGGATTATGCCAAAACCTCACACTCCCTACCTGGTTTTTAACACTCTGTCCCCAGTCCTGAGCCCCCTCCCACACTCAGAACTCCTTGTCCCCCACCCTCACCCAGAGAATTTGCTCCATGTCCTTGTATGGTGGTGACGTGTCCCATGTAACAAAATTGATGCCACAGCTGGGTGGAATATGTGTGGAATAATTTTTGCTACATGCACCAAGGCATGTGCACCACCAGGAGAAACACAAACCTCGCTGTGGGGCAGCATTGGAATCTCTCCTGAGAGGCCCGGCTTCCAGGGGACACTGGCTTGGAGGTAATGGCAGGGGAGCAGTGTAGCTCTTGCTGTGACATCTCCAGCACAGGTGGAGGGTGAATTCTGCTAGTATCCCCCGACTCGCACTTTCGTGGTGACACTCGTCTTGTGCAACCCCTGCTACAGCGAGATGAGCCCTGACGTCTCTTTTGCAAGCAGGTAGCGGGACACTTCCTCACATGTGGCTGCAGGCCGAGCCGGGTCCCACGGTGCTGCTGGCCGCCTGCTTGCTGGGTTCTCAAAGGGGCTGGTCCTAGATCAGCCAGGGAGGCTGCTGAGGGTATAGGGGGAGGGGGAGCAGGATGTGCACAGGCCAAGGCCGGCTCCGGAAATGGCTGAGGGGGAATCTGGGCTCCAGGCCGGCTCAGGGAGCTGCCAAGGGGGTAGCTGGGCTCGGGGATCTGCCGTGACCCTCTGGCGTGTACAGAGTAAGTTGGGAAATGCTGTGATGGGAATTGAGATGGGCCCTGGTCCTTCCGCCCAGCTCTGGAAGGGGAAGTGCCCGTCACTCGGGGGTGGGACCCTCCATGGAGCTGAGCTGCCCCACACCAGGGAGAGTTCCGGCAGCCCAACCGAATCCCCCTCCCGCAGCTCCAGGCACCAGAAGAAGCAGACGGGTAAGTGAATGTGACTTTTAAAGTGGCCGCTCCTGCCACCCGGCCTGACTGCCTCTGTTCACAGTGTGTTCAGGGAGGCAGCACGTGGCCAGCTCCTCCCAGCTCCCTGCTCCACTCCCACCCCAGCCTGGCACCCCCCCTAGCATGGCACCCGGGGACAACAGCCCCCCGCCGCTCCCCGTCACTACGCCTCTGATGTAGGACTTCTGAGTTCCTAGCAGCACCAGTGAGTTTGCTGGCTTGTGACCCTCTCTGAACCACGGCTTCGGCTCAGATGGTCGGAGAGCCCTTCACTCCGAGTGTCACTTTGCAGAGCAGGATGAGGAATTGGCACGGGAGTCTGCATCACTCGGTAGAGTAGAGCTGTAATCAGTCTAGGGCATAATTGGCCTAGAACAGGGCTTCTCGCAACAAATTTGGATGGCTCCAGGGTGCAATTTTTCTCAAATATTTTAGGAAAACCAGATAAATATGTATAACTACATGATCAAAGCTGGAAGGTTGAATCAAGAAACACCATTCCATCTTCGTTAATTGCATAGCAGGAGTCGATGTGCCTTAATTTGACCAATGGTACGGTCTCCACAGCTGGAAGTTGATGGGTGCAAACATTCCTGTTGATCTCCCCTACACCTTCTGAACTGAGGTATCCTGCGATCAACAGGAAGTAAGGACACTGTGGAAGACCTAAGGCAAGCACGATGCTGGAGAAGGCTACTGATCTGATGCCACTGACAACCAACTGAAAAATCGGAGAGACCTAGAACATATGGAACTGGGAGCGCGGGGACTCTAGAACCCAGGGACACTGCTGGGTTTATAAACAATGAGATACCTGGAACCCACCAGGTTTCACAAATATCAGGGTTCCAGAGTTTTTTGGAAAATGAAAGACAAATGTACATTTTCCTTTTAATATTGAAATGCTTTATTGAAATGATTCTAGATCTAGCTATGGGGCAAGTTCTAGAAACAGCGGGGTTCCGAGTGATTCTCTTTTGGAAGCTGAAAAACGGAGAGAGGCCTCATCCGGAATTGAGACATTCCTTTGCTTTGCTGGTGAAGGACACGGCCGCCCTTAGGAACCAGGCCAGAGCCCCAGTCTCTTTGGCCACGTGGGTCCCTTAGAGAGGTGGCAGGTGACAGGGCCGTCTGAGCCCACCCAGGCTAAGGAGTCCGGCTGGGCCGTGCTGCAGCCTCAGTTTTGCTTTATGCGCTGGCCAGTCACTGGGGGATTTCCAGCTGTGGCGGATGGTTCATTATTGTTTCCTTTCGTGGTTTGCATTCTCTGGGGCCAACAGCAGCCGGGTGCAGGGTGTGATGATGGAGAGATAAAGGGAGTGAAGTGAGCACATGGGAGGATGGGGGACACACGGCCTCTCTGCTGGACAAATGCTCACTTTCTCCCTGGCTCTCTCCACACTGGCTCTGCGTTTCTGTTAGCCCCGCTACCAGACATGTGCTAGTGTCAGGGTTAACTTGCGGGACTACCTGCCTCTGTAATTTGTTGAGTCACTGGTGGGGCTCCCCGCCAGAGGGGATTTCTCAGGTGAAGCTGCAAGGCTGCCTGACACAGGATGTTTGTAGGATTAACCTACAGGATGCAATGCAGAGGGCTGGACTGATGTCAGAGGGTGACTTTCAATCAATGAGATGAGACATTCCCAATTTATAATGCTCAGTCTCTGTCCTTTGTTGGAGTCAGGTTCCAATGCAGGAGTCTTGATTCCCAACCACGTACTCCCTCAGCTCTAACCACTAGCTTTCTCAGTCCTTGGCTAGGAATTGCATCATAGTGGTCGTGTGGACACTCCACTGCTGCTATTTCGAAATATCTACCCCCCACTCCCTAGAGTCATTCAAACTCATTACTCCCCAGCGCTTCCTGGGGCTCTGAATAGAGGTAGCACGTCCATGTTAAGGTGACGTCTACACTAACTCTTGTATCTCGAAATACCTAGTCTACGTCTTCTGAGTGCGCTCATTATTTCAAAACTAGCCAATTAGCACGTCATAAGACAGGATTTTCAGGTCTCTCCTCCATGTCGGTCTTCTCTCCTGAGCCTCTGGTGTCTTGCTCCATCTCTCTCTCTCTCTCCTCCTCCTCCTACTGCCTCGCCCTCTCTCTCTCAGCTCTCCTCGGCCTTCTGCCTCTCTCTCCGTCTCTCTCTTTCTCTTCTCCCCCTCCTGCCTCTCACTTCTCTCCGCTCTCCTCTGTCTCCGTCGGGGATGCACGCTCGTCCAGGCCCCGCCCCCTGGGCGTGTACGTCACCGTCCCGCCCCCTTCACCTCCCGCCATAGCGCTCAGCTGAGTTCTGCGCCGCTCAGCCGGGCCGCCGTGGGGGACAAGTGGAGGAAGCGGCCATTAGAGCTCCCCCGTGACAGCCCAGCTGAGCATTCGGTATCACTGAAACATGCTGTAAATTGGGGAATCTGCCCGACTGGCTCCCCGGGGACAACAGCAGGAAAAGGAACCAATGCCTGGGAGGGTGTCTAACACCCATCACCAGCTGGTGCCCAGCAAGGGTGCTACAGCGCAATGAGGCCACATCGAGGGAATCGCTCAGTCCTGCCAGGGGACTCAGGGACACCCCCAGACAGGCCTTGTGATCCGTGTACTACAGGCGCATGCGCTACAGGAATGGAATCACACCCAGGGGTCCCAGGCTCCACCGGCCCCCTACCCCACATGTGCTGCAGGACTCCACTGCACTGAAAGCCTGAGGACACTGATGGAAAGACAGGCGGACTTGGAGGTGGTGGGGGGGAGAAGTCAGATACTTTATTGCAGACACTCGCTCTGCCTGGACCCCCCCAATCCGGGGTGTGAGTGAGCAACGGGCTAACCCAGGTTCACCTTGTTATCTTAGCGAGGGTATAAATACGCGGATCCATTGCATCACTTGTGATTCCCTAATTCAGTCATGTGAGCGCCTGTCGAATCCATGATCATCACCTTCACCCAGCGATGAACAGACTTAGACCCGCCCCCTTCACACCGTTTGAGTTGACTCAGGCTGTTCTCGCACCACAAAACTCCTTCAATCGGCAGCTACAAGGGGGAAGGGGGACGTGACGCCGAACCCTGGTCCCCACTGGGGAGTTATTTTGGAACAAGCCCCCTTCTTTCAAAGGCATAAGTGGAACATCCACACGCCCGAGCCGTCACGTCGAAATCTGCTCTCCGGCTCTCCTCGGGGAAGAAGACTCGTTTCGAACTCGTTATTTTGAAACAGCAGCACCGGGGCGTCCACACTCTGGCTATTGTGAAATAACAACTCCCCAGACTCACTCGAACTCTCTACTCCCCTGCGCTGCCTGGGGTTCTGAGTGACCGCAGGGCCTGCGGGGGTTTGCTGCTGGTCACTAGCAAAGCCTGGGGAGCCAGCTCAGGCTGGAGAGGGAGGGGGCTCCCCCCAGTTGCCCTGTCCCACGCGTTTGGAAACAGTGGCTTTTGTTTGCATGGTAGTTTGTGTCAGACTGTCCGGTGTTCTTTTCCCTTTATGGTTTGCAGAGTAGCTGGGGGCGGAGCGTGTAGAAGACACAGAGCTAAGAGGAATGAACTTACCACACAGGCAGAGCTTGGGGCTGCAGGGGACAGACTCGGATGCTTTGCTGGGCAAACACACCCCATCAGAGACTCTCTCTGCGCTGGCTTCGTGTTTCTACAAACCTGCTGCTCTAGTGAGGTGAGATGAAGGGCAGATGGCCCCTGGGTGGGTCTAAAGGGGAATATCCAGGATAAGGCCTCCTAGAAACTTTGGATTTTTGCTGTTGTCAAAGGAAACCAGTGGGACTCCCTGCCCCTGGCTTTCAGTGTGGTTAGTCTCTGGGATTCCGTAACATTGGCTTTCAGTGGGGTTTACCTGTGGAACTCCCTGCCACTGGCATGCAGTGGGGTTAACCCATGGAACTCCTTGCCACTAGCATTCAGTTGGGTTATCATGGGGACTGGGTAGTCAGTGTTTGCAAGTGAGATGTGTGTTGTGAGAGTGACACTTTCTCACATTTCACACGAAGCAGACGGGGTGTTCTCTATTCACCAAATTCTACTTCCCTCCCGCTGCCCAGGAGTTCTGACCTGCCGCCTCCACCCCTTCCCAGAGCTAGGGCTGGAACCTGGGAATCCTGGCTCCCAGGTCCTCTAACCATTAGGCCGTTCTGCCCCGCACAGGAGATGCCAACCTAAGAAGGCTGTGGGGATACCTTTGCACACAACCCCAAGGACCCTGATACACGGCACGGCTCGCAGCACCACAGAGGACAAGAAACAGCTCGGTGGATTGAGGCTTCCTGTGTGAGAAGTGGGGAAGGAAGCCTCCTTCCCATTCTCACAGGTCAGTGTGCAGCAGCAGCAGCAGACAAAGCAGCCAAAGGGACAGGGTATGGGATGGATTTTTTCCCCTTGCACCAGCTCCTGCACTCCGGGGCTACGTCTACACTGGCATGATTTTCCAGAAATGCTTTTAACGGAAATGTTTTCCATTAAAAGCATTTTCTGAACAGAGCGTCTAGACTGGCACGGACGCTTTTCTGCAAGAGCACTGTTTGCGGAAAAGCGTCCGTGCCAATCTAGACGCGCTTTTGCGCTAAAAAGCCCCGATCTCCATTTTCGCGATCGGTACTTTTTTGTGCAAAACAAATCTGAGCTGTCTACACTGGCCCTTTTGCACAAAACTTTTGCGCAAAAGGGACTTTTGCCCGAACAGAAGCAGCATAGTATTTCCGCAAAAAGCACTGATGTCTTACAGTAGGAAGTCCGTGCTTTTGCGGAAATTCAAGCGGCCAGTGTAGACAGCTGGCAAGTTTTTCTGGAAAAGCAGATGATTTTCCGGAAAAACTGGCCAGTCTAGACACAGCCAGGGTGTTACGCCAGCCAATTCCCGCCTGCTTGGGCCAGTGAGTCATAGAATCACAGAACCCTGGAACCTGAAGAGGCTTCAGGAGGTCCTCAAGTCCCGCCCCCTGGCCAAAGAAGAGTCAATCCCAGCTAAATCAACCAGCCAGGGCTTTGTCAAGCAAAGAATTAAACACCTCTAGGGATGGAGATCCCGCCCCAGGGAACCCAGCCCAGTGCTTCCCCACCCGCCTAGGGAAACAGTGCTTCCTAATATTCAACCTAGACCTCCCCTGCTGCAACTTGAGTCCTCACACTGGAGACAGAGCCAGAGCCTTGTGGTGGGGAAAAGCCCCGCCTCCCATTCCCTACCCTTCTGAGTCAGCCTGTCCCTCCCGTCCCCCTGGTCACAGTCATGTGTCATTCTTAGTGTTGACCTGTTCTACGACTGTCTCTTCCCACCCTCCACTCTACTATGGCACTCATCTCCCCCTGTTGGCCGTAGCACTGTCTTGTGGCGGTGAGTTCCACTGGCTCTGCCCAGAAATTGGGACTGACAGCCTGGATAGTCTAGAGAAATTCCAGAGAACCAGAGGGTGTCTTGGTGCATTCCTTGTCTGCTCTGTTATGTCTCCCAACCTCTTCTTCCAAGCTCCTGTCTCATCTTCTGTTGCCCTTTCCAATCCCTCTTCTGTCTCTCCCCAGGGCACGATGGAGCAAGGCAACGGGACCCTCCTGCCTGTAACCTGGGCAAATTCTAGCCAGTCCTCCGTACCCTCGAAGGATGTTCAGCTTGTTGCAGCCGGGTTGCTGTTCCCCACTGTCCTGGTGGGTGTTGTGGGGAACGGGCTGTACCTGTGGGTGTTGGGGTGGAAGATGAAGAGGACGGTGACCACGCTCTGGTTCCTCCACCTGGTCTCCTGTTCTCTCCTCTTCACCCTGCTGATCCCCTTCTTCATCATCTACATCCTGATGGGTTTCCACTGGGCCCTCGGCACAATCATGTGCAAACTCATCAGTGCCTGCACCCACTTGGTCATGTTCTCCTCCGTCTTCCTCCTCGCCCTCATCAGCCTGGACCGCTACACCCGCACCTGCCACCGTTTCTGGTCCCAGCATCACTGCACCGTGCGCAAGGCCAAGAAGCTGGTTGCAGGGGCGTGGCTGGTCTCCTTGGCCCTCAGTGCTCCCTACCTGGCTTTCCAGGACACCAGCACGTTGGGAGACGGCAGAGTCACTTGCACAAATTATTACTATATCTCCAGAGACCAGGCTGGAGATGCCTGGAAGAAGCACGTACACTTCACGCTGTTCATGAGCCGGTTCCTGCTGGGATTTGTGCTGCCCCTCTGCGTCATTGCAGGATGCTACATCCGGATGGGCCTGACAATGAAGGAGAAGGGGCTGTCCCGGAGCGGGAAGCCCTTCAAAGTCATGGTGGCAGCGGTGGTGTCCTTCTTCTTTGGCTGGCTGCCCTACCACCTCTACTATGGCCTGATGCTCTACAAAGATGGGCCCAAGTCATTAACTATCATCTTCCAGCTCATTTGTGTCATCATGTTCTGTGCCAACGTCTGCTTCACGCCCGTCCTCTACCTCTTTGTGGGGCAGACGTTCCAGCAGGTCTTCAGGATGTCCCTGATCTCTCTGGTCAAAGCAGCTTTTTACGAGGATCTCGACAGCGATGGGTTGGGGCCTCATTCCCATGGGCAGAACCAGCGAGAAACTAACTGCACAGAAGTATAAAAAACTTGGGGCTGGGCAAGTTCTGGACACCTGGGGTACATCTAAACTACATGGCTCCGTCGACGGAGCCATGTAGATTTGTTGTTTTGGCAAAGTCAAATGAAGCCGCGATTTAAATGATCTCGGCTTCATTTAAATTTACATGGCTGCCGCGCTGAGCCGACAAACAGCTGATCAGCTGTTTGTCCGCTCAGCGCGCTAGTCTGGACGCTCCCCTGCCGACATCAAAGCCCTTTGTCGGCAGCCCCGCTATTCCTCATGGGACGAGGTTTACCGGGGCTGCCGACAAAGGGTACGTCTACACTACAGCGCTAGTTCGAACTAACTTAGTTCGAATTAGTTAATTCGAACTAAGCTAGTTCGAACTAACGCATCTAGAACTAAAAACTAGTTCGAACTAGCGTTTTGCTAGTTCGAACTAGTAAGTCCACATTGAGTGGACTCTGAACAGGGCTTAATGATGGCCGGAAGCAGTGCCGGCAGGGCATAAAAGGAGGACTTAGAGCGTGGAGATGCTGTCTCAGGCTAGCCGAGGGCTGCGCTTAAAGGGTCCCGACCCCCACCCCGGACACACAGTTCTAAGGGGTGCCCCGCTTGCAAAGGAGTTCTGGCTTGGAGTGCCCTGAGTGCCCACACTGGGCACATCACACCACTCGGCCATCAGCCCGGCTGCACTTGCCGCAGGCTGCCATCTGGGGAGAGGGAGTAATTGGGGGGCTGCAGGAGAGCTTCCACCCCCAGAAGCCCGCAGAGCCAGCCCAGTCCTCCCCATCGGGGGCTCGTGCCCCATTCCTCCCTCACCTTCTTCCACTTGCCCTTCCCTAGCCCCCCTTCTTATTGATGTACAAAATAAAGCTAATGTTTCTTCCAACATTGACTCTGTCTTTATTGAAAAAAACTGGGGGAGACTGGGAAAAGGAGGTGGGAGAGGGGAAGAGAAAGGCTGGGAGAGGGGAGGGCAACTAACATGATCAGGGGTTGGGAACAGGTCCCAGATGAAGAGAGGCTACAGAGACTGGGACTGTTCAGCTTAGAAAAGAGGAGACGGAGGGGGGACAGGATAGAGGTCTCTAAAAGCAGGGGTTGGGTGGAGAGGGTGCATTCAGAAAAGTTCTTCATGAGTTCCCATAAAGAAGGACTAGAGGACACCAAAGGAAAGGAATGGGTAGCAGGCTTGAAACTAGTAAGAGAAAGTTGTTCTTCTTCCCAAAGCAAATAGTTAACCTGTGGAACTCCTTGCTGCAGGAGGCTGTGAAGGCTAGAACTAGAACAGAGTTTAAAGGGAAGTGAGATCAAGTGATGGAGGTTGGGTCCATGGAGTGGTATTAGCCAGGGGGTAGGAGTGGTGTCCCTGCCCAAAGTTTGTGGAAGGCTGGAGAGGGATGGCACGAGACAAATGGCTTGGTCATTGTCTTCGGTCCATCCCCTCCAGGGTCCCTAGGGTTGGCCGCTGTTGGCAGAGAGGCTACTGGGCTAGATGGACCTTTGGTCTGACCCAGGACGGCCATTGTAAGCTCAGGGCTCAGGGTCGGGGGTCTCAGTGGACCCCCTTGATTTTCATGCACACCTGCTCCTGGGTGGCCAGGCTGGCAGCTCTCCTGCCCTAGACGGCCACTTTCCTGTGCCTAGTGCGGAGATCGTGGACGAGGTCCACGATGTCCGCACTAGCCCAGGAAGGTGCCCGCCTCTTGCGGTCCAGGGCAAGCTCCCGGGAGCCGCCAGCCTGGTCCCGGCAAGAGGGGGTGGGCTGGGAGGCATCGGGTGGGTGGCTCTGTGCCGTGCCAGGTGCAGGGTCTGCTAGCTGGGTGCTGGCAGGCTTGCACCTGGCACGGGCACCGTAGCCAGCCCGTGCCCCTTTAAGGGGTCCGGGGCCGGGAGGGGGGCATAGAGTTTCCCTGGTGTTGGCCAGAGTGGCCACCAGGGAAACCTGGGGAGGGCTAGCCTCCCACTAGTTCGAACTAAAGGGCTACACAGCCCTTAGTTCGAACTAGCTAGTTCGAACTAGGCGTTAGTCCTCGAAAAATGAGGTTTTCCTAGTTCGAACTAAGCGCTCCGCTAGTTCGATTCAAATTCGAACTAGCGGAGCGCTAGTGTAGCGCATAGGAAAGTTAGTTCGAACTAACGTCCGTTAGTTCGAACTAACTTTCTAGTGTAGACATACCCAAAGGGCTTTGATGTCGGCAGGGGAGTGTCCAGACTAGCGCGCTAAGCAGACAAACAGCTGATCAGTTGTTTGTCGGCTCAGCACGGCAGCCATGTAAATTTAAATGAAGCCGCAATCATTTAAATCGCGGCTTCATTTGACTTTGCCTACGTGTCTAATCTACATGCCTCTGACAACAGAGGCATGTAGTCTAGACACAGCCCTGATGACCTTAGCTATATGGGGTTCTAGGTATTGTAATATTTTCTAGCTGAATCATTCCTTAGGGTCTAGATTAGAATAATAGAATTATAAAGCTGGAAGAGACCTCAGGAGGTCATCAAATCCAACCCCCTGCCCAAGGCAGGATGTCAATTAGATGTATAGCTGACTCTAGATAGTCTTGAGTTCTAGGCACCTTGGCATATCCTTATCTCTGTAGTGTCCAGAAGGTTCTGGATTCCTGTTTGGCTCTAGAGTGGTTTTGGGCCATCTGTGTAAATAGTTTTAAACTCTATATGCTCCTGTGAGTTCTATATTAGACTGACTCTAGAAGCGCAAGTTGTTCTAGTTGTCAAAATGCTTTCGAACTGCATAAACGCTCCTGTTTTCCAGATACATCGCGGTGGCCAGATCCCCCAAGGATTCCAACTTTCATTATATGTCACAGCCTGGTAGAGTCGCTTGGGTTCTAGATTCCTGGGACGTGGTAGAACCTCACACTCTGGAACTGGTTTGAAACCCTCTGCCCCAGCCCTGAGCCCCCTCCCCCACTCAGAACCCCTTGTTCCCACTGGAGAATTTGCTGTATGTCCCCGTATGGTGGTGTCGTGTCCCATGTAACAAAATGAATGCTGCTGCTGGGTGTGAAAAATCGGAAAAGTGTTCAGAGGAAGGCAGGGCTTGGAGCAACGTTCCCTCTCATCTTTTCCAGCCATGTGCAGATTGTTCCCAGGGATTTGGAACGGGTCCCAGATGAGAAGAGATTAAAGAGGTGGGGACTTTTCAGCTTGGAAAAGGGGAGACTAAGGGGGGATATGATAGAGGTCTGTAAAATCATGAGTGGTGTAGAGAAAGTGAATAAGGAAAAGTTAGTTACTTGTTCCATAATATAAGAATGATGGGCCACCAAATGAAACTAATGGGCAGCAGGTTTAAAAGAAATAAAAGGAAGTTCTTCTTCACACAGTGCATAGTCAATCTGTGGAACTCCTTGCCTCAGGAGGTTGTGAAGGCGAGGATTATAACAGGGTTTAAAAGAGAACTAGATGAATTCATGGAGGCTAAGTCCATAAATGATGATTATGAGTAGGGGTAAGGAATGGTGTCCCTAGCCTCTGTTTGTCAGAGGGTGGAGATGGATGGCAGGCGAGAGATTGCTTGATCATTGCCTGTTTGATTCACTCCCTCTGGGACACCTGGCATTGGACACTGGGCTGGATCGACCATTGGTCTGAACCATTATGGCCATTTTCATGTTCTTATTCACATGTGGAATAAATTTTGTGACATGCGCCGGGGCATGTGCACCACCAGGAGGAACACAAACCTCGCTGTGGGGCAGTGTTGGAATCTCTCCTGAGAGACCCGGCTTCCAGGGGACACGGGCTTGAAGCCAGAACTCCTGGCTTGTGCCTTGGCATCGGCAGGGGTTCACTGTCGCTCTGGCCATGACATCTCCAGCACCGGCGGAGGGTGAGCTCAGCTAGAAACCCCACCCCCGCGGCTTTTGCGGTGACACTCGTCTTGTGTAACCCTTTCGCGGTGAGAGAGGCCCGGACGTCTCTTTTGCAAGGAGGCTGCAGGACAATTCCACTCACGCAGCTGCAGGCCGAGCCGGGTCCCACAGTGCCGCTGGCCACCTGCTTGCTGGGGTCTGCAAAGGGGCTGGTCCTAGATCAGCTGGGGAGGGGACGATGGGACAGGATGTGCATAGGCTAAGTCCGGCTCAGGGAACAGCTGAGGGTGGGAGCTGGTCTCTAGGGGCTGACATGGGGGAGGTGGGCATGGAGCCAGCTCGGGGAGTGTATGAGGGGGCAGCTGGGCTCCGAGCCATCTCAGGGAGTGGCCACGGGGGGAGCTTGGCTCTGGACTGGTTTGGGGAGCTGCTGAGGGGGGAGCTGGGCTCTGGGCTGGCTCGGGGAGCTGCCGTGGGGGGAGCTGGGCTCTGGGTCGGCTCGGGGAGCTGCCAAGGTGGGAGCTGTGCTCCGGGTCGGCTCGAGGAGCTGCCGTGGGGGGAGCTGGGCTCCGGGTCGGCTCGGGGAGCTGCCGAGGGGAGAGCTGTGCTCCGGGTCAGCTCGGGGAGCTGCCGTGGGGGGAGCTGGGCTCCGGGTCGGCTCGGGGAGCTGCCGTGGGGGGAGCTGTGCTCCGGGCTGGCTCGGGGAGCTGCCAAGGGGGGAGCTGTGCTCCGGGTCGGCTCGGGGAGCTGCCGTGGGGGGAGCTGGGCTCCGGGTCGGCTCGGGGAGCTGCTGAGGGGGGAGCTGGGCTCCGGGCTGGCTCAGGGAGCTGCCGAGGGGGGAGCAGTGCTCCGGGTCAGCTTGGGGAGCTGCCGTGGGGGGAGCTGGGCTCCGGGTCGGCTCGGGGAGCTGCTGAGGGGGGAGCTGGGCTCTGGGTTGGCTCGGGGAGCTGCCGTGGGGGGAGCTGGGCTCCGGGCCGGCTCAGGGAGTTGCTGATGGGGGAGCTGGGCTCCGGGCTGGCTCGGGGAGCTGCTGTGGGAGGAGCTGGGCTCTGGGTTGGCTTGGGGAGCTGCTGAGAGGGGAGCTGGGCTCCGGGCTGGCTCGGGCAGCTGCCGTGGGAGGAGCTGGGCTCCGGGTCGGCTCGGGGAGCTGCTGAGGGGGAGCTGGGCTCCGGGTCATCTTGGGGAGCTGCCGTGAGGGGAGCTGGGCTCCGGGTCGGCTCGGGGAGCTGCCGTGGGGGGAGCTGGGCTCCGGGTCGGCTCGGGGAGCTGCCGTGGGGGGAGCTGGGCTCCGGGTCAGCTCGGGGAGCTGGTGTGGGGGGAGCTGGGCTCCGGGTCGGCTCGGGGATCTGCTTTGAGGGGAGCTGGGCTCTGGGAGCTGCCGTGACCATCTGACGTGTGCAGAGCAGGTTGGGAAATGCTGTGATGGGAACTGAGATGAGCCCAGCTCGGAAGGGGAAGTGCCCATCACTCGGGGGTGGGACCCGACCTGCCACAGAGCTGAGCTGCCCCACACCAGGGAGAGCTCCGGCAGCCGTGGGAGAAGTCTCTCCTCTTTCTTACTCCCCGCCAGTACGTAGCCAGGTGAGTGTGGGTTCCTTTTGAGGAAAGAGGGCTGGGAGTGAGGGCAGTGGGGAGTAGTGGTGAGAGCAGCAGGGTGCTGGGTGGGAGCCAGGGCTCCTGAGTTCCTTTTCCTCCCTTGCTCTGGGAGGGAAGTGGGGTCTAGTGGCTAGAGGGGGGTGGGGGAGGGAGAGGGAAGAGGGGGAGCTGGGCGCCAGGACTCCTGGCTTCTCTCCCCAAGCCAGAGGAAGGCAGTGGGGTGTAGCGGTTACAGCACCTGCACACTTGTTGCCTCCCTTGGCAGCTGCAGGGTTCCGTGCGAGGGCTGGTGCACTTTACACAATCGGGCGACGCTCCTCTCCCTGCCGGGGGCCAGGGGCCGCGCCGGGGGCCGGGATCCGCTCTAGGGGAAGTTGTGGTGGTGACTGAGAGACCGCAGCGCGTGTGGTTTCCCAACCCCTCTTCCGGAGGGGAGGGCCGGCGTGTGGGTGACGGGTGGGGGCCGCAGCACGGGGGGGAGTGAAGGGGGGATCGAGGGGAGAGGAGAAATGGGGTTTTGGAGGGGGACCCGGGAGTCCAGCAAGGAGGGAATTTGGGGGGCTGGAGGTGTGAGGAGCGGAGGTGGGGACAGTGCTGTGGTGCTGGGTGAGGGGTGGGGGCCACAGCATGGTGGGGGGCAGTGAAGGGGGATCGAGGGGAGAGGAGAAATGGGGTTTTGGAGGGGGACCCGGGAGTCCAGGAGGGGGGACTTGGGGGGTGGGGGCTGGAGGTGTGAGGAGCGGGGGGGCACAGTGCTGTGGTGCTGGGTGAGGGGTGGGGGCCACAGCACGGGGGGCAGTGAAGGGGGGACCAAGGGGCGAGGAGAAATGGGGTTTTGGAGGGGGACCCGGGAGTCCAGCGAGGGGGGACTTGGGGGCTGGGGAGAGCTGGCAGCGGGGGAACCAGAGGGCCCCGTGGCCAGCCTCTCACCGGACCCCTCCCCCGCAGCCATGAACGGCTCGGCCGCCCCGTTCAGCGCCACCGAGGAGGCCATGCGGATCATCGCCATCACCACCAACGCCCTGGTGCTGGTGCTGGGCCTGCTCGGCAACGGCCTGGTGATCTGGATCACCACGGGCGGCCGCCGCGGGCCGCCCACCTTCCCCTCGGCCTGCTACCTCCACCTGGCCGTGGCCGACCTGCTCTTCTCGGCCGGGCGCATCCCCGCCATCGCGCAGGAGGCCCTGCACTCCCACTGGCCCTTCGGCCGGGCCCTGTGCAAGCTCCACTCCTTCGCCCGCTACCTGGTCGTCTTCGCCGGCGTCTTCATCCTCACCCTCATCAGCCTCCACCGCTGCCTGCTGGTGGCCCAGCCCGTCTGGGTCCGCAACCGCCGCAAGCCCCAGCTCGGGTGCTGGCTGATCGCCGGGGCCTGGCTCCTGGCCATCTGCTTCAGCATCCCCTACCTGGTGGTCCGGGACGTGCAGACCACCCAGGGGGAGACCTTCTGCGGCTACCAGAAAGAGCTGCGGCATCTGGCCGAGGTGCCGCTGAGGTGGAGCCGGTTCTTGGGCGGGTTCCTGGTCCCTTTCACCATCATCGCCACCTCCTACGTGGTCCTGGCCTGGAAGCTGAGGAAACGGCGCTGGGACGGCTACCGCCGGACCTTCGCCCTGGTGCTGGCCGTGGTGGCGCTCTTCTTCGCCTGCTGGCTGCCCCACCACGTCCTGGTGCTCTTCAGCACCTACCAGAAGGACAAAGAGTTGTGGGGCGTGCCCCTCAAGCTGGCCAACGCCTTGGCCTACCTCCACAGCTGCCTCAACCCCATTCTGTACGGGCTGGTGGGCTACACCCGAAGCAGGGGACGCCGGAGGGGCTCCTTCCTGAGCATCTTCCGCAAGGCCCTGGCCGAGGAAGAGGAGGGGACGGGCGGGACGGAGGCATCGCAGAGCATCAGCCATAATAGCGGCGAGAGCAGAGGAACCAGGACTCCTGGGTTCGATTGTCCAGATCGCCCGTGATTGCCTTGTGTGTGTGCGCGCGTGTGTGAGCTACAGCCAGTCTCTGACTCTGTCTCTTCTGTCGGCTTCTATTTCTTCACCCACCAAACAGCAGCGGTTTGTCTGTTTTGACTGCGAACACCCACGGGACACGGCGAGTCACTCGCTGTGGGTCTGGGCAGCCCCCAGGCAAAAGGGCCCCGATCTTTACCTGGTGCTGAGGAGCAGGAGACGGAGCCCCCCCCACGGTGAGAGTTTGTGGGACTGGCTCGGTTGGTGGCGGTTTTATATCTCACAAAAGTTTGGGAAGAAAACGTTAAAAGGTGTTGCCGTGGAAACGGCACCTTTCCGGGTCCACCTGCTGCTTTTTTTGAAATGTTGGCTCAGTTTTGTTTAAAAGATGTTTAAATGTCAACATTACAAATGGAACATGCTAAAACGATCCCATCGAAATATTATGATGGAGCCACGTTGCGATTTTTCCCTCAGATTTTCAAGCTTGTGAAATTTTGGGGGGACATCTCCTCCTTATTTAGCGTGGTAAAAATGTTCAAAAACTTACAGACTGGGTCAGACCAAAGGTCCATCTAGCCCAATGTCCCGTCTGCCCACAGTGGCCAATACCAGGTGCAAAAAAACTAATGTTGCAGGGCAGAAAATACCTGCTCGGATGGATGGATTACTTTAGAACACCCCACTGCAGATCTGCTGCCATCTGCCTCCAACACAGTTTGGGCCTGTCAGCAGCTGCCTTTAAGCCAATAGCTGCCATAAGCCAATCTGCTTCAGGTTCAACAGGGACACCAATGAAACCACTTTCAGGACTCGAGAGATCTACAGGCAAGGGGAGCTGTCGCCCAAGGTCACGGGGAAAGTCATGTGATTGGTCCGTGCCTCAGTTTCCATCCGCCTCTTTGAAAAATGCTTTGAGATGTACTGAGAATGCTGTAGAACTGCTAGAAATTATACTGTCATATAGAAGTGTAATTAATATAAGCAAGAAAAATGACCCCGGGCTTGGAAAGCTGTCCTGTGCAGAAAGGGTTAAACTTTGGGCATGTTTAGTCTTGAGGGAAGACTGGAGGGGGGCAGGGCAGGAAATGGGAGGGTGGAGCTGAGCAGTGGTGACTACTAGGGAGGGAATGGCCAGCCCCTCCACATGTCACTCCTTGCCTGGGGGGTGAACCTCACTTCTTCCCACCCACCCCCACTCCTCAGCAGGCCCTGCCTCCCCCAGACTCTGCCCCTCCCCGCCACCTTCCCCTAAGGTCATCTCCACATCCATCCACTGCCGCAGGTGAGTGGGGGGAGAGGTGTGCCTACTGACCCCCTGGGCCCTGCTGGGCTCCCCAAAGTGTGGGGCCCGGGGGGCCTGGATAAACCATCCATGGGATGGAATGCCTTTGTGTGCTGTCTCCTGGTCCCTTGCCCCTCCCTCCCATGGCCTTGGGGGGAGGGGGGCGTGACCCTTCATGCCCCCCATGCATTGCCCCTGAACCTCAGCAGGTTTGCAAAGAGGACGGGGATCAGTCTTCCTGTCTGGTCACCATTTTTTTAAAAAATTTTCAAGTCCGGACTGACTGCCCGTGTCTACACGTGGCAGGGACCGGGTAGTTCGAATTAAAGCCCTCGTTCGAACTACCTGTTATTCCTCCTGGAATGAGGTTTAGACACGGGCAGTTTGTCTGGACTTGTAAATTTAAAAAAAAAAAAAAAAAAAAAAAAAAAAAAGTCGACAGGCTGGGAAGATGCAAATCAAATGCGGGATATTTAAATCCCGGACTTGATTTGCAACTTCGAATGCCTACATTAGCCTCCCTAGTTCGAACTAGGGACTGAGATCTTCTAACCCGGGGTTCCCAACCTGTGGCCCTGCAGGGGGTCCATGGAAAGGTTTTAAAGGTCAGGATCAGACCCACTGCAGTGGAGTGAGGCGTAACAGTTAATTCGAACTAAGGACTTAGTTCGATTAACGTTTCACTGCCACGTGTAGCCGCGCGGCAGTGAGTTCGGGCTAGTGAAATTTCAAAATGGCGACCGGACGGGAACATGCAAATAAAGCCCGGGATATTTAAATCCCTGGCTTCATGTGCAACTCCTCTCGCCTCATTTGCCTACCTAGCTCAAATTAACGAACTAGTGTAGACATACCCCTTCAGGGGAAGAGGCTTCACCCCCTTCCTTGGTCTAAAACCATCCTCCCTTTCCCTCGCCCAGCCGAGACTACCCCACACTCCCAGCAACTGGTCCCTCCCCCCCCAGGCAGCTCAGCCTCCTGCTCTGTCCTGCTCCCAGATCCGAGGTGTATCCGAGGTGTCAGTGTACTGACATACTGCCACAGTGAGTCATGTCTGACTGCTTCTCCCCTCATGCCGAGAGAGCGCCGGGGAGGGGAAACTGAGGTACACGCACACACAATACAGCAGTGACTGTAACAGCACCCCCACTCAGGGGTAGATGACGATTTTGCAGGGCCGAGGGCAGCACAATTTCACGCCCCCCCCCTTTGACACGGCGCATGCACGGCGGTGCCATGGCACATGCACGGTTGCGCCACGGTGCATGTGAGGGGCTTCTTGAAGCACGGGGCCCGGGGTGGCCGCCCCGCTCGCCCTGCCCTATATCTGCCCCTGCCCCCACTACATCACAGATGGGCAGGGGACGGAGGGGCCAGGGACTGAGGAAACAGCACAGGCAAAGAGCAGCCACTGGGAGCTGAGAAGCTCCGTGCCCTGCGGTCGGCACGTCCCTCAGCCCACGCTGAAGCTGACAGGCTGCGGCTTCCTCTGGAGTCGGCTTAAAAACGGGTCAGTCACTTTTACCCTTTGTTTTCTTTTTTGAATATGTCGCCCCCCCTCTAACCGTTCACAAGCTACTAGCATGGCGGGTTGGGCCCCTCGCAAGAATGGATCGTTGGAGGGGTCCGTGAAATTGTAGTAGATTGAAAAGGGGTCGAAAATATGCTCGAAAAGGCGGGGAACCCCTGTTCTTACAGGTACCGCTGCAACAAAGTGGTTCTGTGGAGCAACACAAAATGGTTTGTACTGGGTGTGACGGCACGTCGGGGTTCCCCCTGATCCTGCAGTCCCGGAGCAGCAAGAACAGACTCCGCCAGACAGTTTATTGCTTCCCCAGGATACAGCCCAGCGTAGATGTGGTCTGGTTTCAGGAGTCAGGGCCAGGATGCCTAAGACCCCTTGGATTAGGGGGTCCTTTGTCACCCCTAGATCCTCAGCAAAAGCTGTTTCCTTCATGTTTCCCAGCCAGCAACTGACCCTTTCCTTGAAACCTCCCTTCCTTTGTTCCCTCCCTGCCCTCAACCAGTCGGAGTGGTTGGATCTTTGCCTATGTGACCTAAGGCATCCCCCCTGCTAGGCCGTGCTATAGACACCGGCCAGTAGGGGTCACCCCCAGCCCAAATGCAGCCACCAGTGAATGCCCAACAGAGTGGACAGCCCCCTACTGCATCACACTGGGCATTTCTGAAAGCATGCGAGGTTTGTGGGGACTTCAGCCATTTCAGCGTGAGATGAAAGAAAAGTTGGAACCATCAGAATTTCCAATGGGACACACGTTCCTGTCGGCTCCCCTTGCTAGCTGGAAAGGGGAGAAGAATTACGTGTGTTAGGGCTTTTACGGGATTTCTGGTTCTTTAGACTAGAAACTGCTTGTGGAAGGGAGGGTCGAGCGTTTCCCTGGTCGCACGACATCAGCAAAACAGCAAACGAATGTTAATGGTGATAAATGCAAAGTAACGCACATTGGAAAACATCGTCCCAACTGCACGTACGACTAAAGGAAACTAAATGAGAGAGAGAGAGATCTTGGGGTGTGTCTAGGCTACAGGGTTTTGTTTACAAAAGTGGACTTTTGTTGACAAAACTATACCTGCATGTACACTACCGCCGAGTTCTGTCGACATCTGAAGAAGTGGGCTGTGCCCACGAAAGCTCATGATACCATCTACATGTTTTGTTAGTCTTTAAAGTGATACCAGAATATTTGTTGTTTTCTAAAGGTGTAAGAACTAGGGGTCACCAAATGAAATGAATAGGCAGCTGGTTTAAAACAAACTAAAGGAAATTTTGATGCACACAACGCACAGTCAACCTGTGGAACTCCTTGCCAGAGGATGCTGTGAAGACCTGGACTTTAACAGGGTTCAATGCATGGAGATTAGGTCCATCAATGGCTATTAGGAAGGATGTTCAGGCACAGTGTCCCTTCCTCTGTTTGTCCGAATCTGGGAATATGTGACAGAGGAAAGATCGCTTGATGATTCCCTGTTCTGTTCATTCCCTCTGGTGCACCTGGCATGGACCACTGTGGGCAGACAAGACCCGGGACTGGATGGACCTTTGCTCTGCCCCAGCCTGGATGCTCTGATGCTCTTAAATATGAGATCTGGTGCATCCACATGGTGGAGCTTGTATCGCGTTCACTGGGACTGAGTGTAGCAAGTCTCCCAGGCGCAGAACGATTGGCAGACAAGTGCTGCAGACCTATCTGTGGCTGGAAGTGACATCTCAGACTCTGCTTTTTGCCAGTGTTTGGCTGCACTCAGGGCGGCCTGGAAACCTCTGAGGGGGTAACAGCGGATGGGTGGGCGGCACAGGCCACGGACAGCGACTGGAGCCAGGCGGGGCACAGGAAGGCAGCCCCAGTGATGGGAATGTGGCCCATTGACACGGATGGAGTGACAGCTCATTGACCCCTGCCCGGGATTTGGCCTCCCAGTCCCATTACTCCCCCCGCAGCCAGGCGGGGCGCTGAGGACACCCTGTGAGAAATTAACAGGTAGTTGCGACCTGCAAGTGCTGGGTCCAGCTGGGTGTCAGCCGGCCGGCCGCCTGCGCCGAGCGGGTGTTGCGTTACAGGCGCGGAACAGGTAAAGGTCACTGTCTTAGCATCTCCCGGCTGCCTCGAAATCCCCGCGACCGGTGACTGAGCTGGAGGCTTCGTGCCGAGTAACCTTTAGCTGCGTGACCTCATTTCCACCTTCCCCAGCTGCCAAACCAGCACTGGGTCCCCCACCCCCACCCTGCCGGTGCCCCCCACTCCTGCCCTGCTCCCCCAGCTCCATCCCCTCCCCCGCCCTGCCAGTGCCCCTCACTCCCACCCTGCTCCCCCAGCTCCATCCCCTCCCCCGCCCTGCCAGTGCCCCTCACTCCCGCCCTGCTCCCCTAGCTCCATCCCCTCCCCCGCCCTGCCAGTGCCCCCCACTCCCGCCCTGCCCCCCCAGCTCCATCCCTGCCGCCTCCTCCGCCATGCCGGTGCCCCTCACTCCCGCCCTGCTCCCCCAGTTCCATCCCTGCCCCCGCCCTGCCAGTGCCCCCACTCCCGCCCTTCTCCCCCAGCTCCATCCCCTCCCCCGCTCTACCAGTGCCCCTCACTCCCGCCCTTCTTCCCCAGCTCCATCCCCTCCCCTGCTCTGCCAGTGCCCCTCACTCCCGCCCTGCTCCCCCAGCTCCATCCCCTCCCCCGCTCTACCAGTGCCCCTCACTCCCGCCCTTCTCCCCCAGCTCCATCCCCTCCCCTGCTCTGCCAGTGCCCCTCACTCCCGCCCTGCTTCCCCAGCTCCATCTCCCCACCCTGCCAGTGCCCACTCCCACTCTGCCCCCCCCGCTCCATCCCCTCCCCCGCCCTGCTGGTGTCCCTCAAGCCCAACCTGCCCCCTTCCGATGCCCCTCACTGTCGCCCTGCATCCCCTGCCAGCATAGGCCCCATTTATAAATGTCCTGCAATACCTGCCCCCTCAGCTGTTACGCCAGGTGTCCAACAAGGACCTGCACTGGGCATGTGCTGCCATCTACTGGCCCCATGGCTTTACTGCCACGCTCAGCCCAGAGCCTGTCTGGTCTTTCCCACACTGGGATGCAGCTGCCTCTGTGGTGGGGCTGGGGGCTGATTATACAGGGGCAGGGCGGAATTGGGGGGGCTGCTGTGGGGTGGGGTCAGGCGCACCGGGGGTGCTGAGAGCCACCGAGTCAAACTATAAACTCTGCATCGATGGACACCTCTTCCCTAGGGGGGGAATGGAGGGCAGGGAGGGAATATGGAGGGGAGCGGGATGGGAGGCAGAGAGGAATCCAGGGGAGGGGGGCAGAGACAGAGCTGGGGGGCTGCTCTGCCTCCCACCCCAGCACTGCAGCTGGACGGTTGAATCTTGCTTCCTTCCCCGTGTCCCTGGCAGACACAGAGCATGGGACGCCTGCACCCCCATTCCTTGGCCTTCCTTCCCCCAGAGGCTGCGTGGGGGCAGGGAGCTGGTGTCTGTGGGGAGGGGGGAGTCAGCAGGGGTGGGAGCTGCTCACACAACTGGCTCTGCAAAGCCACCGCGGCGGCCAGAGCCTCGCCCAGCGCGGGGCCCGGGAAACCATCCGACGAGGCCACACCCGGGGCAGCTGCGGCCCCAGAGCAGGAGCCGGGCAGAGCTGAGGCTATGTCACTGCAAACCATCAGCCCATTTGCCCCAGCTGGGCCCCCGAAGCGATGCTGGGGCGGGGGATTCGGGGGGGGGCCCCAAGGCCTTTGTCCCACTTGCCCCGGAACATCCCAGAAAGGCCTCACCAGGCGTCAGGCACATGAATCTCTCGCTCTGTCGGACGTGGGGCTGCATCAGGCTGCCCTCCCCCGGCCAGGCCCCACACTCGCGCTCCCCTCCCCCAGCTCAGAGCCACAAGTCACCCCTAGCCAGGCCGGAGCTCACAACAGGGGGCTCCAGCCAATCCGCAGCTCCCCGCCCTGCCCCCCAGAGCTGCCCCCTGTGGCCTTGTTCAGAGCCTGGACAGGGGCAGATCAGTGCCCAGCCCGCCCCTCCCCCGCCAGTTGTGGGATTTGGGGTTTCCCAAAGCCTGCGACCAGGGCACACAGGGGGGCCCATGGCCAACAGGGTGATTAGCTGCAGCCAGAGCCAGGCTGGGGGGGGGGGGAAGCAGCCAGCGCGGGGGTCTCAGCTGGCACCTGGGGTTGCCAGGTGTCCGGTATTGTACCGGACAGTCCGGTATTTGCGCTCTCTGTCCGCTAAAAAAATCAGGCAATACCGGACACGTGCAGTGTGCAATGTCCGGTATTTGCTGATTTTTCCGGCTGCGCACCAGACGGAAGTCCAGCGTGGGTGGGGGGAGCAGCTGGGAGTCCCAGCTGGGAGGCGGGGCTGTACCGCCAGGAGCCCTCAGTCGGTTGAGTGTGAGGAGGAGGGGAAGTGTGAGGAGATTGGGGAAACAGGTGTCAGAGAAACATGGTGGAACCTGGATGATCAGTGGGACAGGGTAATACCCGGGTATCAATTATATCGGAAGGGTGGGTTGCGGAGGTGGGGTGCTGCCGCTGTATGTGAAAAGAACCTAGAATCAAATTAAGTAAGAACTTAACTGCAGCATGGACGTTCTATGGATAGTTATTCCATGCTCTAAGGACAATATAGCAGGGGGGATACATAACCAGTCGTAGTGACTGTGAAATACTCAGGGGGTATGTCTCTACTACAGCACTATTTCGAATTAACTTAATTCGAAATAGTTAATTCGAATTAAGCTAATTCGAAATAACACATCTATACACAAAAACGATTTTGAAATAGCATTTTGCTAATAGTGCCGGCAGGGAATCAGGTTAGGACTTAGTGTGTGGGGCTGCTGCCTGAGGCTAACTGAGCTCCGTGCTTAAAGGGACCCTACCCCCACCGCGGTTCTCGGCTGTGTGCCGGCAACATCAGGGTTCCTCGCTTGCTTGTCTACCTCGATGAGGGATAGCAAAGCAGTCCTGGCTTGGAGTTCCCTGAATGTCCGAACTCAGGACACCACAGCACTCGGCCACATGGAGCCAAAGCTGCCCCTGGGCACACCGGTGTGTCTCGTGGGGTCGTTGCCATCAGCCCGGCTGCACTTGCTGCAGGCTGCCATCCGGGGATCCATCGCGGGGCTGTCAGGATCCAGGAGGCCCTGAAGGAGAGCGTCCACCCCTCAGAGCCTTCCCGGTTCTCCCCACCGGGGGCTCGTACCCCATTCCTCCCTCACGTCCTTCCACTTACCCCTCCCTAGCCCCCCTTCCTGATGTCAAATAAAAGACACGTATGTTCAGAAATAGAAACTGGGTTTATTGAACAAAACTGGGGAGGGGGGGGTGGACTTCTGGGGAGAATGTGAAAAGGAGGTGAGAGAGGGGAGGGGGAACCTGGGAGGAGGGAGCTGGAAGGGAGAAGCAAGGGGAAGAAGGGGGAGGGGAAGCTCAGGGCTCAGGGTTGGGGGTCTCGTCAGACCAATTTGATTTTCATGCGAACCTGCTCCTGGGTTCGCATGTGGCCTTTGGTGGCCAGGCTGGCAGCTATCCTGCCATAGATGGCCACATTCCTCCATCTAGGGCTGAGATTATGGAAGTTGGGGGCATCCCCCCCAAACCTGAATAAGGTCCATGATCTCCACCCTGGACCAGGATGGTGCTCGCCTTCTCTTGCCCCCGTCAGGCTCCTGGGAGCTGGCAGACTGCTCCTGGGGAGCGGTGGAGGGCTGGCTGCCAGTGACTTGCTGGCTCATGTTTTGGGACCACTGGGACAGGGGCCCTGTTGGCCACTGCTGGCTCTGGGCTGGCAGGCTTGGAGCTGGCACAGGCACTGTGGCCAGGGTCTACCCCTTTAATGGCTCCGGGGCTGTGGGAGAGGAGAGGAAGTTTTCCTGGTTGTGCCCAGAGTGGCCACCAGGGCTCCCTGGGAAGGGCTGGAGGCCTCCTAATTTGAAATAAGTGTCTACACAGCACTTCATTCGAAATAGCTATTTCAAATTTGGCGTTACTCCTCGTAGAATGAGGTTTACCAAAGTCGAAATAAGGGCTCCACTAGCAGTTTGCCTGTGTAGATGCTATTAATGTTAATTCAAAATAACTGCTATTTCGAATTAACTTTGTAGTGTAGACATACAAGGAGATTAGAGAGGCCTTAAACAGTTACATCTCAATTATAATGGGGGATTTCAACTATCCCCATATTGACTGGGGACACGTCACTTCAGGACAGGATAGAAAGTTTCTTGAGACCTTAAACAGCTCTTTCTGGGAACAGCTTTTTCTGGCACCCACGCAGGGAAGGGCCATTCTTGCTCAGTGGAGCACAGGATCTGATCCCAGAGGTGACAACAGCTGCATCGCTTGGGAACAGTGACTATCAGATAATTAGATTTAACATCCCCATGGCAACAAAAACACCTCAGTGCCCCAGCCCTGGGGCATTTAATTTCAGAAAGGGGAATGCCACAATAATGAGGCGGTTAGTTCAACAGAAATTGAAAGTTACAGGGACAAAAGTGAAATCCCTGCAAATTACAGGAAAAATGTTTCAACCCATCACGCTAGAGGGTCAACTTAATGAATAGTCCAAATTAAAAAACATAATAAGAGAGCCAAAAAAAGTGCCGCTCTGGCTCAACAACCAATTACAGTGGCCTGAAGGCACGGTTTAGAAAGTGAAAGTTCACTCCTGCTGAGGAAATCAGAAAGGAGCGTACAGCTCTGGCAAGCAAGGGGTATAAATAGAATGAGGGAGGCCAAAATAGAAACGGAAGAACCGCCAGCCAAAGACTCAGAAAGGATCAGCAATTTTTTTAAGTCCCTCAGAATCAAGAATCCTGCCTCCCATCAGTGAGACAGGCTAAAAGTGAAAGCCCTGCAAGCCACGTGGGAACTTTGTTAAGCACCCTCATAGAGGCTCAACTTCAATGTATGTGCTAAATTTAAAAAAAAAAAAAGTGAGAGCACTAAAAACGCACCACGGTGGCTAAACAGAAAGTAAAAGCTGCTGGGAGAGGCATGAAAGCCTGGTTTAGAAAGTGGAAGTTAAGCCCCACTGAGGAAAATCGAAAGGAGCATAACCTCTGGACTCTGAAGTGTACTAATACAATGAGGGAGGGCAAAAGAAGTTGGAGAACAGCCAGGCAACGACTCAAAAGGAAATAGCAAAAGAATGTGTCATTTGTCAATTGTCAGAAGCAGGAAGCTGCTAACCAACCAGTGGGGCCGCTGGACAATCGAGACGTGAAAGGATGATAAAGCCATTCCGAGAAACAAAAGGAATTCTTTGCATTGGTCTCCAGTGCTGAGGGTGTGTGGGAGATTCCCACCCCTGAACTTTATCTTTCAAGAGACACATCTAAGGAATGCCTTGACTGAGGCCACATTAGAGGAGATGACATCAATAACTCACCAGGAGCAGACAGTATTTCTAAAACAAAAAACAGGATTATGTAGCACTTTAGAGAAGTGCCAGACCCACAAAAGCTCATCACCTGATAAACCATCTTGTTAGTCTTTAAAGTGCTACATAGTTCTGGTTTTTGTTTCAGCTACACCAGACGAACACGGCTACATTTCTATCAGTATTTCCAAAGGAAATTACAGACCTGCTCGCTGTGGGTTGTAACCTGTTACTTAAATCTCCTTCTGTGCCAGATAACTGGAAGGTAGCGAAGATGATGCCAGTTTTAACAAGGGCTCTAGAGGTGATCCTGGCAATTACAGACGGGTAAGTCTAACGTGAGTGTCGTGCGAACTGATGGAAATCCCAGTAAAGAGACGTCTTGTCAGACACAGAGATGAACCCGATTTGTTGGGGAAGAGTCAACGTGGTTTTTGTAAAGGGAAATCCTGCCTCACTGATCTACTTAAGTTCTTTGAGGGGGCCAAAGACACATGGACAAGGCAGATCCAGAGGAGATGGTGCACACGATGAGACATGGCAGGAAGGTGCCCGGCCAGGCGTGGAGGAGGTACATAAGGCAGCGGTGCATCCTCCTCTACCTCAGAACACAAGCAGTAGGGGTCGCCAAATGAAATTAGGAGGTGGCAGGTTTCAAACAAGCCAAAGGAGGGATTTCCAGAGGGGAGAGGAAGGCAGGGCCCCCGTGCGGAGCTCCGGCATGAAGCCGACTGATTGGGGCGCTTGGATGCAGGGGGAGGGATGCTCCCAGCTCAGTTCCAGGCTTCCTGCTATGCTCAGCTACAAGACCTAGCCCTGAGGGCCCCCGTCGCCACCACAATTTTGAAGTAATATGAGGAACTGCAACCGCACATACCAGCTCCCTGCTTCTTGTGCCTAGGGAGTGAGGGGAAGCACAGAGCCTGCTGCCTCCCTCCTCTGCCCCTCCCCTGAGCAGCCCGAAGCGAGAGGATGCAGGAGGCTGGGCACTTTCCCTCATTCCCTGGTCACAGGAAGCAGGAAAAGCGACAGGGAGATGGTATGTGCGGCTTCAGCCTCTTACAGTCCCCAAAATAGAGCCCTTGGCCCCCCCACTCATCACGCCCCACACTTAGCCCCATGTCCTGAATCCTGCACTCTCTGCTTTGAGCCCCCCTGCTCCAGTCTCCTGCCCTGAATCTCGAGATCCCATAGTTCAATATCTGTTCTAGTCTGAATATCTTACAGACTGGGATGCAGTCACCTGCTCTTTGTTCAGCTACACGGATCTAGCGCCTGGATCTCTTGGCTCTCGTTACAAGGCAAGTTTTCTAATCCTGCAAAAGGAGGCCCAGAATTCACTTGCCATAAAAGACATAAAATAGTTTCCTTTGGGGTCAAAAGGAAACTATTAGTCCTAGTGCACAGAATTCTTCCTCCAGGAAATATCGAAATTCTGGGCCCTGCATCCCCTAAAATTGGCTCTCGCACCTCGGGGCCAGAGGGGGACGGCGCAGGAGAATGGGGCTGTTGGCCAGTTCTAGCCCTGAGTGGTCTGTGGTGTGCGGGTTGCAAGCATGTTGCCGGTACCTCAGAAACTCTTCCTCCATGGTGAGATACAAGATGGGACTAAGGCAGCTGTAGAAACACACCGGCGCCAGGACACAAGCCAAGGTGATTTCAGTGTCTTTGTAAGGCACCAAGTACAGAGCTGTAATCCGCAGGAAGTAGAAGATGTGATACGGCAGCCAGCAGAGGAAAAAGGTCGGGATCAAGCAAGGAAGGATCTCGAGGGGCTGGGTGGCCTGGATCAGCCGGTTCCTTCCCAGCCTGGCAGCGAGAACGATGCAGAAGGTTGGGATCAGGCTTAAGGCTAATGGGATCAGAAACCCGGCCAGGAACTGGATTGCGATGGCGGCCTTCACCCTCCCTGGATCCACTTGGAAATTCATGCTGGTGCTGGCAGATGGGACGAGGGATTCCCAGAGGTCACCGTACCGCAAGCTGAACCCAGCCGACAGGCCCCATGTGCCCAAGAAGGCCAGGGAGACCGTGAGGCATTTCTGGGCCCACTCAGGTCGTGTCGCAAGGACACAGCGATGGATGCTCATGGCCGTGAGGAGGAAGGTGCTGGCGAACATGTGCAGGGAGATGATGGTGCTGCTCAGCCTCCTGGCCCAGTCTACATGCGGTAAGTAGATGAAGACAATTCTGAGGGGCACGCAGAGCATGAAGATGAAATTGGACACGGCCTGGTTCAGGAACAACAGGGCGCTGGCCGTCCTCTCCACACGGCAGCCAGCGACGAAGAGGACGTAGCCGTTCAATGGTGCCCCGGTGAGGAAGGCCAAGCCATAGAGCACCAGGAAGAAGACCTGGAGGAACTCCATTCTCGGAGGAGCTGCCGTCACAGTATCACCTCCTTCTTCTCAGGGCTTGGCAGGGGCGGGGCAGATGCTGGGCTGAGGGGAGGAAGGGAGAGCAGTGAAAAGGGCTGCAGGACGGGGACAGAGAGACAGAGGCGGCGTTTATAAACTCCCAGTCTCTGGGCTGAGCTGAGGAGGGATCGAATCCTTGTGGACCGATGGCACCCAGTGGTACAAAGCCCTTAGAAGCAGCGAACCGCAGGGTGAGCAGGGGACCGAAAGGGTCGATTCAGTGATGTCGCTGCCAAGATGCAGGGTTTGTTTTCTCTGTTCCCAGCCCCAGAGGGTTTGGTTTTACATTGGGGTGGATTTTCCTTCTTTCAACAACCGTAGACAACAAACAAGGCCCCGGGCAGTGCACCAGAGAAAGGGCAGGCCCCTAACACCTTTTGTCTAGTGAAAGGCTGTTGCAAGAAGCAATTTGAACAGCTGGATGGGGAGTCAGGACTCCTGGGTCCATCCCAGACTCTGCCACTGAACTGCTGAGGGAGCTTGGCCAAGTCATGTTACAGCCTTGGGCCTCAGTTTCCCCTCCGAACATTTGCCAGTGCAGCACCCTGTTGAAGCAAAAAAAAAAAAAAAAAAAAAAAAAACTCCTTTCTGTTTAGGCAGCTAACAAACAGCTTTATTAATTAATAAAGCACAGCATGAGCCAAACATGGTCCAAGCAAAGCCAGGCCCAGTAAGGCTGCTAATACAATCAATCCTAGTATCTTTATACCCTTAGCCACACAGTCTGACGTCAGGGCATCCAATTACAGAAATCCTCAATTAAACTTGGAAAAACAAAGCCTTATCAACAAGATGGTGGACAGGTACGAGGGAGTACATCTCCTGTCCCAACCAGCCCAATTAACACATACCAATAGCCCATCCTGAAGGCCTCTTCTCACGGGGTGACAGAAAGTTCACTCTGGTCTACGTGCTTGAGAGAAAAGCTGAAATGGTTTCTGATATACAAGATGGCTTCTAGCAAAATATGAAAATGGTTTCTACAGCTTCTACAACCCCTTGAGATGGGACCCCTGAGCTCGGACAGTGTCGCTCAACACCCAGCGGGATGGGGGCTCATGACCTCTTACCAAATGACACCCAACTAATGTCAGGCTCGGCTACCAAGTGGGATAGGGGGAGGGATGGATGGGGCAGGATGTGAGAGATCCAGGGGACAGCTGCGGGGAGGTGGGAGGGCAGAATGACACCCTGTGGGGCAGCTGGAGGGTTTCCTTAATTTCCTTACCTGTGTCTTGGGGAGATGCAGCGTCTCTGAGTCGAGCCCCATCCAGGTCCCCCACACGACTCCTGCAGCTCGCCCGGACTGGCTCAGTCGGCAGCAGGAAGCCGTGTGCGTGCTTGTATCTGGGAGGGTGAGCAATGGGGGGAACTCACAGGATGTAGCTGGGTCCGTTCACTTCTGCAAAGCCTGAAAGGCCTCCAATGGCGATTGCTCCATGTAGCTGTTACGTGAATCACAAACTCATGGCTGGGGAGGGTGGGGGGGGGGGCAGGGCAGCCAGCGGAGAGCTGGGGCTGAGACCAACTCGTCCAGCCAGTTCCACCGGGTGAGGTCCCAGGACCAGAGACCCCAACCTGAACTTTTCCCCCTCCGATCGCCTCCCGGCTGGAGCAAGAGACCAGAGCCTGGCTGGGAATTGGCCTCATGAGATCTGAGCCCCACCTCTGTGCAGGGACCCCAGCCCTGGCCCAGCCAGCACTAAGGAAACCCCAGCGCTGGGCTAGCGACCACACAAACCACAGCCCAGTATTAATAGACAGGATCCTAGCCCCAATTTCCCTGTTATGCCGTCTACTTCCCCAGTCTTTGCCCTGCATCTGGGAGCGCGGGAAGTGCAGGTCTGCATTGCAGTGCACACGGATTGTTATTCGCTGTTCTGATGCCTCGGGAGGGATCCATTTCTCAAAGCCCAGTTCCTGAATCGTGTTTGGTTTCTGTTTTGTCACATGCTTGCTGAGAGGTGTTAAGAACATAAGTACTGGGTCAGACCAAAGGTCCATCTAGCCCAGTATCCTGTCTGCCGACAGTGGCCAGCACCAGGTGCCCCAGAGAGGGTGGTCCGAAGACAATGATCAAGCGATTTTTCTCCTGCCATCCCTCTCCAGCCTCTGACAAACAGCGCTGATCACACCCTGCCTCCCACACACTCCTCCCGCCCCCACCGGGTTTCTGCTTGCGACCAGACGCTCCCAGCACCGATCGTGGCCCCACCTCCCAGCCTGGGACTTCCAGGCACTCCCCCCACACACACCAGGATTCTGATGGGTGCCCATCCGGATTATCAGAAAATACCAGACACTGCACGTGTCCGGTATTGGCTGATTTTTTTTTACCGGACAGAGGGTGCAAATACCAGGCTGTCCGGTAGAATATTGAACAACTGGCAACCAGGGGAGCAGGGGTCTGGGAAGATTGAGAGCCACTGGTCTGCAGGGTCTTCGCCTGCTTATAAAACTTTTGGGGAGGGGGCAGATTTGGGGGACCATGGCAGATTTCACCCCAGAATGGAAGCTGGAAGGTTGAATCTCTCTTGCTAGTCTAGGTCCTGGAGGAATCAGACCCAGCATCTCAGAACTGATCCCCTTGTGACACAGCCCACCTGTGGCCCCCCTCCCGGGAGCTCCCCTCTCGGGGGCAGGGCAGAGCAGGGGGGCGGTGGCTGAGCAGGGGGGAGAAGCTCATGAAGCGACTCAGCAAAGCCCCCGAGGCAGCCGGATCCATGCAGGCCTCAAACGGCTCGGCCCAGCGCTGGGCCCTCTGGTGATGTGGACGCACCCGGGACAGCCGCAGCCCCAGAGCAGGAGCTGAGCTGAGCCGGGGCCGTGTTGCTGCAAAACTCCAGCTCGCTCACACCTGGGGAGGCGCCAGAGCCAGCTGGGGCCATTAAAGTAAAGCTGGGTGGGGGGTATTGTGGGGCCCACTGCCCTTCGGCCCCGCGAGTGACCACAACAGGAGGCTCCCGGCATCCCCCAGCTCCCTGCCATGGCCCCCAGAGCTGCCGTCTGAGGCCCTGTTCAGAGCCCAGCCAGGGGCAGCTCAGTGCCCAGCCCACCCCTCCCCCTGATGGAAGTGTCTCCCATCCCCCACCCCCAGATCTGGGAGGTGGGCTGGGGTTTCCAGAACACGCAGGGGGGAGAAGGCACGGCAAAAAGGGTGACTAGCTGCAGCCAGAGCCGGGCCGGGATGGGGAGCAGCCAGTGCGGGGGTCCCAGCTGGCACCTGGGAAACAGAAGGGAACTCGCAGGCTGGGGGCTGCAAACAAAGCCAGATTTGAACTCAGCCATGTCCCCCTCGACAGATGGGACTAGCCAGGGGTAGATCCTCTGCCAACAGGCCAGGACCCTCCTCCCATCGGGACACCCGTCCTGCCAAACGCCCAGCCCTGAGCCACCATCTGCCTGCTCCGTTGTCGTACCTGAGGCTGCGGCTACACTACGTGCTTTGCCGGAAGAGGCAATGAAAATGAAGCGTGGATTAGCATTTTCTCACGTTTCATTTGCATAATTCCTTTCAGTTCGTTTTGGGGCAAGATCGTTATCCTTCTCCCTGGGAGAACAGCTGGGTTTGGGGTTTTCCCAGTATCGCAACGTATTCAGTAAGACACAAAACTAGACTGCACAGCCTCACCCACAAGGAGAGCACAGGTACAGTCCAGCAGCGTTTTCATGTTCAATAGATGAAGACTCTTTGAGGGACTCCTCTTACGGCGGGCTCGGTACAAAACACCCCACGATTACATGACACTGGTGGAGGTGCGGGCTCCAGGGTGCTGTTGGGAGGTGCTCAGTGCCAGAGACACCCCCATTGTATTTAAAGCCCCCAATATTTAAACATCACCTCATCCCATTGGCCTCCACAACAGGGCTGGATATTTCTGCCTTTCCACGACTTTCAATGGAGTTTTGCAGCCTCCCCGACACTTACAATTTGACTGCGGCATTCGCCTGCTTCTCGTTTTTCTCAGCCTCTCCAGTCCTGCAATCAGATGCCCAGGTGGGACTTTCAGCTTCCTTTGCTTTTCAAGTCAGTTTCTAGCCTTTGTCATTTTAAAGAAACGCTGGAAATAGCCCCTAAGGAATCAGAAAGCACCAAAGAACCCACATGCCTTTTCAAACCCACCTCCTGAGGTTTCAGGGGCAGCTGGTGAGGTTAGGAGGCTAATGCTTGGCTATGAAGTTGCTGGACTAGATTTTTCAAAGTGCCAAAGGGAGTTAGGCACCAAATTTTCCCACTGCAGGGCAGTAGGAGTGAAGCCCCTAACTCACACAGGAGCATTTGGAAATCTCTAAGTTGATTGAATCCCATCGTGTGCAGGCCGGCAGTGAAACAGGGACAACTGTAAGTGTCGGTGCACAAATGGCAGAGGTCTAAGGAATCAATTGGGTGAACTCGAGTTAGGAAATGAGAAGATTGGGGAAACAGGCGTCAGAGAAACTTGGTGGAACCTCGATGACCAGTGGGACAGGATAATACCCTGGTACCAATTATATCAGAAGGGCAGAACGGGCTGGGCGAGGTGGGGGCACTGCATGTGAAAACAGCCAAGAATCAAATTAAGTAGGAATTTTAAATGAACCAAACTGGAGCATGTGTAACCCAGGCACCTAGTAGGGAGCTGTGTCTTTAAGAAACCCCTGTGGGGAGGTAGGAGTGAGTTGAGTGTTACTGTTGCTGGGCGGATTTAGCCTCCACACCCAGAAGTTTCTGGAGTTGGGTGGGGTAGTTTGGGGTCAGGCTCCATGAGGCTGCAGGCAGGGCAGGTGCTCATCTAAGTGAGCTGGGAGGAGCAGAGAGCAGGCTGCTGTTCCTCACTCTGCAGCAGGTGGTGATGGTGTTAACCCTCCACCAGGGATCATGGGCCATGCTAAATTATATGGTAGGTGGAACCTGGGAGGGGAAATCCCTTCTCCTGTACTAATTGTCTGTTAGTGCAGGTTTGAGTTTGGCCAAATTGCTGTAGTTACTTTCTCAGTCAATCGGACTCTTCAGCTCCTCGGTAAACGTAGTGTAGGGAATAATATCCGGACACATTGGGTGCAGGTGAAAACAAGCCGAGGAGTTCTTGGATTAAAGTATTTGCGCAAGAGAGCGTCTACACTGGCATGTGTTTTTGCGCAAGAGCATCTGTGCCAGTGTAGACGCTCTCTTGCGCAAGAAAGCTCCGATGGCCAGTTTAACCATCGGGCTTTCTTGCACAAGAAATGCATGCTCCTGTCTACACTGGCCTCTTGCACAAGAACAGTTGCACAAGAGGGCTTATTCCTGAGCGGGAGCATTAGAGTCCTTGCACAACAAGCCCTGATTTCACACATTAGAACGTCAGTGTTCTTGAGCAAGAACTCCCCGCCAGTGTAGACAGGCAGCATGTTTTTGCACAAAAGCGGCTGCTTTGGCGCAAGTTCGCACCAATGTAGACACAGCCTCAGTGTTTGTATTATCTTGCCTCAGGGTTTCTGAAAGTCTGTTCACTTGAGAGTTAACTGCCTGGTTAATCAGGGAGCGAGCTGCCTAGCAGTGATCCACGGTAGGGGAAGAGGCTGCCTGGACTCCAATTGCGAATCCCTGCGAGCAAGTGGAGAGATGGTTCAGACTCAGTGTATGGTGCAGATTGGACGAGCAGAGGCACGAACTGAGGCTTTGGGGAACTAAATCTGAGCTTCTGGGGCCTCTGACTTTTCCTGTTGTGTCTGTGTGGAGTGGACTGGTCACACTTTACTTTTGGTTTCCTCTTCACTTCTGTTTGCTGTCACTGTGGGCAGTATCTGTGGGTTAGACGATGGGCGTGTTCTGTTGTGAGAATTAGACAATTTGTTTCTCCATAAGATTTTATAAAGTTATTTAATTAAATTCAGTTCTTTAGTTTCTTTTGGAACGTGAATGTAGGGAGGCTGACACCAGGCAATCCTTGCTACTGTTCCTTAGAGATTGAACTCTGGCTCTCCAGTACTTTCTATGGGACTGGGATTTTTGTAGATGCTGGAGAAGGGCAGTGAAGTCTGGCCCACCCAAGGTTAAATCTCAGTTATAATGGGGGATTTAAACTATCCCCATCTTGACTGTGGACACGTCACTTCAGGAGGAGATACTAAGGGAAAGTTTAAATGACTCCTTCTGGGAACAGCTTTTCCTGGCACCCACACGGGGAGGGGCCATTCTTGCTCAGTGGAACACAGGATCTAATCCCAGAGGTGACAACAGGTGCACCATTTGGGAACAGTGACCATCAGATAAGTAGATTTAATATCCCCGTGGCAACAAAAACACCTGAGTGGTGCAGCTCTGAGGTATTTAATTTCAGAAATGGGAACGCCACAAAACAAGGCAGTTAGTTCAAGAGAAATTGAAAGTTACAGGGACAAAAGTGAAATCCCTGCAAGCTGCAGGAAAACTGTCTCAACCCACCACGCTAGAGGGTCAACTTAAATGTATACCCCAAATTAGAAGACTCAAAAGGGAATAGAAAAATACTGTGTAGTTTGTCAGAAGCAGGAAGTGGCTAACCAACCTGTGGGCCGCTGGACGATCGAGATGAGAAAAGATGATAAGAATATTCCGAGAAACAAAATGAATTCTTTGCATTGGTCTCCACAGTTGAGGTTGTGAGGGAGATTCTCACCCCTGACTAGTTCCTTTCACGTGACACATCTGAGGAAATGCCTCTGACTGAGGTGTCATTAGAGGAGATTACAGAACTAACTACTCGCTGGGGTTTGTAAACTATTAATTAAATCTCCTTCTGTGACAGATAACTTTGAAGATAGTGAATGTGACACCAGTTTTCAAAAGGGCTCTAGAGGTGATCCTGGCAATTACAGACTCGTAAGTCTAATGTCAGTATCGGGCAAACTGGTTGAAATCCCAGGAACAGACTTGAGTCGGCCAGCCCCAGCCTCCTGTCTTGAATCTCCACATCCCATAGTTCAATATCTGTTCCCGTCTGGATACTTACAGACTGGGATCAAGTCACCTTCTCTTTGTTAAGCTATGGACTGAGCACTTAGATCTCTCAGCTCTTGTATGAAGGCAGGTTTTCTAATCCTGCAAAAGGAAGACAAAATTCACTTGTCATCAAAGTCAATTTTGGAGTAAAAAAGAAACTATTAGTCCCAGTGCACAGAATTTTTTCTCCAGGGAATATCGACATTCTGGGCTCTGCCTCCGCTAAAATTGGCCCTTGCACCTCATGAAGGGGGAGGTGGAGGATGGGGCTGATTGTCTGGTCCTGGTCCTGCGTGGTCTGTGATGTGAGAGTTACAGGTACTTTGCCGGTACTTCAGAAACTCTTCCTCCGTGGCGAGGTAGAAGATAGGACTGACACAGCTGTAGAAATACGCTGGAGCCAGGACAGAAGCCAAAGTGCTATCAGTGTCTTTGAAAGGCACAAAGTACGGAGCTGAAATCCACAGAAAGAAGAAGACGTGATACGGCAACCAGAAGAGGAAAAAGATCGGGATCAAGCAAAGAAGATTGTTGAGCGGCTGGGTGGCCTGGATCATCCGGTTCCTTCCCAACCTGACAGTGTGATCGATGCAGAGGGCTGGGATCAGGCTCAAGGCTAACGGGATCAGAAACGCAGCCAGGAACTGGAGGGCAACAGCGACTTTCGCACTCCCTGGATCCACTTGGAAATTCATGCTGGTGCTGGCAGGTGGGAAGAGGGATTCCCAGAGGTCACTGTACCGCAAGCTGAACCCAGCAGACAGGGCCCAAGTGCCCAGAGCCACCCAGGAGGCCAGGCAGGGCGTGCAGCGTTTCTGGGCCCACTCAGGCCGTGCGGCGAGGAAGCAGCGATGGACGCTGATGGCCGTGAGGAGGAAGGCGCTGGAGAACATGTGCAGGGAGGTGATGGTGCTGCTCAGCCTCCTGGCCCAGTCCACATGCAGGAAGTAGATAAAGACAAATCTGAGGGGCAGGGAGAGGATGAAGATGAAATCGGACACGGTCCGGTTCAGGAGCCACACGGTGCTGGCCGTCCTCTCCACACGGCAGCTGGCGATGTAGAGGACGTAGCCGCTCAATGGCGCCCCGGCGAGGAAGGCCAAGCTATAGAGCACCAGGAAGAACATCTGGAGGAACTCCATTCTCGGAAGTGCTACCCTGACGGTATCACCCCCTTCTCCTCAGGGCTGGGCGAGGGTGGGGCAGATGCTGGGCTGAGGGGGGGAAGGGAGAGCAGTGAAAAGGGCTGCAGGACAGGGACAGAGAGACAGAGGCAGCGTTTATAAACTCCCGGTCCCTGGGCTGAGCTGAGGTGGGATCGAATCCTTGTGGGCCGATGGCCCCAGTGGTACAAAGCCCTTAGAGGCAGCGAACTGCAGGGCGAGCAGGGGACCGAAAGGGTCGCCTCAGTGAAGTTGCTGCCGAGATGCAGGGTTTGTTTTCTCTGTACCCAGCCCCAACGGGTTTTGGTTTTACATCGGGGAGGGGGTTACCCAGCCCAATTTCAAATAATCACTTTAGCTTCTTGCTGATCATTTGTGTGTCCAAGCGGGGGAGGAGGCAAGGAGGGGAGAATTGCTCAGATGCAGAGACAGAGCCCTGGAGACGTCTTCCTCCCCCTCCGCCCTCCTGAGCCTCGCTCACCCCGGCCCACGCTACGGGACAAGATTGAATTCAGTAACTTCAGCTTTCATCTTTACTCAGCTTTTGGCTGTTTTCGACTTCCCCTACTCCTCATACGAGCACGGTTACTGGCCCTCTCAGTTTGGAGTCCCTCTCCGGGGCTTCACTAGATCCGCCAAATCAAAGCCTAGAAGACTGACGGACGCAGCTTCAATCTTTTCCGTCGGGTAGACATGGCCTGAAAATCCCAACTACTCTTTTTGCTGTTGGTTTCCCAAAGGGGCTGGCGACTCTCTGGGTTTATGTGAGAATGTACCAAGTGACCAATCTCCCCCCTACCCTTTTAAAAATGTTGTGAAGAGGATTTTCTGGCTTTTAACAACCGAGACAACAAATGAGCTCCCGGATAGTGCACCGGAGAAGGGGGGACCCCTGAGCTCAGATTGTCTCTCTCAACACCCAGCGGGTTGGGGGTTCATACCCTCTCACCAGAGGACACGCAACTAATGTCTACCCAGTGGGATGAGGGGGGTGGATGGGGCAGCTGGAAGGGGGAGATATAGCTGCGGGGAGGTGGGAGGGCAGTATGACACCCCGTGGGGGAGTTGGAGGGTTTTCCTCCTTTCCTTACCTGTGTCTTGGTGGTACGCAGCATCTCTGAGTCGAGCCCCATCCCAGGTCCCCCAGACGACTCCTGCAGCTCGCTCAGACTGACTCAGCCGGCAGCAGGAAGCCGTGTGTGTGTGGGTGTATCTGGGAGGGGGAGCAATGGAGAGAGACCACAGGATGTAGCTGGTCCAATCACTTCTGCAAAGCCTGGAAGGCCTCCAATGGCCATTGGTACATGCAGCTGTCACATGAATCACAAACCCAGGGCCAGTGGGGCAGGGCAGCCAGCAGAGAACTGGGGCTGAGACCAACACATCCAGCTCCTCTAGGTGAGGTTCCAGGAGCAGAGACCTCAGCCATGACTTTGCCCCCTCCGATCCCCTCCCAGCTGGGGAACGAGACCAGAGCTTGGCTGGGAATCGGCCACATGAGATCTGAACCCGGCTTCTGCTGCAGGGACTGCCCCCTGGCCCAGCCAGCACTAAGGAAATCCTCATGCAAGGCTAGAGACCACACAAACCACAGCCCAGAATCCCAGCCCTCAGAGTGGGGAACTGCAGTTGTGCATGGCAGTGCACACGGACTGGTACTCGCCGTTCTGAATTCACATGCCTGGTGAGGAATCCATTTCTCAAAGCCCAGTTCCTCAATCTCATTTGGTTTCTGTTTTGTCACATACTTGCTCACAGGTGTTGCAAAAATAATGATTGAAATGGCGGCGGGGGGGGGGGAGGGAAGGATTATATTGTGTAAGTTCGACAAATACAATTTGAAGAATTTTGCAGAATTTTAAAATATTTTGCGCCGCGGGTTTGGTTTTTTTCTTGTCGAATTTTAATTTTCCTGCAGAATTCCCCTCCCGGGTGCTTAATCTGCTCTATGCAATGTATTCCACAATGGCCCAGTAAAATGTGAAGGCAAACCATCGCGTAGGTTTGCCAGGTCTCCGGTTTTCTACCGGACAGTCCGGTATTTTGGGGCTCTGTCCAGTAAAAAAATCCAGAAAATACTGGACATTGCTGGTTTTCCGGCTGGACACCAGATGGAAGCCTGGCGGGGGCGGGGGCGGGGGCGGGGGCGGGGGCGGGGGCGGGGGCGGGGGCGGAGGGGAGTGGCTGGGAGCCCTGGTCGTGTGTGAGGCGGAGGGGCAGCCCGGTCTGTGCTCCTGCGCGATGGACAAGTGCGTAATGGCGCCGCAGCTGGACTGACTTGCGCTTTCTCTGGACCGTGCGGGGGACGGGCAGCGCCCTGGGATCTGCATGTGCCCGGGTCAGTCCTGCTCCCCTCTGGCCGATTTCTTCCCCCATCCCCTCCTGGCCAGCCGGTTGGTTCTCCTCCTGATCTTCAGAGCAGGAGCTGAGCTCTACCTCCCGCCAGCCGGTTGATCTTCCCAGCCAGCCTCGCTGCACCCCTCGCCAGCGCTGCTTCCAGCAGCCAGTTCTCCCCCCCTCTTCCTGAGCTCCCCCAGCCAGCCCCATTCCTGCCGGCTGCTCCCTTCCTCCAATTTCCCTCGGCCATCCCCACTCTGCCCTCCCCCCACCGACCAACTCTACTTTCTGTCGGCCGCCCCCCCAATTTCTGGCCAGTCCACGACCCACTCCCACCAGCTCTACTTCCTGCCCTCCTTCCTCCTGGTCCCCCCCTTCCTCCCGCCCAGCTCCGCTCCCCTCCCGGCCGGCCGGTATGTCTGGTATTTTGTCTAAGCCTACCTAGTAACCCTAACCATCGGTCGGCACCAGTGTGCAGGGGCACTTGTATTTCTAGCTCTGAGTTGGCACCGAAGTCACTCTGAAGTGCGGAGAAACTTGGGGCTACTCGGGACAAGTCAGAATCCTGCGAGGGGAACAGGAATCTGAAGATGAGAGCCACTGGTCCGCAGGGTCTTTGCCCACTGATAGGGCTGGGGGGGGGGCAGATTTTGGGGACCCTGACAGATTTCACCCCAGAACGGAAGCTGGAAGGTTGAATCTCACTTGCGAGTCTAGGTCCTGGAGGAATCAGACTCGGCATCTCAGAACTGATCCCCTTGTGACACACCCCACCTGTGGCCCCCCTCCCGGGAGCTCCCCTTTCTGGGGCAGGGTGGAGTGGGGGGAGGTGACTGAGCAAGGGGGAGAAGCTCAGGAAGGTGATTCTGCAAAGCCCCCGAGGCGGCCAGCTCCATGCAGGCCTCAAACAGCTCGGCCTATCACTGGGCCCTCTCGTGACGCAGGGTCTGAGAGACCATCTGATGTTGCAGCACCCGGGGCAGCCGCAGCCCCAGAGCAGGAGCTGAGCCGAGCCGGGGCCCTGTTGCTGCAAAACTCCAGCTCGCTCACACCTGGGGAGCCACCAGACCCAGCTGGGTCATTAAAGGCAAGCTGGGGGGGGGGGGGATTTGTGGGGCCCTTTGGCCCCACCCACCCATGAGCGATCTTGCCAGGTGGTGGTAGACACTAATCACTCCCCAGCCAGGCCGGAGCTCACAACAGGCGGCTCCAGCCAATTCCAGCTCTCTGCCCTGCCCCCCTGCGGCCCCGCTCAGAGCCTGGCCAGGGGCAGCTCAGTGCCCAGCCCGCCCCTCCCCCAACAGGTTGAGTTCCCCCCTGTGGCCCACCGAGTTCTGGGAGCCGGGATGGGGTCTCCCAAGCCCTGCAAATGGAACACGTGGGGAGCGGGAACACGAGAAACAGGGTGATTAGATTCAGCCAGGGCCGGGATGGGGAACAGGGTTGCCAGGGTTGAACCAGACAGGCCAGTATTGGAGGTTTCTGTTCGGGAAACAAATGGAGACAATCGAAATGTCGGGTATTTTTGGAAGGAGATGTCATGCAGATTGTGATGTCATGTCGAGTGTGGCCCGTTTTATTGTTGAAACCACCTGGCAACCCCAACTGGGGAGCAGCCAGCGCGGGTCCCAGCTGGCACCTGAGACTCAGAAGGGAACTCGCATTCTGGGGGCTGCAAACAAAGCCGGATTTGAACCGAGCCGCATCCCCCGACAGACTGGACCAGTGGGGGTGGAGTGGAGGGTGAGGGGGCAGATCCTCAGCAAACAGGCTTGGCCTCTCCTCTGGCCTTGTCTCCAGGGGCTGGGCTGGGGTGGAGGGTTCCCAGTCGTGATGTCACTTTCTAGCTCCTCCCGTTTGGCTGGAAGGGCCCTTTGCTGTGAGGTGGGGCAAGTCTCCCCTCAGTCTGTGCTCTGAGAAGCCTCCCTTGGCTGCAGCTCCGGGGCGGGGAGGGGAGGGGGGGGGAGTCCTGACTCACCATCTGGCTGCTCCATTGTCGTACCTGAAGGGCTGGGTGTGGGTGTTCCCAGAATCGCAACTTACTTCAGTAACACACACAGCAAGACTGCACAGCCTCAGCCACAAAGAGAGCGCAGGCACAATCCAACAGGGTTTTCATGTTCATCAGAGGAGGACTCCTCCCATGGCGGGCTCAGTACAAAACACCCCACGATTACATGACACTGGTGGAGGTGGGGGTACCAGGGTGCTGTTTGGAGGAGCACAGTGCCAGAGACACCTCCCTTTTAATTAAAATCCCCAAGAGTTAAACATCATCCCATTGGCCTCCACAACAGAGCTGGATATTTCTGCCTTTCCAAGACTTTCAATGGAGTTTTGCAGCCTCCCCAACACTTACAATTTGGCTGCGGCATTCGCCTGCTTCTCGTTTTTCTCAGCCTCTCTGATCCTGGAATCAGACGCTCAGGTGGGAATTTCAGCTTCCTTTGCTTTTCAGGTCACTTTCTAGCCTTTGTCATTGCAAAGAAATGCTTGAAAGAACCCCCAAGGAATCCGAACGCACAAAAGAACCCACAGGCCCCTTTCAAATCCACCTCCTGATGTTTTTGGCGGTGGCTGGTGAGGTTAGGAGGCAAATGCTTGGCTATGAAAACAATGGACTGGATTTTTCAAAGTGGCGAAGGGAGTTAGGCCCCAAATGTTCCCACTGCAGGTCAATAGGAGTTAAGATCCTAACTCACACAGGAGCATTTGGAAATCTCTACATTGATTGAATCCCATCGAGTGCAGGCAGGCAGTGAAACAGGGACAATTGTAAGTGTCGGTGCACAAACGGCAGAGGTCTAACGAATCAATTGGGTGAATTCGAGTTAGGCGATGAAGAGATTGGGGAAACAGGTGTCAGAAAAATATGGTGGGTCGTGGATGATCAGTAGGACATGGAAATACCCAGGTACCAATTATATTGGAAGAAAAGAACAGGATGGGCGGAGGGAGTAGGGGAGAGGAGGGAAGCGGCGCTGTTTATCTATATGTGAAAAGGGACGAGAATCAAATTAAGTAAGAATTTTAAATGAACCAAACTCTGGTAGTTACTTTCTCAGTCGGTGGGATTCATCAGCCCCTCTGTAAACCTAGCACTGGGGGAAGAGCCATTTCTGTGGTGGTGTTCTCCGTGTTTGTATTGTCTTGTGACAGGGTTTCTGTAAGTCTGTTCACTTGGGAGTTAACTGCCTGGTTGATCAGGGAGCGGGGCTGCCTCGCAGTGATCCACGGCAGGGGAACAGGCTGCCCGGACTCCAACTGAGGATCCCTGTGAGCAAGTGGAGAGATGGTTCAGACTCAGCGTATGGTGCAGATTGGACGAGGAGAGGCACACACTGAGGCTTTGGTGAACTAAATCTGATCTTCTGGGGCCTCTCCGACTTTTCCTGTTGTGTCCGTGTGGAGTGGATTGGTCACATTTTACTTTTGGTTTCCTCTTTGCTTCTGTTTGCTGTAACTGTGGGCAATGTCTGTGGGTTAGACAATGGGCGTGTTCTGTTGGGAGAATAAGATGATTTGTTTTTCCATAAGATTTTATAAAGTAATTAAACTCATTCTGTATTTTCTTTTGGAACGCGAATGTAGGGAGGCTGGCACTGGGCAGTCCTTGCTGCAATTCCTTAAAGACTGCACTCTGGATCTCCAGTACTTCCTGCAGAAGTTGGTGGGCTTGGGGGCAAAGGGAGAGGGTTAGATGCTGCAGAAGGGCAGTGAAGTCTGGCCTCCCAAGGTTACACTTGGACGTTCGATGGACAGTCATTCTATGCGCTAAGGACAATATAGAAGCATGGATACCTGACCAGTCATAGTGACTGTGCAATACTCATGGAGATTGGAGAGGCCATAAACAGTAAAAAAATTTCAACTATCCCCATATATTGACTGGGGACACGTTACCTCAGGACGGGATACTAAGAGAAAGTTTCTTGAGACCTTAAACGACTCTTTCTGGGAACAGCTTTTCCTGGCACCCACACGGGGAGGGGCCATTCTTGCTCAGTGGAGCACAGGATCAGATCAGCAGTGACATCACCTGCACTGCTTGGGAACAGTGAGCATCATATAATGGGGCCTGTCATTCCCATGGCAACAAAAACACCACATTTAATTTCAGAAAGGGGAACACCACAAAAATGCGGTGGTTAGTTCAACAGAAATTGAAAGCTACTCCCAGCCTCCGAGTTTCCTTTATTGTGTATGCCACACCCAACCCAGAGATCATTATTTCCCAAAACCGCTGTGTTTGTTATCTCTCTGTAGTTTCGGATTCTACTACCAGGGAGGCGGTCAATGATTCGAATGGCTGGGAAGACTGCCCCGATATAGCAGGTTCCACTCCAATCTTCTGACAGGCTGTGTCTACACTGGCCTCTTCTTTGGAAGAGGCATGCTAATTTCTAACTTTGGAATAGGGAAATCTGCGGGGGATTTAAATATCCCCCACGGGATTTAAATAAACATGGCCGCTGTGTTTTTTCCGGCTTGGGGAAAAGCCGGAAAAGAGCGTCCAGACTGGCGCGATCCTCCGGAATAAAGCCCTTTTCCGGAGGATCTCTTATTCCTACTTCAGGATCGCGCCAGTCTGGACGCTCTTTTCCGGCTTTTCCCCAAGCCGGAAAAAAGCGGCGGCCATGTTTATTTAGCATAGGATTTCCCTATTCCAAAGTTAGAAATTAGCATGGCTCTTCAGAAGAAGGGGCCAGTGTAGACGTAGCCACAGTGTTTTATAAGCCCTACGGCCACATATAAAGTAAGGGCCAACCTTTGCTGTTAAGGTTTTATGGCATTGGGGCTCCATCATCTACTGCAAATAGTACCCATCGATTCCGAAGTCATAAGGGCCTTTGTTTTTCTCCCAAGTATTATTTCTATACCAAACCTCATTCCGGACAACACTTATCTCACACCTGCTTTTTCCCACCCTGGCTCCTGAACCATTACATGTCCAACAGTATTCTCCAACTGGGGCTAGGGCTAGACGGATATGCCCTAGGTTAGTGAACCCTTTATCCTGCCAAGTATCATTTGGCCTCAATTCACTAAACAATGGGCCATTCCTCTGAGTGTTGTTCAGTGGGACTGGAATCATGGGGATGCCTCCTTCTGAATGTACAGGACTGTGAGCACATACCAAGCAATCTGTGGTATTAAATTCTTGGGAAACTTGGTTCATGAAAAGCATCAACACGTTTGAACCATATAGGTTGTAACTGCTAGGTATTAAAAACAAAATTACGCCTAAGTTTAGCATGAATTGTTTGTCCAGCCTCATGCCGGCTGTTCTTTAGGACTTCATAGTTTGCTTCACCTATCGCTGGCAGGTTCTCCTGGGCCGCAGCTGGTACTGTAGCCTTGGTCTCTCAGGATCATCTGCTTCTGGGTCTGGATTGCCGGTACCAGGCCTGCGCTGATCCCCGTCTACTTCTAGACCTCGGTTCTTGGTACCAGGTCTGCGGTGATCCCCGTCTACTTCTGGACCTGGCATCCTGGTACCAGGCCTGTGCTGATCCCCATCTACTTCTGGATCTGGGTTCCTGGTACCAGGTCTGCGTTGCTCCTTGTTGGGAGCCGACCTCTGTGGGGGCTGGAACCGGTTTGCAGTGGGAGGCATGGATCCAGGTGGGCAATCCCTCGCATTTTACAGCCATATGGGTGGTCAGAAGGACTTGGTAGGGACCCTTCCACCTGGATTCCAGGGCAGTCTTTCGCTGGTGAATCTTCACGCAAACCCAGTCTCCTGGTTGTAGTTTATGGTACGGCTAAGTTGGAGCCTCCTGGAAGGCGTCCTTAACCTGTGAATGATAGGACTGTACACACCTCATAAGTTCCTGCAATACTTGACTATGCTTCCTTTAACAAGTGTGGCATCAGGTAGGTCAATTTCCGAGCTGCTCAATAGTCTCATAGGCTGGCCACACACAATCTCATATGGACTGAGTCCAGTTTTCTGATTAGGAGTGGCTCTCATTCTCATTAGGGCAGTCAGGAGGGCTTCTACCCATGTTAAGCCAGACCCCTCACATATTTTTGCAAGTTTATTCTTTAACATCCCGTTTCGTCTCTCTACTGTTCCCGCGCTCTCTGGGTGTCGCACACAGTGCAGTGCTTGTTGGATAGAGTAGTACTTTCCCAAATTTTGTACAATTTGTCCAGTAAAGTGTGTACCTCTATCACTGGAGATCACGAGGTGTATTCCCCATGATGGGATGTATTGGTTTAGAAGTTTCTTTGCCACTGTGATGGCATCAGCTTTCCTACAGGAATAAGCTTCTACCCATCCTGAAAACAAGCAAACAATAACCAGCACGTATTCAAAGGATCAGCATTTAGGCAATTGAATAAAATCCATTTGTAAATTCAGGAATGGTCCCAAAGGCGGAGGTCTGGTTGCTGGAACTGTCTTTACAGATTTACCCACGTTATGGGCTTGGCAGACAGGGCAAGCCAGGCAGTAATCTTGGGCTGCTTGGGAGAATTTGGGAGCAAACCAATTTTGTTTTAGGGTTGCTACCATCCCCCCTTTGCCAACGTGTGACAATCCATGGAGCACGGAGGCGAGGTGAGGTAGCAAGACCACTGGGGCAACAATGCAGCCGTCAGAGCTGCACCAAAAGCGGTCTGGGTGCAAGGTGCACCCTGCCAGTCTCCACTCCTGCTTTTCCGATTCTGGGGCTTGGTCTTGCTGGAAGGTCAGTTCCGAAAGAGACGGAAAAGGAGCTGGCGATGGTAGGAGAGAAGGGTATAATGCTTCAGCCCGAGGAGGACATAAGGCGGCTGCCTTAGCAGCCCGATCGGCCATATCGTTCCCTATTGCAACTTCATTAGAAGAAAAGGAATGAGCTTCACACTTAAGAATAGCAAAAGCCGAGGGTAACAATACAGCATCAAGCAAAGCAGCCACATAAGGTCCATTCTTTATACAGTGGAGGTAAGAAAACCTCGCTGCTTCCAGAGTGTGCCAAAATCATGAACTACACCAAAGGCATACTGGGAGTCTATGTAAATAGTAGCAGAAGCTCCTGTAGCAATATGACAGGCCCGCGTAAGAGCCATTAACTCAGCCACCTGTGTGGAAGAAACAGCAGGTAAAGGAGCAGATTCCGCTATATCCCAGACAGTACAAACTGCATAGCCGCTACTAAAACTCCTCTAGAATGATATAAGCAAGAACCATCTGTGTAAAGCACAAAGTCAGGGTTTTCTAAGGGGATTTCAGAAAGGTCGGGTCTGGAAGAAGTGATTGTGTGAACAACTTGCAAACAGTCATGAGGATTGCAGGGAGCAGTGTAGCAGGATTTAAAGAGGTACAACAAACCACAGAAACATTAGGAGAACCGAAAAGGAGCCGTTCATATTCACAAGATGGGCATTAGAAAGGTTCTGAGTTTTCCCTTTCAAGAGCAACGCTGACACTGAATGAGGAACAGCCAATGTTAAGGGAGATTGTAAAACCAAAGGCTCCGCCTGCTCTAAAATTCGTGCGGCTGCTGCAACCGCACACAGGCAGGGAGGGAAAGAAACTGCCACAGGGTGAAGATAAGTACTATAATAAGCAAGAGGGCGATGTTTATCACCATGTTTTTGCACCAGCATACCCAAAGCACATCCTTCTTTTTCATGACAAAACAAAGGCTGTGTCCAGACTCAGGGGTTTTTTCGGGAAAAGTAGCCTTTTTCCGAAAAAACTTCCCCTGCGTCCAGACTCAAGCCACGTTCTTTTGAAATTAAATCGAAAGAACGCGGCTTTTCTTTCGATGGCGGTAAACCTCATTTCACGAGGAAGAACGCCTTCTTTTGAAAGTTCCTCTTTCGAAAGAAGGCGTTCTTCAATGTAAATAGGGCTTCTTCGAAAGAGAGCATCCAGACTCAATGGATGCTTTCTTTCGAAAAAGCAAGCCACAGTCTTGCTTCAACGTGCAGTCTTCAACGTGCAGTCTAGACATAGCCAAAGTGAAATAGTCTTTCGAAAGAGGCTTGCAGTCTAGACATAGCCAAAGTGAAATGACAGGAGTAATCGGGTAAGCCCAAAGCAGGAGCAGACCCCAAAGCCTGCTTTAGGGATGTGAAAGCAGCGTCTTGCTGACAGCCCCCCGCGGGATAGGAGAAGGGGTAGCATTGCGAGTGAGATCCTGGAGCGGTTTGGCTAACTGAGAAAAGTTAGGAATCCATTGTCTACACTAGCCAGCCATACCCAGGAGAGGACGGACTTGAGAAGGAGTAGTGTGCTTAGGGGCAGAAAGGATTGCCTGGATTCTGTCAGCAGAGAGGTGACGGCTCCCTGCTGAGAGGTTGTGGCCTAAATACCGAACAGTAGGCTTGCAGAGCTGAAGTTTTTGTTTAGACACTTTATGACCCTTTTTGGCTAGAGCAGCGAGAAGTACAAGAGAATCTGGTCTGCAGGCCTGAAGGGAAAGGCTGCAAAGAAGCAAATCATCGACATACTGAATGGCTACGTCTAGACTGGCATGATTTTCTGAAAATGCTTTTAACGGAAAACTTTTCCGTTAAAAGCATTTTCGGAACAGAGCGTCTAGATTGGCACGGACGCTTTTCCACAAAAGCACTGGGCACGGACGCTTTTCCACAAAAGCACTGGGCACCCCTATTTACTCTCGACCTCCATTAAGTTAAACTGACCTTGAGGGGTTCTGAAAGCTGCAGGCTCTAGCAGCCCAGGGCGGTATGGTCACTGACTCTTCCAGTGTCCGAGTTGTTTGCAATAGTGGCAAAATATTTGCATTTGTCACTGTCCTGTGGTTGCCTCGGCCGGCAGCATCCCCAGACCAAGGTGGTGCTACTCTCGGTGGTCCACATGAGCCCTGTGGTTGTCGTTCTGTGGGGCGCCATCGACCCCTGCCTGTTTTAGAAGGCAGTGATTGCAAAACCATCAGTTTAGGTTCTTTGTCCTGTTTAGCCTTTAGGCACTGTCTGCAGTGGTTTGCCACTGTCAAAAGGTCCTCTAAAGTTTTAATTTCCCGGCCTATAGTTATTTGCTTTAACTGGGTTTGGATATCCGAGTTCAATCCATTAACAAAAGCAGCACCCAGCGCCTGCTTAGCAGTGTCGGCTGGCTTGTCAATGCCAGAGTGCCTTTCAAACACTCTTGTAAGCCTTTCTAAATAGGCACCAAGTGATTCATTTTCTTCCTGCTTGCAGGTGTTAATTTTAACCCAATCTGTACGTTTGGGAAAGACTGCAAGAATACTATCAAGCAGTCTGTTCCTAGCATGGGTGAGAGCTGTGATATAACCTCGTGAGTCCGGATCTCCTGAAATAGGCTCAGGAGGCCATCCTGCCTTCTTTAAAATCTTGTCACGCTTATCATCAGGCAGAATCACCCTTACAAGCTGTCAAGGTCTTGCCAATTTGGATCATAAGACCGTATTACTAATGCCAGTTCTGATTTGAATTTTACCGGGTCTTCTTCTACTGGGGGAAAATCTTTGGCCATGGCATGTAACTCGATCCTGGTCCAGGGTTGGTAAACTCGCATGCACCCTCCTTGTGGGTTTGGGACTTCCCGTAAAGGACAAACTGTGGTTGGGCTAATATTCTTCCCCTCTGGGTGTTTCCCTGATCGCAACTGATATGTCACATGGTGCACTTCTTTTCCCTTTTGTTCCCTCCCACCATTAACTACTGGGCTCTCCAAATCTTCCTGGGACTGGGGAGCTGGGTCCGGATATGGTGGAGGATTCCACACAGAGCACAGGGCATCGTTCATGTCATCCTGTGAATCAGAGTTTGAGAGACAAGGATACATTTGCCCCATAGGTGGTGCTCTAGGCTGTGTTATTACTGCTTTAGGTTGAGCACGGGATTCTTTCAGCTGCTTAATCTGCACTTGCAGCTTTTCCTGAGTATCTTTAAAACGTCTCAGTTGAGATTCTTTCTTTTAAAAGTTTCTTCATACCATGGGAGATAGGCAGACCATTGCAGATCAGGAGTTTTCGTTCCACGACCCTTAAGAGTGCCCCTTAAATGTAGGATCTTAGTGGAATCAAAAGTCCCCAGTGATGAGAACTGCAGTTTAGGGTCGTTTTGGGTATGCAAATTCCACTTATCTAAAAACTTGCAAGTATTTTTCCCATAATGAGTAGACATAAAGCCGGACTGCCCTTAATAGGCACAGGAATTCCTGTAGACTGACTGTGACATAGTGGGGGTATCGGGCTGCTCTCTCTGCTGGCTCTGTGGTAACCCCCACTGGCTGCTGTCGGTACCACGGCCCATCAAGACAGGGAATGAGTCATTATGCAAAGAGGGTCTCTCAACCTGTCTGACCAGCTACCCCTGAAGGAGAGAAACAAAGGAAGGTGGAATGCCACCCCTGGCTGGGGGGCAGGGCTGGAGGAGAGTGAGTTAGTTTCTGTCTGGAATCATGGAGGAAGCCGCCAAAGCATCAGGCTGGGGGTTAGAAGCCCAGAACCCCCATATCAAGGGGGGCTGAGGCATCCTAGGCCTGTCCTGTAACCAGATGACATCTGTGCTGTGCTGTATCCTGGAGAAGCAATAAACTCCCTCTATTCTACTGGCTGGTGGAGTCTGTTCGTGCCATTTTGGGGGTGCAGGAGGCGGGGGAACCCCAACGCGTTGTCACACTGACCCACCCCCATTTTCTCTGTGCACTTTGAAAGACTCTGTGAGGCACCAAACCAGAGTTCACTTGCTCACACTATTTTCTTCTGCGATGCACCGAACCAGAGTTCACCTGCTTGCAAGATCCACCCCCCTTTTGGTTGTGAGGCATTGGACCAAAGTCTACCTGGCTCACAAGGGTTTCTGGCACCCGCCCCAGCCCGGCAGGATACCTCATCCTGGCACCTGGAGACAGCCTGACGGAATGGGGAACTACAATGGACTGGGGTTAGCCTTAAAGGTTAGTCTTACTTTCGCAAGTAACAGAGGGTATGTCTACACTAGCCCCCGAGTTCGAACTAGGGAGGCTAATGTAGGCATTCGAAATTGCAAATGAAGCCTGGGATTTAAATATCCCGGGCTTTATGTGCATGTTCCCGTCCGATCGCCATTTTTAAATTTCACTAGTCCGAAGTAACTGTACACGAGGCAGTGAAATGGTAATTCGAACAAAGTCCTTAGTTCAAATTAACTGTTACTCCTAATGGAATGAGGAGTAAGGACTGCCACGGGCAGTTACTTCGGACTAATGAAATTTAAAAATGGCAACCGGATGGGAACATGCTAATAAAGCCCGGGATATTTAAATCCTAGGCTTCATTTGCAATTTCGAATGCCTACATTAGCCTCCCTAGTTCAAACTAGGGGGCTAGTGTAGACATACCCAGAGAGAGACAACAAAGCTTTCCCATAGTTTCGTGTGCTGAAAGAGAGTAATGGCACCACACCAGTCTTTAGCATCCGAACACAGAGGGTCCAGCGCATGGCTGCCTCACTAGAGACACCGGTGTGCCCTTTTGGAACTGTGACACATAAGACAGGCCTAATAGACAAAGACAGACACAGACAAACAAAATGTTAGCCGCTCCACGAAAGTGAAATCCATAGCTCCCCTTACCCCGACGGCCGGCCATCACTCCAAATCCCAAGCCCTCTCCAGGAGATTTCGTAACAGGTATCCCCCTTACCTTCTATTGCATGCTTGAGAGGCTTGGAAGTGGAGCGCCGGTCCCTCCATCCGGGCAAGTGGCACATTAAGATCTTGGTGGAACCTCCAAATTGTCGAAGCAAAAGACTTCCTTGTGATTATGCGGCTAACAAAAAGCTTTATTGATCAATAAGGCACAAAGTGAGCCAAACCTGACCCCAGCAGAGCTGGGCCCAGTAAGACTGCTCAATACAAATCAAACCTAGTATTTTATACCCTTAACCAAACAAGTCTGATGTCAGGGCAAGAAATCAAAGTGAACTTCAAAGGGAAACTGCTATCAGCAAAGAAAGAAACAGGTATTAGGGAGTAGGAGCTTCAGCTCAAAATAGTTCATTAACGCATTCCAACAGCTCATCCTTCTGACTTTTCTCACATCGGTGAAGATCAGTTCACTCTCTAGTATACGTGAATTCACTCTCTAGTATATCTCAAATTGCCATTTCACTGCTGCGTGTAGCCGCACGGCAGTTACTTCGGACTAGTGGAATTTCAAAATGGCGATATTTAAATCCTGGGCTTCATTTGCAACTCCGGTTGCCTACATTACCAACCCTAGTTCGAACTAGGGTGGTTAGTGTAGACATACCCACAGAGATCTATAAACCCATGCCTGGCGTGGAGGAGGCACAGAAGGCAGTGGTACGTCCTCCTCCGCCTCATAACACAAGCACTAGGGGTTGCCAAATGAAATTAGTAGCGCACAGGTTTAAAACAAGCCAAGGAAGGATTTCCAGAGGGGAGGGGAAGGCAGGGCGCCCCGTGCGATGCTCTAGAAGAAGCTGTTCGGTCGGAGCACTTGGCTACAGGGATGCAGGGGAGCTCCCATCTTTGCTCCAGGCTTCCTGCCATGGTCAGCAGCAAGCCCCAGCCCTGAGGGCTTCCCTCCCTCACCATTTCAGAGGGGTGTGAGGGGCTGCAACCACACGTACCAGCTCCGTTGCTTTTCCTGCTTCCCTTGCCTAGGGAGTGAGAAGAAGCACCACGCCTGCTGCCTCCCTTCTCTGCATCACCCTCTTCCCCAAGCCTTTCCTCACCCCTGTCCCTGACTCCTGCCCCTGCTAGATCTCCTCACCCCCCAAGCTCCTGCCCTGACTCCTGCTACACCCCTCCACATCCCCCCTGCCCTGAGTCCCCAGCCACCAAGGGGGGGAAGCCGCTCTGTGGAGGATGTGGGGGGAGCTGCACTCAAGATTTCAGGGTTACAGGGGATTACCCAGAGCAGTAGGGGCCAGGAGCAGGAAAGGGAGGCAGCAGAGGCAGTGGGGGGCTGGGCCCACTTTGCACTCACTGACAGCAGCTGGGTGCTAAGCAGGCAGCAGAGGTTGGGGGAAGGGTGCACTTGGGTTGGGGAAGGGCAGTGATAGGATGGGGGGGCAGTTATTCTAGGTCTTGCACTCCCCTATAGAAGTGGCTTCCCAGGCTAAAACCTGTGGTTGGGCTGGCTGGGGGGTGGGACTGGCTCCTGGAGCTGGCAATGGCACACACACAACGGGCAGCTACGTAGGGCACTATGAAGGTTGGTGCCCTTTAGTGGCACCCTACCCAGCTGTACATTTGTGTATTGGGAGGGACAGTCCTGGATCCACCACGACACTTGGGACATTGCTCCCTGGGTCAGCGTCTCTGGCCGTTCAAAATGTTCCCCTCACGTCCCGGCTGAATTTGTCTGGGTGCAACTTCTGTTCCCTGGCTCATGTTAGACCTTCTTCAGCTGGACTGAAGAACCCCTTGTTCAATATTCGTTCCCGTCTGGATACGGACAGCCTGGGATCGAGTCACTTTCTCTTTGTTCAGCTACATGGATTTAGCCCCTAGATCTCTCAGCTCTTGTTATGAAGCAGGTTTTCTAATCCAGAAAAAGGAGGCCCAGAATTCACTTGCCATAAAGCACAATTTTGGGACCAAAAAGAAACTATTAGTTCCAGTGCACAGAATTCTTCCTCCAGGCAATATCAACATTCCGGGCCCTGCATCCCCAAAAATTGGCCCTACTGGGTACAACTCCTGGTGGGGAGGACTGGAGGGATGGGGCTAGTCGTTTGGTTCCGCTCCAAGTGATCGGTGGTGTGGGGGTTGCGAGCACGTTGTCGGTATCTCAGAAACTCTTCCTCCATGGTGAGGTAGAAGATGGGGTTGAGGCAGCTGTTGACGTATGTCAGGACGTAAGTAAATGCGCAGCCTATTTCCAGAAAAGGCCGAGAGGGCATAGCTGAGAGCTGCATGAAGAAGAAGACGTGATACGGCAGCCAGCACAGGATAAAGGTCGGGATCAAGCCGAGAAGGATCTTGAGCAGCTGGGTGGCCTGGATCAGCCGGTTCCTTCCCCGCCTGGCAGTGTGAATGACGCAGAAGGTTGGGATCACACTCAAGGCTAATGGGATGAGAAACCCAGTCAGGAACTGGATCGTGATGGCGACCTTCGCCCTCTCTAGATCCATTTGGAAACTCATTCTTGTGCTAGGAGGTGAGAAGAGGGATTCCCAGAGGTCACTGTACCGCCAGCTGAACCCAACAGACAGGACTAGTGTGCCCAGAGCCACCCAGCGGGCCAGGGAGGCCGTGCAGCATTTCTGGGCCCACTCAGGCCGTGCCACGAGGATGCAGCGATGGACGCTGATGTCCATGAGGAGAAAGGCGCTGGAGAACATGTGCATGGAGGTGATGGAGCTGCTCAGCCTCCAGGCCCAGTCTACATGCCGAGAGAAGATGAGGATGAATCTGAGGGTCAGGCAGAAGATGAAAATGAAATCGCACATGGCCCGGTTCAGGAACCAAATGGCGCTGGCCGTCCTTTCCATACGGCAGCCGGTGACAAAAAGAACGTAGCCATTCAATGGTAGCCCAGCGAGGAAGGCCAAACCATAGAGCACCAGGATGTAGTTTGGGAGGAATTCCATTCTCAGAGGAGCTGCTGACACAATATGGCCCCCTTCTCCTCAGGGCTGGGCGGGGGCGGGGCAGATGCTGGGCTGTCGAGAGGAAGGGAGAGCAGTGAAAAGGGCTGCAGGACAGGGACAGAGACAGAGGCAGCGTTTCTAAACTCCCAGTCCCTGGGCTGAGCTGAGGTGGGATCGAATCCTTGTGGGCCGATGGCCCCAGTGGTACAAAGCCCTTAGATGCATCGAACCGCAGGGTGAGCAGGGGACCGAAAGGGTCGACTCAGGGTTGCTGCTGAGATGCAGGGTTTGTTTCCTCTGTACCCAGCCCCAACGGGTTTTGGTTTTACATTGGCGGGAGGGGTGGTTTACAAGCCCAGTTTCAGGAAACTACTTTAGCTTCTTTCTGATCATTTGTGTTTCGAAGCCAGGGGAGGGGCGAGTTGCTCAGATGCAGAGACAGAGCTCTGGAGACCTCCCCCCCCCCCCCCCCCCGAGCCTCGCTTAGCCCTGGCCCACACTATGGACAATCATAGAATCATAGAATACTAGGACTGGAAGGGATCTCGAGAGGTCATCGAGTCCAGCCCCCTGCCCTCATGGCAGGACCAAATACTGTCTAGACCATCCCCGATAGACATTTATCTAACCTACTCTTAAATATCTCCAGAGATGGGGATTCCACAACCTCCCTGGGCAATTTATTCCAGTGTTTGACTACCCTGACAGTTAGGAACTTTTTCCTAATGTCCAACCTAAACCTCCCTTGCTGCAGTTTAAGCCCATTGCTTCTTGTTCTATCCTCAGAGGCCAAGATGAACAAGTTTTCTCCCTCCTCCTTGTAATACCCTTTTAGATACCTGAAAACTGCTATCATGTCCCCCCTCAATCTTCTCTTTTCTAGACTAAACAAACCCAATTCTTTCAGCCTTCCTTCATAGGTCACGTTCTCTAGACCTTTAATCATTTTTGTTGCTCTTCTCTGAACCCTCTCCAATTTCTCCACATCTTTCTTGAAATGTGGTGCCCAGAACTGGACACAATACTCCAACTGAGGCCTAACTAGCACAGGGTAGAGCGGAAGAATGACTTCTCGTGTCTTGCTCACAACACACATGTTAATGAATCCCAGAATCATGTATGCTTTTTCTGCAACAGCATCACACTGCTGACTCATATTCAGCTCCTGGTCTACTATAACCCCTAGATCCCTTTCTGCCTTACTCCTTCCTAGACAGTCGCTTCCCATTCTGTGTGTGTGAAACTGATTTTTCCTTCCTAAGTGGAGCATTTTGCATTTGTCTTTATTAAACTTCATCCTATTTACCTCAGACCATTTCTCCAATTTGTCCTGGTCATTTTGAATTATGACCCTATCCTCCAGAGCAGTCGCAACCCTCCCAGTCTGGTATCATCTGCAAACTTAATAAGCGTACTTTCTATGACAATATCTAAATCATTGATGAAGATATTGAACAGAGCTGGTCCCAAAACAGACCCTGCGGAACCCCACTTGTTATGCCTTTCCAGCAGGATTGTGAACCATTAATAACTACTCTCTGAGTATGGTTATCCAGCCAGTTATGCACCCACCTTATAGTAGCCCCATCTAAGTTGTATTTGCCTAGTTTATTGATAAAAATATCATGCAAGACCGTATCAAATGCCTTACTAAATTCTAGGTATACCACATCCACCGCTTCTCCTTTATCCACAAGACTCGTTATCCTATCAAAGAAATCTATCAGATTGGTTTGACATGATTTATTCTTTACAAATCCATGCTGGCTGTTCCCTATCACCTTGACATCTTCCAAGTGTATGCAGATGATTTCCTTAATTACTTGCTCCATTATCTTCCCTGGCACAGAAGTTAAACTAACTGGTCTGTAGTTTCCTGGGTGGTTCTTATTCCCCTTTTTATAGATGGGTACTATATTTGCCCTTTTCCAGTCTTCTGGAATCTCTGCTGTCTTCCATGATTTTCCAAAGATGATAGCTAAAGGCTCAGGTACAGGATGCATTTCACCAGGCCCTGGTGACTTGCAGGCATCTAACTTTTCTAGGTGATTTTTAACTTGTTCTTTTTTTATTTTATCTTCTAAACCTACCTCCTTCCCACTAGCATTCACTATATTAGGCATTCCTTCATCAGACTTCTCGGTGAAGACCGAAACAAAGAAGTCATTAAGCATCTCTGCCATTTCCAAGTTTCCTGTTACTGTTTCTCCTCCTCACTGACCAGTGGGCCTACCCTGTCCTAGGTCGAATTCAGCCATGTTCAGCGGCTTCAGCTCTGTTCATCGTTACTCGGCTTTTCGCTCCCTTCGACATCCCTTACGCCTCGTAGGAGCAGTGCTACCGCCCTCGAGCAGAGCGCCCCTCTCACGGGCTTCACTAGACCGGCTGAATTGAACCCCGGCAGTTTAACAGCAACAGGTTCGATCTCTGTCATGTAGACATGGCCTAAGAGTCCCAAATTCTCTTTTTGCTGTTGATTTCCCAAAGGGGCTGGCAACTCTCTCTCTCTCTCTCTCTCTCTCTCTCTCTTTTTGAGAATTTAACCAGTGACCAATCCTCCCTCTCCCCCTGTCCTTTAAAAAAAAAAAAGGGGGATTTCCCGGCTTTCAACAACACTGACAACAAACCAACCCCCGGGCAGTGCACAGAGGAAAGGGGAGGCCCCTAATGCCTTTTGTCTAATGAAAGGCTGTTGCAAGAGACAATTTGAGTGGCTGGACAGGGAGTCAGGACTCCTGGGTCCATCCCGGACTCTGCCACTGAACCACTCAGGGAGCTTGGCCCAGTCATGTCACAGCCTTGGGCCTCAGTTTCCCCTCCAAACATTTGCTTGTGCAGCACCCCTTGAGATGGGACCCCTGAGCACACACAGTGTCACTCAACACCCAGCGGGACGGGGTCTCATGACCTTTCACCAGAGGAGGCAACTAATGTCAACTGTCTCTAGCCAGTGGGATGAGAGGAGTGGAGGGGGCAGGAGAACGGAGGAGATTCAGGGGACTGCGGGGGGCGGAGAGGGCAGAATGACACCCTGTGGGGCAGCTGGAGGGTTTCCCTAATTTCCTTACCTGTGACTTGAGGGAACGCAGCGTCTCCGAGTCGAGCCCGGTCCCAGGTCCCCCACACGACTCCTGCAGCTCACCCGGACTGGCTCAGCAGGAAGCCGTGTGTGTGGGTGTATCTGGGAGGGTGAACAATGCGGGGAGACCACAGGATGTAGCTGGTACAATCACTTCTGCAAAGCCTGGAAGGCCTCCAATGGCCATGGCTCCATGCAGCTGTCACATGAATCACAAGCCCACAGCGAGTGTGCCGGGGAGCCAGCAGAGATCAGGGACGGAGACCAACATGTCCAGCCAGCTCCACCAGGTGAGGTCCCAGGAGCAGAGACCCCAGCTGGGACTTTGCCTCCTCCAGTTCCCTCCAGGCTGCGGAAGGAGACCAGAGCTTGGCTGGGATTCGGCTACATGAGATCTGAACCCGGCCTCTGCTGCAGGGACCTTTCCCGTGGCCCACCCAGTGCTAAGGAAACCCTCATGCAAGGCTAGAGATCACACAAACCACAGCTCAGGATTAATGGCCAGGATCCCAGCCCCTATATCCCTGTTATGCCTGCTCCCCTTCCCCCGCACTCTGACTTCGCCCTGCACCTGGGAGTGGGGAACTGCAGTTGTGCATTGCAGTGCACACGGATTGTTACTCGTCGTTCTGAATTCATGTGCCTAGTGAGGAATCCATTTCTCAAACACCAGTTCCTCAATCTCATTTGGTTTCTGTTTTGTCACATGCTTGCTGACAGGTGTTGCAAAAATAATGATTGAAATTGGGATTATATTGTGTTAGTTTGACAAATAAATTATGTGGAATTTTGGAGAAATTTTAAAATATTATACGCAGCAGGTTTGATTTTTTTTTGTAGAATTTTTAATTTTTCAAGCAGAATTCCCCTGCCAGGTGTTTACTCTGCTCTATGCAATATATTCCACAATGGCCTGGTAAAATGGGAAGGCAAAACATCTGTCAGCACCTGTGCACAGGGACACTTGTATTTCTAGCTCTCATTTGGCTCACAAGTCGTTCTGAAGTGTGGAGAACCTTGAGGCTGCGCAGGAGAAGTCAGGGTATGTCTAGACTACATGACTCTGCCAACAGTGGCATGTAAATTAGACATACCAACATAGTCAATGAAGCGGAGATCTAAATATCCCCCACTTCATTAGAATAAAAATGTCTGACACATTGTGCCAGCTCAGCTGTTTGTCGGCACAATGCGGAAGTCAAGACGGGGATCTGTCGAAAAGGAAAGTCTTTGTGGACCAATTCTGTAAACCACGTTTCACGAGGCATAAGGGATCAGTCGACAAAGGCTTTCCTTGTCAACCGATCCCCGTCTTGACTGCCACGGTGTGCCGACAAACAGCTGAGCCAGCACAACGCGGCGGCCATTTTTATTTTAATGAAGCGTCGGCAGAGGCATGTAATCTAGACATACCCTCAGAGTCCTGAGGGGAACAGGAATCCGGGTAGATTAAGAGCCACTGGTCCTCAGGGTCTTTGCCCGCTGAAAGGACTTTGGGGCAGGGGAGCAGATTTGGGGGTCCATGGCAGAGTTCACCCCAGAATGGAAGCTAGGAGGTTGACTCTCACTTGCTAATCTACGTGCTGGAGGAATCAGATGCTGCATCTCAGAACTGATTCCTCACGACACCCCTCCACACCTGCGGCCCCCCTCCAGGGAGCTGTCCTCTCAAGGGCAGGGAGGAGCAAGGGGGGAGGTGGCTGAACAGGGTGGACAAGCTCAGGAAGGCGACTCTGCAAAGCCCCCGAGGTGGCCAGCTCCATGCAGGCCTCAAACAGCTCGGCCCAGCACTGGGCCCTCTCGTGACGCAGGGTCTGAGAGACCATCTGATGTCGCAGCACCCGGGGCAGCCGCAGCCCCATAGCAGGAGCTGAGCTGAGCCGGGGCCCTGTTGCTGTAAAACTCCAGCTCGCTCACACTTGGGGAGCCACCAGACCCTACTGGGGACATTAAAGGAAAGCTGGGTCTGGGGTGATTTGTGGGGCCCACTGCCCTTCAGCCCCGCTCACCCATGAATGACCTTGCCAGGTGGTGGGAGTCACAAGTAACCCCCCCGGACAGGCTGGAGCTCCCAACAGGGGTCTCTAGCCAACCCCCAGCTCCCTGCCCTACCCCCAGAGCTGCCCAATGTGGTCCTGTTCCAAGCCTGGCCAGGGGCACCTCAGTGCTTAGCCCACAACTCCCCCGACGGGGGGAGTCCCCCCCACAGCTGTGGGAGCTGGTCTGGGGTTTCCCACGCCCTGAGACCGGACCACATAGGGGAGCCAATGGCGAGCAGGGTGATTAGCTGCAGCCAGAGCCGGGCTGCGGCGGGGAGCAGTGGGGGTCCCAGCTGGCACCTGGGAAACAGAAGGGAACTCGCAGGCTGGGGGCTGCAAACAAACCCAGATTTGAACCGAGCCGCATCCCCCGACAGGCGGGGACCAGCCAGGGGCAGATCCTCAGCCGACAGCCTGGGACTCTCCTCCGGCCAGGACACCCGCCCCCACCCAATGCCCTGGTGCCCAGATGTGTCTCCAGGGGCTTGCTTGGGGGGGGGGGGTCCCAGTCATGATGTCACTTCCCTTCTCTCTAGCTACTCTCAGTTGGCTGGAAGGGCCCTTTGCTGTGAGGTGGGGCAGGCTGTCCCTCGGTCTGTGCTCTGAGAAACCCCCCTTGGCTGCAGCTCCGGGGGCGGGGGGGAGGATTCTCTGGTGGGGGCCGATGAGCCCTGAGTTGCCATCTGGCTGCTCCAGCCTCGTACCTGATGGGCTGGTTGTGGGTGTTCCAAGAATCACAACTTATTTCAGTAACACACACGCAGCAACACTGCACAGCCTCACCCACAAGGAGAGCGCAGCTACAATCCAGCAGCGTTTTCATGTTCATCGGATGAAGACTCTCAGAGGGACTCCTCCCATGGCAGTCTCAGTACAAAACACCCCACGATTACATGACACTGTGGAGGTGGGGGCACCAGGGTGCTGTTTGGGGGTGCTCAGTGCCAGAGACACCCCCATTGTATTTAAAGCCCCCAACAGATAAAATCACCTCACCCCATTGGCCTCCACAACAGGACTGGATATTCCTTCCTTCCCATTTGTTTCAGTGCAGTTTTCCAGCCTCCCTGACACTTACAGTTTGGCTGCAGCATTCGCCTGCGTCTCATTTTTCTCAGCCTCTCCGGTCCTGGAATCAGATGCTAAGGTGGGAATTTCAGCTTCCTTGGTTTTCAAGTAAGTATCTAGCTTTTATCATTGCAAAGAAACCCTTGAAATACCCTGCCCACCCCCAAAGAATCAGAAAGACCCAAACAACCCACAGGCCCTTTTGAACGCACCTCCCGATGTTTTCAGGGGCGGCTGGTGAGGTTCGGTGGCTCAGGCTTGGCCATGAAGATGCTGGACTAGATTTTTCAAAGTGTCAAAGGGAATTAGGCACCACATTTTCCTTCTGAAGGCCAATAGGTGTTAAGCCCCTAACTCACACAGGAGCATTTGAAACCCCTACATTGATTGAATCCCATCGTGTGCAGGCCGGCAGCGAAACAGGGACAATTGTAAGTGTCGGTGCACAAACGGCAGAGGTCTAACGAATCAATTGGGTGAACTCGAGGTATGAAAAGAAGAGATGGGTGAAACAGACATCAGAGAAACTTGGTGGATTGTGGATGGTCAATGGGACAGGGTAATACCTGGGTACCAATTATATCGGAAGGGCAGAAGAAGCTGGGCGGGGTGGGGGGTGCTGTATGCCTATATGTGAAAAGAGCAGCGAATCAAATTAAGTAGGAATTTTAAATGAACCAAACTGGAGCATGTGCAACCCAGGCATCTAAGTGGGGAGCTTTCTCTTGAAGAGACCCCAGTGGGGAGGTAGGAGTGAGCTGAGTGTTACTGGGCACATTTAGCCTCCACACCCAGAAGTTTCTGGAGTTGGGGGGGAAGTTTGGGGTTAGACTCCATGAGGCAGCAGACACGGCAGGTGCTTTTCTATGGGCTGGGTGAGCTGGGAGCAGGGCAGGCTCAAGGTTTTGACACCCCCACCCCTCCACAAAAAACAAACAAACAGGAAAAAAAAAGGGGGGGGAAATTCTGTTGAAGGAAAAAAAAGGGGGGGAAGGAGACCAAAGTTGTTGAGCAAAAAAAAGACCCAAATCTTAAGCCCAAAAACAAACTGCATGTCAGGGATAGAAACAGGGGAGAAGTTGAACACTAAGACTTGCTTCCCCTTGGTCTTTTGGCCGGTAGCCATTTTGTGCCGGCAGCCTTGTGGAACCAGGTAAGCATGGGGGCTGGGGTCGGGGCACTGAGGGTTTGGGGCCCGGGGAGGGCTCGGGGCAGGGGGGGAGGCCGGGTGCTGAGTGTTTGTAGGGTTGCCAGGTGCCCGTCATTTTCACCTCCTGAACAGGGAAAAAACCAGAAAATACCTGACATCTCAGGTGTCCGGTAGTCTCTGAATTTTTTTACCAGACAGGAGGCAAAAATGCCGGACTGTCTGGGTGAATATTGGACACCTGGCAACCCTAGGCGGGAAGGGGGCATCCTACCTGGGATTTCCACATGATGTAGGCGGAGGGGTGGCTGATGGCCGGGTCCAGGCTGTGAGTCTGGTGGAGCGGAGCCTCTGCTTGGAGTGGAGAGGCCCTTGGAGGAGGTTGCGGCCACCAGGGAGGAGCAGGACGCAGGAGACAGGGTCGGCCAGCAGGCGCACATGGTGCCAGAGCTGGCTGCGCAGCTGCAGCATCTCCCACGGCCCTTTAAAATTGGCAGGGCAGGACTGGGCATTGCCATGGGTGGCGTTGGCTGCTTAGCGACTGCTGGGGTGAGGAGGAGCAGGAGAGGAGACGGGGCGGCCAGCAGGCTGCGGATTCACATTGATGCCAGCTAGCTGCGCAGCCACGGCATTTCCCACGGCCCTTTAAAATCGGTGGGGTGGGGCTAGGCATTGCTGGGGGTTGGGGCCGGCTGCTTATCTGAAATGCTGCCCCTGGCAAAGTGCCGCCCCAAGCACCTGCCTGATTTGCTGGTGCCTAGAGCCGGCCCTGGCTGGGAGATGCTGAGGGAGGAGCAGAGAGCAGGCTGCTGTTCCTCTCTCTGTAGCAGGTAGGGTATGTCTAGACTCCATGGCTCCATCAACAGAGCCATGTAAACTAGTTTATCCGGCATAGGCAAAGAAGCGAGGATTTAAATAATCCCCTCTTCATTAAAATAAACATGGCCGCCGCGCTGTGCTGACGATCAGCTGATCTGGCACAGCGCCGCAGTCGAGACGTGGATCTGTCAGCTGGGGAAGCTTTTGCCGACTGATCCTGTAAACCATCTATGGAGCCATGTAGTCTAGACATACCCATAGTGATGTTGTTAACCCTTTACCAGAGATCATGGGCCATGCTAAATTATATGGGAGGGGAAATTCCCTCTTCAGTGCTAATTGTCTGCCCTAATGCTGGTTTGAGTTTAGCCAAACTCTGGTAGTTCCCTTTCTCAGTCAGTCAGATTCATCAGCTCCTCTGTAAACCTAGCACTGAGGGAAAAGCCATTTCTGTTGTGTTGTTCTCCATGTTTGTATTGTCTTGTAACGGGTATGTCTACGCAGCAAAGTTATTTCGAAATAACAGCCGTTACATCGAAATAACTTTCCTAGCATCTACACAAGCCAACTGCTATTTCGAAATTAATTTGAAATAGTGGAGGGATAATTTCAAAATTGGAAAACCGCATTCCATGAGGAATAGCGCCAATTTTGAAATTGCTATTTCAAAATAAGCGCTGTGTAGATGCTTATTTTGAAATAGAGGGCCTCCGGCCCTTCCCAGGGTGCCCTGCTGTCTGCCATGGCCACAAGGTAACTTCTGACCTGATACAGTTCTAGCTAGCCTTAAATGAGAGTCAGCATCCAATCAGTGTGGACGCGCTATTTCGAAATAGCAAAAAGATATTTCAAAATGCATTTTGTGTGTAGACGCGCTATTTTGAAATTAGATATTTCAAAATAATGCTGTAGTGTAGACACACCCAGGGTTTCTTTAAGTCTGTTCACTTGAGAGTTAACTGCCTGGTTAATCAGGGAGCAGGGCTGCCTAGCAGTGATCCACAGAAGGGGAGGAGGCTGCCTGGACTCCAACTGAAGATCCCTGCGAGCAAGTGGAGAGATGGTTCAGACTCAGCGTATGGTGCAGATTGGACGAGCAGAGGCACAAACCGAGACTTTGGTGAACTAAATCTGAGCTTTGGGGGCCTCCGACTTTTCCTGTTGTGTCCGTGTGGAGTGGACTGGTCACATTTTACTTCTGGTTTCCTCTTTGCTTCTGTTTGCTGTCACTATGGACAGTGTCTGTGGGTTCTGCCATAGGCGTGTTCTCTTGTAAGAATTAGATGATTTGTTTCTTTACTTTAGTTTCTATTGGAACTTGAATGTAAGGAGGCTGACACTGGACAATCCTTGCTGAAATTCCTTACAGACTGAGCTGTGGGTCTCCAGTACTTTCTACGGGACTGGGGATTTTTTAGACACTGGAGAAGGGCAGTTAAGTCTGGCCCATCGAAGGTTAAATCTTAGTTATAATGGGGGATTTAAACTATCCCCATCTTGACTGGGGACACGTCACTTCAGGACGGGATAGTAAGGGAAAGTTTAATTGACTCCTTCTGGGAACAGCCTTTCCTGGCACCCACATGGGGAGGGGCCATTCTTGCTCAGCGGAGAGCAGGCTCTGGTCCCAGAGGTGACAACAACTGCACCATTTGGGAACAGTGACCATCAGATAATTAGATTTAATATCCCCAATGGCAACAAAAACACCTCAGCGGCCCAGCACTGGGGCATTTAATTTCAGAAAGGGGAACACCACAAAAATGAAGCAGTTAGTTAAACAGAAATTGAAAGTTACAGGCTAAAAGTGAAATCCCTGCAAACTGCAGGAAAAAATGTTGAGTATGGGGTGTGCATGGGGGAGGGATATCTCAGTGGTTTGAGCATTGGCCTGCTAAACCCAAGATGGTGAGTTCAACCTTGAGGAGGCCATTTAGGGATCTGGGGCAAAATTTGTCAGGGATGGTACTTGGTCCTGCTGTGAAGGTAGCAGACTGGACTCAATGACCATTCAAGGTCCCTTCCAGTTCTAGGAGATGGGCATCTCCATTCATTATTGTGTTGAAACGCACCACGCTAGAGGGTCAACTTAAATGTTTACCCCAAATTAAAGGACTCAAAAGGTAAAAGCAAAAGAACGTGGAGTTTGTCAGAAGCAGGAAGCTGATAACCAGCCAGTGAGGCCACTGGACGATTGAGATGTGAAAGGACGATAAGAACATTCAGAGAAAGGACATGGATTCTTTGCATTGGTCTCCAGGACTGAGGGTGTAAGGGAGGTTCCCTCACCTGAGCAGTTCCTTTTAAATGATACATCTGAGGAAAAGTCTGTGACTCAGGCGTCATTAGAGGAGATAACAGAAGAAAGTGATGAGATCAATACATCACCAGGAGCAGACAGTATTTCTAAAGGAACTCAACAGTGAAATTACAGACCTGCTCGCTGTGGTTGTAACCTGTTACTTAAATCCCCTTCTTTGCCAGATAACTGGAAGGTAGCGAATGTGACACCAGTTTTAACAAGGGCTCTAGGGGTGATCCTGGCAATTACAGACGGGTAAGTCTAACGTCAGCTTCGTGCAAACTGGTGGAAATCCCAGTTAAGAGCCGACTTGTCAGACACAGTGATAAACACAATTTGTTGGGGAAGATTCAACATGGTTTTTGTAAAGGGAAATCCTGCCTCACTGATGTACTCGAGTGCTTTGAGGGACCCAAAAACACGTGGACAAGGCGGATCTAGTGGATTTTGCATATACGATGAGACACGGTGGGAATGTGCCCAGCCTGGTTTATTGTAAGTGAAGCCCAGTCTCCAGTGCCCTGGCGCAGACGTCTACAGTTCTACTAGTACCTGAGTACCCCTGACAATGGACTGAGTGCAGGCAGTGGTGGGGTTTCCCGCTGCCCCTGGGCTGGACAAGGGCAGCTCCTCTGAGATCCATGGTTAGACCTAGACACAGACAAGTTACACCTCGCTGCTGATGTGTCAGGGTGCTGACGTCGTTAGATGCCACCCAGTAACTTGTACATGGGAGTTGGACCTAAGCATCTCTGTCCATCACTCTGTCATGCTGGCCCTGTCCTGAACCAGGGTCAGGGTGTGTCAAGGCTGTTCCCCATTCTGGCACAATGAATGCAGAAGTGGGGGCCCACAATTGCACCTGAAAACCTGATCTTCACAGGCTTTGGTACAAAACTTACTCCCAAATCCTAACACCCGGACTTTGGGAAATTAAAAACAAAAAGAAAAACACTGCCACCTCCCAAGTATTACAAGAAAAAACAGGGAAGAGATCGCTTGAGAAATCTCAGCCCCAAAGTAAAACCAGACTTAAAAATTCACCATTACCAGGTTTAGTGGAAAAAGAAAGAACTATTATTTGCAAAACAATTCCCCAGTTACAAGCATGGTATGAATGCCTAAATGGGAAGAGCCACCAATTAATATCCTCATGGAGGATTCCCCCATGGGCCAAAACTTAGTTACAAAAGAGAGGAAAAACCATTTCTAACAGCACAGACATCAAATCCAAATTCCCAAACTGAAAACAATAAAACGTGACAGATTTATCTAGACTTGGCCCTACTTACACATAATGAAGAGTCTTTTTCTTGGAAACAGACCTGTCTTCTGTCTCCCTCGGTATCTAGAGAGCAAACTGGCTCAGAGACAAAGGAGGGAAAAGTTAAAAATTCCTTTGTCTCAGTTTGAAATCCCTACCTGCCTGACCATTGGCTGACTAGGTTAACCGCTTAGTCCCCAGGCTGCTAGTCAATCGTCATGGTTACGACAAGGTGTCACTCTTATCTGTGAGGAGTGTGTTGGTCCCAAGATGTTTCTGAGCCAGATGTTCTGGTGCCACCCCTCTGGACTGTTTTCGGCCTGTGCCTAGTACATCTGAGGCATGGGTATTTTTGCAATATCAGCCCGGTTCCTGATGGATTGGGGGAGACGGGCCTGCCTCTTGCTTAGAGCTCAAGTTTGCTTTGTATCAGCAAAATTGTGTCTGCTTTCAGCTAGGCCTCAGGCCTCACCCCTGGCCTGACAGAGCTCTATAAACCCATAACTGGCGTGGAGGAGGTACATAAGGTGGTGGTACGTCCTCCTCCTCCTATGGGTCGCCAAATGAAATGAGTAGGTGGCAGGTTTAAAATAAGCCAAAGGCGGGATTTCCAAAGTGGAGAGGAAGGCAGGGAGCCCGTGCGGTGCTCCTGCAAGAAGCGGGCTGGTTATTCAGGACACTCGGCTGTAGGAGGGATGCTCCCAGCCTGGCTCCATGCTTCCTGCCATGCTCAGCAGCAGGCTTCAACCCTGAGGGCTCCCATCCCCCACCCTCACCATTTAAGGACGGTATGAGGGGCTGCAGATGCACGTACCAACTCCCTGTTGCTTTTTCTGCTTCCTGTGCCTAGAGTGAGGGGAAGTACCGAACCTGCTGCCTCCTTCCTCTGCCCTGAGCCTTTCCTCACCTGTGACCCTGACTCCTGCCCCCTCTAGATCTCCTCACGCCCATGTTCCCCCCTGACTCCAGCTACACCTCCTCCCTGCCCTGAGTCCCCAGCCACCAAGTGGGGGAAGCCGCTCTGTGGAGGATGGGAGGACTGAATTCAAGATTTCAGGGCTGTAGGGGGTGGCCCCAGAGCTGTAGGAGGCAGGAAAAGCGAAGAGAGGCAGCAGGGGTTGGGGATCCTGTGGGGATGGGAAGTCTGGGGGGGCTGGGCCCACCCTGCATTCACTGACAGCAGCAAGGTGTTGAGCAGGAAGGAGAGGTTGGGAGAAGGGTGCAGTCGGGTTGGAGCAGGATAGGGACAGAGCTGGGAGGTATACCCCCCACGCACACCCTTCGAGGGTGAAGTCCATTGGGGGGACTGGCTGGAGGATGGGGATGGCACCTAGAGCTGGCAATGCCACACACACAGCGGGCAGCTACGTAGAGCACCATGAAAGTTGGTGCCATTTGGTGGCACCCTACCCAGCTGCACATTTGTGTATTGGGAGGGAGCGTCCAGGATCCACCACGAACCTTGTGAAATTGCTCCCTGGGTCAGTGTGTCTGGCTGTTCAAAACATCCCCCTCATGTCCAGGCTGAATTTTTCTAGGTGCAACTTTGACATTCCAGGCCCTGCGTCCCCTAAAATTTGCCTTACTTGGTGCAGCTCATGGTGGAGAGGGCTGGAGGGATGGGGCCAGTCGGCTGGTTCTGGCCCTGAGTGGTCGGTGGTGTGGGGGTTGCGAGCACGTTGTTGGTACCGCAGAAACTCTTCCTCCATGGTGAGGTAGAAGATGGGGTTGAGGCAGCTGTTGACATACGTCAGGACACAAGCAGATGTGCTTCCTATTTCCAGAAGAGGCCGAGGGTGCGTAGCTGAGAGCTGCAAGTAGGAGAAGATGTGATAGGGCAGCCAGCAGAGGAAAAAGGTTGGAATGAAGCCAAGAAGGATCTTGAGGGGCTGGGTGGCCTGAATCAGTCGGTTCCTTCCCAGCCTGGCAGTGTGAACGACGCAGAAGGTTGGGATCAGGCTCAAGGCTAATGGGATCAGAAACCCGGCCAGGAACTGGATAGCAACTGCGGCCTTGGCCCTCTCTATATCCAGTTGCAAATTCATGCTGGTTCTGGCAGGTGGGGGGAGGGATTCCCAGAGGTCACTGTACCGCAAGCTGAACCCGGCAGACAGGGCCCATGTGCCCAGAGCCACCCAGCAGGCCAGGCAGGGCGTGCGGCGTTTCTGGGCCCACTCAGGCCGTGCCATGAGGATGCAGCAATGGATACAGATGGCCATGAGGAGGAAGGCACTGGAGAGCATGTGCAGGGAGGTGATGGAGCTGCTCAGCCTCCTGGCCCAGTCTATGTCCTGGATGAAGATGAAGGTGAGTCTGACGGGCAGGCAGAGGATGAAGATTAAATCGGACACGGCCTGGTTGAGGTACCACACTGCGCTGGCCGTCCTCTCTGTACGGCAGCCAGTGACAAAGAGGACGTAGCCGTTCAATGGCGCCCTGGCAAGGAAGGCCAAGCCACACAGCACTAGGAAGAAGACCAAGAGAAACTCCATTCTTGGAGGACCTGCTCTCACAATATGGCCCCCTTCTCCTCAGGGCTGGGCGGGGGCGCGGCAGACACTGGGCTGTCGAGAGGAAGGGAGAGCAGTGAAAAGGGCTGCAGGACGGGGACAGAGAGACAGAGGCGGTGTTTATAAACTCCCAGTCCCTGGGCTGAGCTGAGGTGGGATCGAATCCTTGTGGACCGATGGCCCCAGTGGTACAAAGCCCTTAGAAGCAGCGAACTGCAGGGCGAGCAGGGGACAGAAAGGGTCGTCTCAGTGAGGTCACTGCCAAGATGCAGGGTTTGTTTTCTCTGGACCCAGCCCCAAATGGGTTTTGGTTTTACATTCGGAGCGGGAGGGGTGACCCAGCCAATTTCAATAAACCATTTTAGCTTCTTCCTGATCATTCATATTTCGAAGCCAGCGACGAGGCAGGAGGGGCGAGTTGCTCAGACACAGAGACGGAGCTCCGGAGACCTTCCCTCTTCCCCTCCACTGCCCTCCCCTCCGAGCCCTGCTCAGCGCTGGCCCACACTATAGGACAAGGTTGAATTCAGCCATGTTCAGCAGCTTCAGCTCCGTTCATCTTTACTCAGCTTTCAGCTCCCTTCCACTTCCGTTACTCTGCGTTGGAGCAGGGTTACTGGCCTCGACCGGCACGCCCCTCTCAGGGGTTTCACTTGAGCGGTTGAATTGAACCCCAGCAGATTAACAGCAACAGGTTCGATCTCTGTCATGTAGACATGGCCTAAAAGTCCCAAATACTCTTTTTGCTGTTGGTTTTCCAAAAGGGCTGGCAAATCTTTCTCTTTTTTAAGAATTTAACCAGTGACGAATCCTCCCTCTCCCCTGGCCCTTTAAAAAAAAAATTATAGGGATTTTCAGGCGTTCAACAACAGCAACAGCAACAGCAAACAAGGCCCCGGGCAGAGCACCAGAGAAAAGCGAGGCTGTTAACACCTTTTGTTTAATGAAAGGCTTTTGCAAGAGTCAATTTGAGTGGCTGGACGGAGAGTCAGGACTCCTGGGTCCATCCCAGACTCTCCCACTGAACCGCTCAGGGAGCTTGCCCAAGTCACATCACAGCTTTGGGCCTCAGTTTCCCCTCCAAACATTTTCCTGTGCAGCACCCCTTGAGATGGGACCCCTGAGCTTGGACAGTGTCGCTCAACACCCAGTGGGACGGGGACTCATGACCTCTCACCACGGGACAAAACTAATGTCAACTGTCTCTAGCCAGCGGGATGAGAGGAGTGGATGGGGCCGGAGGAAGGGGGTGATCCAGGGAATAGCTCTGGGGGGGAGGGCAGAATGACACCCTGTTCCCTCATTTCCTTACCCGTGTCTTGTGAGGATTCAGCGTCTCCAAGTCGAGCCCTGTCTCAGGCCCCCACACAACTCCTGTAACTCACCCAGACTGGTTCATCTGGCAGCAGGAAGCCGTGTGTGTGGGTGTATCTGGGAGGGTGAACAGTGGGGGGAGACCACAGGATGTAGCTGGGTCTGATCACTTCTGCAAAGCCTGGAAGGTTTCCAGCGGCCATTGCTCCATGCAGCTGTCACGTGAATCACAAGCTCATGGCCAGGGGGGCAGGGCAGCCAGCAGAAAGCTGGGGCTGAGACCAACACGTCCAGCCATCTCTCCTGGGTGAGATCCCAGGAGCAGAGACCCCAACCCGGACCTTTACCCCTCTGATCATCCCCCAGCTGGGGCAGGAGACCAGAGCCTGGCTGGGAATTGGCCGCATGAGATCTGAGCCCTAAGGAAACCTCCACACTGGGCTAGAGACCACAGAAACCAGAGCGCAGGATTAACAGCCAGGATCCCAGTCACCATTTCCCTATTCTGACGGCCCACTTCCCCAGTCTTTGCCCTGCTCCTGGGAGTGGGGCACTGCAGTTCTGCATGGCAGTGCACACGGACTGGCACTCGCCATTCTGAATTCATGTGCCTGGTGAGGAATCCATTTCTCAAAGCCCAGTTCCTGAATCTTCTTCGGTTTCTGTTTTGTCACATGCTTGCTCACAGGCGTTGCTAAAATAATGATGGAAATGGGGGCAGGTTATATTGTGTTCGTCTGACAAATAAAAGATGCAGAATTTTGCAGAATTTTAAACTATTGGGTGTGTCTAGACTACAGGGTTTTGTCGACAAAAGTCCACTTTTGTCGACAAGACTATACACTACCACGGAGTCCTGTCAACATAATGTCGACAGAAATCGGAAGTTTTGTCGATGACAGTAAACCTCATTCCATGAGGAATAACACCTTTTGGCGACAGAGTTCTGGCAACAGAAGGCGTTATTGCATCTACAGTGTCCTTTGCGTCTACACTCTCATGTTGACAGTGGCTTGCTTTGTCTACAGAACAGGATGTAGTCTAGACGCTCTTTGTTGACAGAAACTTTGTTGACAGTATCTGTCGACAAAAGCCCGTAGTTTTGACGTACCCATTTTGTGCAGCAGATCTAATTTTTTTTCTCGTCGAAGTTTTAATTTTTCACACAGAATTCCCCTCCCAGGTATTTACTCTGCTCTATGCAATATATTTGACAATGGCCTGGTAATACATGAAGGCAAACCATTTGTCAGCAGCGGTGCCCATGGACACTTGTATTTCTAGCTCTGATTTGGCACACAAGTCATTCTGAAGTGCGGAGAACCTTGAGGACAAGTCAGAGCGCTAAGAGAGGAACAGGAGACTGGGAAGATTGAGAGCCACTGGTCTTCAGGGTCGTTGCCCGCTGATAGGGCTTTGGGGGAGGGGTAGATTTGGGGAACCATGTAGGATTTCACCCCAGAATAGAAACTGGAAGGTTGAATCTCACTTGCTAATCTATGTCCTGGAGGAATCAGACCCGGCATCTCAGAACTGATCCTCTCATGACACATACCACACCCGCGGCCACCTCTGTGGAGCTGCCCTTTCGGGAGCAGGGTGGACCAGGCGGGGAGGTGGCTGAGCGGGGTGGAGATGTTCATGAAGGGATTCTGGGAAGCCCCCGAGGCGTCCGACTCCGTGCAGGCCTCAAACGGCTCTGCCCAGCACTGGGCCCTCTCGTGACGCAGATGTGGCCACATCTGGGGCAGCTGCAGCCCTAGAGCAGGCGCTGAGCTGGGGCCCTGTTGCTGCAATACTCCAGCTCTTTCACACCTGGGAAGGCACCAGACCCAGCTGGGTGGGGGTTGATTTGTGAGGCCCACCACCCTTCAGCCTCCAGGGGGTGGGAGACACGAGTCACCCTCCAGCCAGGCCAGAGCTCACAACAGGGGGCTCCAACCAATCCCCAGATCCCTGCCCTACCCCCAGAGCTGCCCCCTGCAGCTCTGCTCAGAGCCTGGCCTGGGGCAGCTCCGTGCTCAGCCTGCCCCTCCTCTGACAGTAGAGTCCCCCCCCAATCTCCCAGCTCTTGGAGCCAGCCTGGAGTATCCCAAACCCTGCGACCAAAACATGTGAGGGGGAGTGGTGGGGGAGAACAGGGTGACTAGCTGCAGTGAGAGCCAGCCCAGGGTGGGGAGCAGCCAGCGCGGGGTCCCAGCTGGCACCTGGGAAACAGAAGGGAACTCGCAGGCTGGGGGCTGCAAACGAAGCCGGATTTGAACCGAGCCGCATCCCCCGACAGACGGGACCAGCCGGGGGCAGATCCCAGCCAACGGACTGGGACGCTCCTCTGGTCAGGACACCCGCCCACTGCCCTGGTGCCCAGATGTGTCTCCAAGGGCTTGGTTGAGGGGGGTCCCAGTCATGACGTCACTTCCTCTCTTTCTAGCTCCTAGCAGTTGGCTGGAAGGGCCCTTTGCTGTGAGGTGGGGCAGGTCGCCCCTCGGCCTGTGCTCTGAGAAACCCCCCTTGGCTGCAGCTCCTGGTTCGGGGGAGTCTCTGGTTTGGGCTGACAAGCTCTGAGTCGCCGTCTGGCTGCTCCGCTGTCATACCTGAGGTTACGGCTGCACTACGCACTTTGCTGGAAGAGGCAATGCAAATGAAGCACGGATTAGCATTTTCTCATGCTTCATTTGCATAATCTCTTGCAGTCCATTTTTGGGAAGAGGATTTTGCACAAAAACAAGCAGTGTGGCCTTTTTTTGTTTTGTTTCTGCGTAAGATCCCCAGGAAAGTGGCTGGGTGTGGGTTTCCCCAGTATTGCAACTGATTCAGTAACACAAATAGCAACACTGCACAACCTCACCCACAAGGAGAGTGCAGCTACAATCCTGCTTCTCGTTTTTCTCAGCCTCTCCGGTCCTGGAATCAGATGTTCAGGTAGGAATTTCAGCTTCCTTTGCTTTTCAGGTAAGTTTCTAGCCTCTCTCATTGCAAAGGAACGCTGGAAATAGCCCTCCAAGGAATCAGAAAGAACAGAAGAACCCACATGCCCTTTCAAACTCACCTCCTGATGTTTTCGGGGGCAGCTGGTAACGTTAGGAGGGTCAGGTTTGCCTATGAAGATGCTGGACTAGATTTTTTAAAGTGTCAAAGGGAGTTAGGCACCAAATTTTCCCACTGCAGGTCAATAGTAGTTAAGTCCCGAACTCACACAGGAGCATTTGGAAATCTCTAAATTCATTGAATCCCATCGTGTGCAGGCCGGCAGCGAAACAGGTACAATTTTAAGTGTCAGTGCACAAACAGCAGAGGTCTAATGAATCAATTGGGTGAACTCAAGGTATGAAATGAGGAGTGAAGCAGGCATCAGAGAAACTTGGTGGAACCTGGATGATCAGTGGGACAGGGTAATACTTGGTTACAAATTATGTTGGAATGCCAGAACAGTCTGGGTGGGGCGGGGCTGTATGTCTATATGTGAAAAGAGCAATTAAGTAGGAATGTTAAATGAACCAAACCAGAGCATGTGCAACCCAGTCACCTACTAGGGAGCTGTGTCTTTAAGAGTCCCCTGTGGGGAGGTAGGAGTGAGTTGAGTGTTACTGGGTGGATTTAGCCTGCACACCCAGAAGTTTCGGGGGCGGGGGAGAATTTGGGCTCAGACTCCACGAGGCTGCAGGCAGGGCAGATGCTTTTCTAAGGCCTGGGTGAGCTGGGAGAAGCGGAGGCAGGAGCAGAGAGCAGGCTGCTGTTCCTCACTCTGCAGCAGGTGGTGATGGTGTTAACCCTCTACCAGGGATCCCGGGCCATGCTAAATTATATGGGAGGGGAAACCTGGGAGGGGAAATCCCTTCTTCTGTGCTAATTGTCTGCTCTCACTGCTGGTTTGAGTTTGGCCAAACTCTGGTAGTTCCCTTTCTCCGTCAGTCGGATTCATCAGCCCCTCTGTAAACCTAGCACCGGGGGAAGAGCCATTTCTGTTGTGTTGTTCTCAGTGTTTGTATTGTCTTGTGACAGGGTTTCTGTAAGTCTGTTCACTTGGGAGTTAACTGCCTGGTTAACCATGGAGCGGAGCGGCCTCGCAGTGATCCACGGCAGGGGAGGAGGCTGCCCGGACTCCAGCTGAGGATCCCTGCGAGCAAGTGGAGAGATGGTTCAGACTCAGCACGTGGTGCAGGTCGGATGAACACAGGCAAAAGCTGAGACTTTGGGGAATTAAATCTGAGATTTTGGGGCCTCTCCCTCTTTTCCTGTTGTGTCCGTGTAGAGTGGACTGGTCATATTTTACTTTTGGGTTTCTCTTCTGTAACTGTGGACAGTATTTGTGAGAATTTGTTTCTGCATAAGATTTTATACAGTTATTTAATTAAACTAATTAAATGGCTGCATCTGGACTGGCAAGTTTTTCCACAAAAGCAGCTGCTTTTGTGGAAAAACTTGCCAGCTGTCTACACTGGCCGCTTGAATTTCCGCAAGAACACTGACGATCTCATGTAAGATTGTCAGTGTTCTTGCGGAAATACTATGCTGCTCCCGTTCGGGCAAAAGCCCTCTTGTGCAAATGCTTTTGCACAAGATGGCCAGTGTAGACAACGCGGTATTGTTTTGCGCAAAAAAGCCCCGATCGGGGATTTTTTGCGCAAAACCGTGTCTAGATTGGCACTGACGCTTTTCTGCAAAAAGTGCTTTTGCGGAAAAGCGTCCATGCCAGTCTTAGACACTCTTTTCTGTAAATGTTTTTAATGGAAAAACTTTTCTGTTAAAAGTATTTGCAGAAAATCATGGCAGTCTAGACGCAGCAGGGAGATCAGAGAGAAACAGTACAATCTCAGTTACAATGGGGGATTTCAGCTATCCCCATATTGACTGGGGACATGTCACTTCACGACGGGATACTGTCACCAACATGGGGAGGGGCCATTCTTGCTCAGTGGAGCACGGGTTCTGGTCCCAGAGGTGACAAGAGCTGCATCACTTAGGAACAGTGACCACCAGATAATTAGATTTAACATCCCTTTGGCAACAAAAACATCTCAGCAGTTTAAGCACTGTGTAATTTAATTTCAGAAAGGGGAACATCACAAAAATGAGGGGGTTAGTTCAACAGAAATTGAAAGTTACAGGCCAAAGTGACATCCTGCAAACTACAGGAAAAATGTTTAAACCCACCACGCTAGAGGGTCAACTTAAATGTATACCCCAAATTAGAAGACTCAAAAGGGAATAGCAAAAGAACATGTCGTTTGTGAGAAGAAGGAAGCTGCTAACCAACCAGTGGATGATCAAGATATGAAAGGACGATAAGAACATTCAGAGAAACAAAATGGATTCTTTGCATTCGTCTCCACAGCGGAGGGTAAGGGAAGTTCCCACACCTGAGCCGTTGCTTTCAAGTGAGACATCTGAGGAAATGGTCCAGTTTCATGGGAGAAGAGGCAAGGTTCCATCGTAACTTGGTAAGAGGTAGGAAGCGAAGGGTAGGAATAAAGGATCATTTTCAGACTGGACAGTGGTGACTAGTGGTGTCCCGCAGGGGTTCACACCGGGGCCAGTGCTAGTCACTATATTCATAAATAATCTAGAAAAGAAGCTAAACAGTGAGGAGGTAAAATTTGCAGGGGATACCAGAGCACTCAGCTGAACCCAGAGCAGACTGCAAAGACTGACAAAGGGGCCTGACAGAACTGGGCGTCCGAGGGACAAAATGGCGGATAACATTCCACGTTGATAACTACAACGTAATGGGCATTGTTAAAGCATCATCCCCACTGTACATGGAAAGTGCTGAGGGGTCCAAAAAAGCATCGTGCCTGGTCTGAGCCAGAGGGCTGAAGAGGGTGATGTGGCCCCCTGAATTTGTTCTGTCCCATTCACACCTCACCTGGCCCCGAGCCTGCACGTTCCCTGATGTGACTAACGGACAAGTTTTATTGTACATTTATTTTTAATTCTTTGTGGAGGGCCTGGGATTGCCACGCCCAGGATCACGGCTGGGGGATGGGTTTGTGCGACGGAGCCTGGGCGGTGCTCCCTAATAACGGATACATGTGACTAATATCCCAAGGCCGTGTGTTCGAATCACCTCAGGCCGCCGAATGTCCTCAGAAGTCGCCAGTGTAGTGTCCTGACAGGGATTTCGCTCTGTCAAAAGCGCCCTCGGTGCACTGCCCAGGCTCTATGCTGAGAGCCACCACAGCAGACCCCGCACGACGAGACACGGTGGGAAGGTGCCCGGCCAGGTTTGTTGTAAGTGAAGCCCGGTCTCTAGCACCCTGGCTCAGACGTCTACAGTTCTGCTGGTACCCGAGTGCCCTGAGAAAGGACTCAGCCCAGACAGCGGTGGAGTCAGGACTCCTGGGTCCCATCGCAGACTCTGCCACCGAGTCGCTCAGGGTATGTCTACACTGGCAGCCTATTTCGGAATGTAGGCATTCGGAATTGCAAATCAAGCCCAGGATTTAACTATCCCGGGCTTGATTTGCATCTCCCTGTCCGGTTGCCATTTTTGAAATGTACAAGCCCGAAGTAACTGCCCGCGTCTACGCGCAGCAGGGAAACGGCCGTTCGAAATAAAGCCCTATTCCGAAATACCTGTTATTCCTCCTGCAATGAGCTTTATTTCAAACGCCTGTTTCCCTTCCGCGTGTAGACGCGGGCAGTTACTTCGGGCTTCTAAAGTTAAAAAATGGCGACCGGCCAGGGAGATGCAAACCAAGCATGGGATATTTAAATCCCGGGCTTGATTTGCAATTCTGAATGCCTACATGTGCAGCCTTATACTGAATTAGGCTGCAAGTGTAGACATGCCCTCAGGGAGCTTGGCCAAGTCCCAGTACAGCCTAGGGCCTCGCTTTCCCCTCCAAACATTTGCCTGTGCAGCACCTCTTGTGCTGGGACTCCGACCTCTGACAGTGTTGCTCAACACCCAGCAGGATGGGGGCTCATGATGTCTTGCCACAGGACACACAACTAATGTCAACCAGCTCTATCCAGCAGGATGAGGGGGGTGGATGGAGCAGGAGCATGGGGGATCCAGGGGACAGCTGTGGGTGGGAGGACAGAATGTCACCCTCTGGGGCAGCTGGAGGGTTCCCCTCATTTCTTTACCCATGTCTTCAGGGGACGCAGCGTCTCCAAGTCGAGCCTCGTCCCAGGTCCCCCACGTGACTCCTGTAGCTCACCCAGACTGGCTCAGCCGGCAGCAGGAAGCCGTGTGTGGGGGTGAATCTGGGAGGGTGAACAATGGGGGGAGACCAAAGGACGTAGCTGGGTCCAATCACATCTGCAAAGCCTGGAAGGTCTCCAGTGGCCACTGCTACCTGCAGTTTTCATGTGAATCACAAGTTTCCTACACACACCCCTGGCCCTAGCAAGCTGTCTGCGTTCAGCAGCCACATCCAGGATCAGGGGGGCAGGGCAGCCAGCGGAGAGCTGGGGCTGAGACCAACACGTCCAGGCAGCTCCACCAGGAGAGGTCCCAGGAACAGAGACCCCCAGCTGGGACTTTGCCCCCTCCGATCCCCTCCCGGCTGGGACAAGAGACCGGAGCCTGGCAGAGAGTCGGCCGCATGAGAGCTGAGCCCGGCCTCTGTGCAGGAACCACACCCTGCGTCAGGCAGTGGAAAGGAAACCCTCGCGCTGGGCTGCAGACCACACAAACCACAGCTTGGCCTTCAACCTGCCTGCATCTCGTCTCCATCGTCTGCAGACCCCAGGCCTTAGGCAGGTTTTGGTTCTGCCTGAGCCCCCAGAAGAGCTGGTCTCAGGCCAGCCTGGGACCCATTCCCAGGGGAACCTTGCTGGGCAAAGGGAGGGGTTCCCTTGCTGTATCTGGCCCTGGTGCACCAGGTGCTGGGATCCCCTGTTTTCCTCTTATGCATGCTCCGCTCCCCTACTGCCCCCCAGTCTTTGCCCTGCATCTGGGAATGTGGGAACTGCAGTTCTGCATTGCAGGGTTCACGAACTGTTAGTCCCCATTCTGAATTCATGTGCCTAGTGAGGAATCCGTGTGTCAAAGAGCATTTCCCGAATCTCGTTTGGTTTCTGTTTTGTCACATACTGCTGACAGCTCTTGTGAAAGTCATAAAACCGTAGAGCTGGAAGAGACCTCAGGAGTCATCAAGTCCAGCAGCCTGCCCTACGCAGGACCAATCCCAACTAAATCAACCCGGCCAGGGCTTTGTCAAGCCGAGACTTAAAAATCTCTAGGGATGGAGATTCCAACCCACCCTGGAGAACCCATCCCAGTCAAAATGGTTTTTCCTAATATCCAACCTGGACCTCTCCCACCACAAATAAAACACCACCCCATGGTGATGTCACCGTGAACTGTTCATGAAAACACATCGACTCAGGGTGAAGCAGCGGCAAAAACAAAACTGTATTGAAGATTGGCGGCATTAAGAAAAGGACAGCGAACACTTCAGAAAAGGTCAGATCACATGGCCTCTCTTGGAAGCCGTGGGACGCTCCCACCTTGAAACCTGCATAAACGTGGAACTGGAAAGGGACCGAGAGGGGCGACAGAAACGATCAGGGTATGAAACAGCCTCTCTATCAGGAGAGATCAAAGAGACTGGGACTGCTCAGCTCGGAGCAGAGACAATAAGGGGGGATATGACAGAGCTCTATAAACACATGACTGGCATGGAGGAGGTACATAAGGCAGTGGTCCATCTTCCTCCACCTCATAACACAAGCACTAGGGGTTGCCAAATGAAATTAGTAGGTTGCAGATTTAAAACAAGCCAAAGGAAGGATTTCCAGAGGGGAGAGGAAGGCAGGGCCCTCGTGCGGTGCTCCGGCAAGAACACTTGGCTGCAGGAGGAGGGATGCTCCCATCCTGGAATCAGGGTTCCTGCCATGCTCAGCAGAAGCCCTCAGCCCTGAGGGGGCTCCCCCCCACAATTTCTTGGCTGTTGTCATCAGGCAGGCTTTTTAATCCAGAAAAAGGAGGCCCAGAATTCACTTGCCATAAAGCACAATTTTGGGGTCAAAAAGGAACTATTAGTCTCAGTGCACAGAATTCTTCCTCCAGGCAATATCGACTTTCTGGACCCTGTATACCCTAAAATTGGCCCTACTGGGTGCAGCTCAGGGTGGGAAGAGCTGGAGGATGGGGCTAGTTGGCCGGTTCCAGCCCTGGGTGGTTGGTTGTGTGGCGGTTGCGAGCACGTTGCCAGTATCTCAGAAACTCTTCCTCCATGGTGAGGTAGAAGAAGGGGTTGAGGCAGCTGTTGACATATGACAGGATACAAGCAAATGAGCTCTCTATTTCCAGAAGAGTCCACGAGTGCGTAGCTGAGAGCTGCAAGAAGTAGAAGACGTGATAGGGCAGCCAGCAGACGAAAAAGGTCGGGATCAAGCCGAGAAGGATCTTGAGCGGCTGGGTGGCCTGGATCAGCTGGTTCCTGCCCAGCCTGGCAGTGTGAATAACGCAGAAGGTTGGGATCAGGCTCAAGGCTAATGGGACCAGAAACCCGGCCAGGAACTGGATGGTGACGGCGGTCTTGGCCCTCTCTGGATCCACTTGGAAATTCATGCTGGTGCTGGGAGGTGGAAGGAGGGATTCCCAGAGGTCATCGCATCGCAAGCTGAACCCAGCAGACAGGGCCCAAGTGCCCAGAGCCACCCAGCAGGCCAGGCAGGGCGTGCAGCGTTTCTGGGCCCACTCAGGCCGTGCGGCGAGGAAGCAGCGATGGATGCTGATGGCCATGAGGAGGAAGGCGCTGGAGAACATGTGCAGGGAGGTGATGGTGCTGCTCAGCCTCCTGGCCCAGTCTACTTGCAGGAAGAAGATGAAGGTGAGTCTGAGGGGTATGCACACTGTGAATATTAAATCGGACACGGCCCGGTTGAGGAACCACACTGCGCTGGCCGTCCTCTCCACATGGCAGCTGGTGATGAGGAGGACGTAGCTGTTCAATGGCACCCCGGCAAGGAAGACCCAGCCACACAGCACCAAGCAGTAGTTCGGGAGGAACGTCATTCTCAGAGGCACTGCCAACACGATATGGCCCCCTTCTCCTCAGGGCTGGGCGGGGGCGGGGCAGACGCTGGGCTGAGGGGAGGAAGGGAGAGCAGTGAAAAGGGCTGCAGGACAGGGACAGAGAGACAGAGGCGGCGTTTATAAACTCCCGGTCCCTGGGCTGAGCTGAGGTGGGATCGAATCCTTGTGGGCCGATGGCCCCAGTGGTACGAAGCCCTTAGAGGCAGCGAACCGCAGGGAGAGCAGGGGACCGAAAGGGTCGACTCAGTGAGCTCACTGCCGAGATGCAGGGTTTGTTTTTTCTGGACCCAGCCTCAATGGGTTTTGGTTTTACATTGGAGGGGAGAGGTGACCCAGCCCAATTTTAATAAACCACTTTAGCTTCTTGCCGATCATTTGTGTTTTGAAACCAGTGGAAGGGGAGAAGGGGCGAGTTGCTCAGATAGAGAGAAAGAGCTCTGGAGACGTTCCCCCCCCCCGAGTCTCGCTCTCCCCTGGCTCACACTATGGGAGAAGGTCGAATTCAGCCACGTTCAGCAGCTCGTATCTCCATTCTTGTTTACTCTGCTTTTGGCTCCCTTCTGCTTAACTTACTCCACGTAGGACCAGGGTTACTGGCCTCAACAGGAGCGCCCCTCTCAGGGCTTCATTAGAGCGGCTGAATTGACCCCCTCCCCCCCCGGTAGATTAACAGGAACAGGTTCGATCTCAGTCATGTAGACATGGCGTAAAAGTCGCAAATACGCTTTTTGCTGTTGCTTTGCCAAAGGGGCTGGCAACTCCCTTTTATTTTTGGAGAATTTAACCAGTGACCAATCCTCCCTCTCCTGCCATTTAAAAACATTTTTTTGAAAGGGATTTCCCAGCTTTCAACAACAGTGACAAGAAACTCTCCTTCTTTTCCCCCCCGCCCTCCAGGAAGTGCAGTAGAGAAAAGGGAGGCCCCTAACACGTTTTGTCTAGTGAAAGGCTGTTGCAAGAGTCAATTTGAGCAGCTAGATTGGGAATCAGGACTCCTGGGTCCATCCCAGACTCAGCCACTGAACCACTCAGGGAGCTTTGTTGAGTCACGTCTCAGCCTTGGGCCTCAGTTTCCCCACCAAACATTTCCCTGTGCAGCACCCCTTGAGATGGGACACGGGAGCTCGGACAGTGTCGCTCAACACCAGCAGGATGAGGGCTCATGACCTCTCACCACAGGACACCCAACTAATGTCAACCGGCGCTACCCAGCAGGATGGGTGGGGTGGATGGGGCTGGAGGAAGGGGGAGATCCAGAGGACGGCTGAGGCAGAGAGTCCAGAGTGACACTCTGTGGGGCAGCTGGAGGGCTTCCCTCATTTCCTTACCCGTGTCTTGTGAGGATTCAGCGTCTCCGAGTTGAGCCCGGTTTCAGGTCCCCCACACGACTCCCGCAGCTCGCCCGGACTGGCTCAGCCGGCAGCAGGAACCCATGTGTGGGGGTGTAACTGGGAGGGTGAGCAATGGGTGGAGACCACAGGATGTAGTTGGGTCCGATCGCATCTGCAAAGCCTGGAAGGCCTCCAGCGGCCACTGCTACATGTAGTTTTCATGTGAATCACAAGTTTCCCACAAACACCCCCGGCCCTAGGAGGGTGTGTGTGTTCGGCAGCCCACACATAGGGCCAGGGGGGCAGGGCAGCCAGCGGAGAGCTGGGGCTGAGACCAACATGTCCAGCAACTCCACCAGGAAAGGTCCCAGAAGGAGAAACCCCAGCTGGGACTTTGCCCCCTCCGATCTCCTCCTGGCTGGGGCAAGAGACTGGAGCCAGGCAGGGAGTCGGCCACATGAGATCTGAGCCACCCGTGGCCTAGGCAGTGCAATGGAAAGACTTGCACTGGGCTACAGACCACACAAACCACAGCCCGGCCTCCAATTTCCTGTGTCTCACCTGTTTCCTGCAGGTCCCAGGCCTTGGGCAGGTTTTAGTTCAGCCTGAGCCCCCAGGGCAGCCGGTCTGAGGCCAACCTGGGATCCGTCCACAGGGGAATCTCTCTGGTTGCAGGGAGGTTTTTTTTTTCTGCTGAATCTGGCCCTGATTGGCCAGGTGCTAGGACCCGCTGGGATAAACAGCCAGGGGACCCAGCCCCCTGTTTTCCTCTTATGCCTGCCTCACCCTCTCCCCTGCCCAGCGCCCCGTCTTTGCCTTGCACCCGGGAGTGCGGGAAATGCAGTTCTGCACTGTAGTGTACACGAATTCTTACTCGCTGTTCTGAATTCATGTACCTAGTGAGGAATCCATGGGTCAAAGAGCATTTCCTGAATCTCATTTGGCTTCTGTTTTGTCACCTGCTTCCTGATCGGTATTGTGAAAAGAATGATTGAAATTGGGGGGATTATGTTGTGTTATTTTGACAAATAAAAGATGCAGAATTTTGTAGAATTTTAAACTATTGCGTGCAGCAGTTTTGATTTATTTTTCTTGTTGAATTTATAATTTTTCATGCAGAATTCCCCTCCTAGGTACTCAATCTGCTCTATGCAATATATTCAATGCAAACCATCTGTCGGCACCAGTGCACAGAGACACTTGTATTTCTAGCTCTAATTTGGCGCACAAGTCGTTCGGAAGTGCAGAGAACCTTGAGGCTGTGCAGGAAAAGTCAGAGTCCTGAGAGGGGAAACTGAGTTTGGGAACATTGAGAGCCACTGGTCCGCAGGATCTTTGCCTGCTGATAGGGCTTCGGGGCAGGGGCAGATTTGGGGGACCCTGGCAGATTTCACCCCAGAAGGGAAGCTGGAAGGTTGAATCTCACTTGCTAATCCACCACCTGGAGGAATTAGACCCAGCATCTCAGAACTGATCCCCTCATGACAAACAACCCACCTGGGAGCTGTCTTCTTGGGGGCAGGGCGGAACTGGGGGGGGGGGGGAAGGTGGCTGAGCATTTTTAAATTTTTAAATCCCCTTAGTGCGAACTAACTGCCCGCGGCTACACGCGACAGTCTAATGTTAACTCGAACTAAGTCCTTAATTCGAGTTAACTGTTACACCTCGTGGAATGAGGAGCAAGTTTTGTGTCATACTTGCGGACAGCTATTGTGAAAGTCACAGAACCATAGAGCTGGAAGAGACCTCAGGAGTCATCAAGTCCAGCCCCCTGCCCTAGGCAGGACCAATCCCAACTAAATCAACCCAGCAAGGGCATCATTTAGCAGAGACTTAAAAGCCTCTAGGGATGGAGATTCCTCCCTAGGGAACCCATCCCAGTGCTTCATCACCCTCCTAGGGAAATCGTTTTTCCTAATATCCAACCTGGGCCTCTCCCACTGTAACTTGAGCCCATTGCTCCTTGTTCTGCCATCTGCCCCCACTGAGAACAGCCTCTCTCCATCTTCTTTGGAATCCCCATACAGGTAGTTGAAGGCAGCTATCACAACAGTTACCATGCCAAAAAAATACACCACCCCATGGTGACGTCACCGTGAACTGTTCATGGAAACACACCGACTCAGGGTGAAGCAGCGGCAAAAACAAAACTGTCTAGCGCGTTGGCGGCATTAAGAAAAGGACAGCGAACACTTCAGAAAAGGTCGGATCACATGGCCGCTCTTGGAAGCCGTGGGACACTCCCACCTTGAAATCTGCATAAACGTGGAACTGGAAAGGGACCGAGAAGGGCGACAGAAACGATCAGGGTATGAAACAGCCTCTCTATAAGGAGAGATGAAAGAGACTGGGACTGCTCAGCTCGGAGCAGAGACGATAAAGGGAACATGACAGAGCTCTATAAACCCATGCCTGGCGTGGAGGAGGTACACAAGGCAGATGTCCGTCCTCCTCCACCTCATAACACAAGCACTAGGTGTTGCCAAATGAATTGAGTAGGTGGCAGGTTTAAAACAAGCCAAAGGAAGGATTTCCAGAGGGGAGAGGAAGGCAGGGTGCCCCTGCTGTGCTCCAACAAGAAGCCGGCTGGTCATTTGGGACACTTGGCTACAGGAGGAGGGATGCTCCCAGCTTGGATCCAGGCTTCCTGCCATGCTCATCAGAAGCCCTCACTCCTGAGGCCCCCCCCCCCCCAATTTCAGGAGGGTAGGAGGGGCTGCAGCCACATGTACCAGCTCCCTGTTGCTTTTCCTACTTCCCGTGTCTAGGGAGTGAGGGAAAGTACTGAGCCTGCTGCCTCCCTCCTCTGCCTCACTCTGTACCCTCAGCCTGTCCTCACCCCGACCCTGACTCCTGCCCCCTCTAGGTCTCCTATCCCCCAAGCTTTTGCCCCGACTCCTGCTACACCCTCCACGTCCCCCCTGCCCTGCATCCCCAGCCAGAAGGGGGAATCCCCTGTGTGAAGGACGGGGGGCTGCACTGAAGACTGGAGGGCTGGAGGGGGATGCCCCAGAGACATAGGGGGAGGAGCGGGTCAGGGAGGTGAGACGAGCTGGCCCACCCTGCTCTCACAGACAGCAGCTGGGTGCTGAGCAGGCAGGAGAGGTTGGGGGAAGGGAGCAGTCGGGTTGGGGTAGGGCAGGGACTGAGAATGCCCTGTACTCTGCCCGCCCCTACACACAGGGCTTCCAGGGTGAAGCCCATGGGTGAGGGGGGGGAAGATGGCGGGGGAGTGAGGCTGCCTACTGGAGCTGGCAATGCCGCACACACAGCGGGCAGTTACGTAGGGCACCATGAATGTTGGTGCCATCTGGTGGCACCCTACCCAGCTGCACATTTGTGTATTGGGAGGGACAGTCCTGGCACCACCACGACCCTTGGGAAATTGCTCACGGGGTCAGTGTTTCTGGCCGTTCAAAACGTTCCCCTTACGTCCCGGCTGAATTTGTCTGGGTGCAACTTCTGTTCCCTGGGTCACCTTCGACTTTCCTAGGCTGGACTGAAGAGCCCCTTGTTCAATATCCGTTCCCGTCTGGATACGGACAGCCTGGGATCAAGTCACCGTCTCCTTGTTCAGCTACACGGATTTAGCCCCTAGATCTCTTGGCTCTTGTGATCAGGCAGGCTTTCTAATCCAGAAAAAGGAGGCCCAAAATTCATTTGCCATAAAGCACAATTCTGGGGTAAAAAAGAAACGATTAGTCCCAGTGCACAGAATTCTTCCTCCGGGCAAAATCGACATTCCGGGCCCTGCATCCTCTAAAATTGGCCCTACTGGGTGCAGCTCAGGGTGGGAAGGGCTAGAAGATGGGGCTAGTTGCCCAGTTCCAGCCCTGGGTGGTCGGTGGTGTGGGGGTTGCGAGCACGTTGTTGGTACCTCAGAAACTCTTCCTCCATGGTGAGGTAGAAGATGGGGTTGAGGCAGCTGTTGACATATGACAGGACACAAGCAGATGCGCTTCCTATTCTCAGAAGAGGCCACGAGCGCATAGCTGAGAGCTGCAGGAAGTAGAAGACGTGATAGGGAAGCCAGCAGAGGAAAAAGGTTGGAATGAAGCCAAGAAGGATCTTGAGGGGCTGGGTGGCCTGAATCAGCCGGTTCCTTCCCAGCCTGGCAGCGAGAACGATGCAGAAGGTTGGGATCAGGCTCAAGACTAATGGGACCAGAAAGCCGACCAGGAACTGGATAGCAACTGCGGCCTTGGCCCTCTCTGGATCCACTTGCAAATTCAGAGTGGTTCTTGCAGTTGAGAAGAGGGATTCCCAGAGGTCACTGTACCGCAAGCTGAACCCAGCAGAGAGGGCCCATGTGCCCAGAGCCACCCAGCAGGCCAGGGAGGCCGTGCAGCATTTCTGGGCCCACTCAGGCCGAGCCACGAGGACGCAGCGGTGGACGCTGATGGCCATGAGGAGGAAGGCGCTGGAGAACATGTGCAGGGAGGTGATGGTGCTGATCAGCCTCCTGGCCCAGTCCACATGCAGGAAGAAGGTGAGTCTGAGGGGCAGGCACACTGTGAATATTAAATCGGACACGGCCTGGTTCAGGAGCCACACTGCGCTGGCCGTCCTCTCCACACGGCAGCCGGTGACGAAGAGGACGTAGCTGTTCAATGGCGCCCCAGCAAGAAAGGCCAAGCCACACAGCACCAGCAAGAAGATATAGAGGAACTCCATTCTCAGAGGCACTGTACTCACAGTATTAATCTCTTCTCCTCAGGGCGGGGACGAGGCAGACGCTGGGCTGAGGGGAGGAAGGGAGAGCAGTGAAAAGGGCTGCAGGATGGGACAGAGAGACAGAGGTGGCGTTTATAAACTCCCGGTCCCTGGGCTGAGCTGAGGTGGGATCGAATCCGTGTGGGCCGATGGCCCCAGTGGTACAAAGCCCTTAGAGGCAGTGAACCGCCGGGCGACCAGGGGACCGAAAAGGTCGACTCAGTGAGGTCGCTGCCGAGATGCAGGGTTTGTTTTCTCTCTACCCAGCCCCAATGGGTTTTGGTTTTACATCAGGGAGGGGGTTACCCTGCCCAATTTCAATTAATCACTTTAGCTTCTTGCTGATCATTTGTGTTTCGAAGCCGGGGATGGGGCAGGAGGGGCGAGTTGCTCAGATGCAGAGACAGAGCCCTGGAGAAGTTTCCCACCCTCGCTTCCCCCCCAAGTCTCGCTCCACCCTGTCCTACACTACGGGTCAAGGTTGACTTCAGCCACGTTCATCAGCTTCAGCTCCGTTCATCTTTACTCGGCTTTCAGCTCCCTTCCACTTCTCTTACTCTGCGTAGGCGCAGGGTTCCTGGGCTTGACCAGCACGCCCCTCAGGGGCTTCATTAGAGCGGCTGAATTGAACCCGGCAGATTAACAGCAACAGGTTCCAACTCCATTGTGTAGACATGGACCAAAAGTCCCAAATACTCTTTTTGCTGGTGGTTTCTCTAAGGGGCTGGCAACTCTCCCTTCTTTTTTGAGAATTTAACCAGTGACCAATCCTCCCTGTCCTTCTGTGGGGCAGCTGGAGGTTTCCCCCATTTCCTTACCCGTGTCTCGGGGAGATGCAGCGTCTCCGAGTCGAGCCCCGTCCCAGGTCCCCCTCACGACTCCTGCAGCTCGCCCGGACTGGCTGAGCCGGCAGCAGGAAGCCGTGTGTGTGGGTGTATCTGGGAGGGTGAACGGTGGGTGGAGCCAACAGGACGTAGTTGGGTCCAATCACATCCACAAAGCGTGGAAGGCCTCCAGTGGCCACTGCTATAGGCAGCTGTCATGTGAATCACAAGTTTCCCACGCAACCCCCCCAGCCCTAGAAGGTGTCAGTGTTCGACAGCCCACATCCAGGGCTGGGGGGCAGGGCAGCCATCAGAGAGCTGGGGCTGAGACCAGCAGGTCCAGCCAACTCCACCAGAAGAGGTCCCAGGAGGTGGGATTTTGCCCCGTCTGATTCCCTTCCGGCGGGGGAAAAAGACCAGAGCCTGGCAGGGAGTTGGCCACATGAGACGTGAGCCCGGCCTCTGTGCAGAGACCCCACCACTGGAGCAGGTAGTGCAAAGGAAACCGTCGCGCAGGGCTTCAGACCACACAAACCACAACTCAGCCTCCAACTTGCCTGCGTCTCACCTCTGTTGCCTGCAGGTCCCAAGCCTTGGGCAGGTTTTAGTTCATCCTGAGCCCCCTGGGACCCGTCCACAGGGGAATCTCTCTGGTTGCAGGGAGGGGGTTTCCCTGCTGAATCTGGCCATGTTGCGACCCACTGGGATAAACAGCCAGGGGACCCAGCCCTCTGTTTTCCTCTTATACCTGCCTCACCCGCCCCCTTGCCTAGTGCCCCGTCTTTGCCTTGCATCTGGCACTGCGGGAAATGCAGTTCTGCACTGTAGTGTACACGAATTGTTACTCGCTGTTCTGAATTCATGTACCTAGTGAGGAATCCACGTGTCAAAGAGCATTTCCTGAATCTCGTTTGGTTTCTGTTTTGTCACCTACTTGCTGACAGGTGTGAAAAGAATGATTGCAGTTGGGGGGATTCTATTTTGTTACTGAAGCTGAATTAACTGTTACTCCTCATTGCATTTTCCTGCATGTCACGTGCATAATCTCTTCCACTCCATTTTTTCACAAGAGGATTTTGTGCAAAAACAAGCAGTGTGGACATTTCGTTTCCGTGCAAGGTCGTTAAGCCTCTCCCTGGGAGAGTGGCTGGGTGTCAGATTTCCCACAATCGAAACTTATTCAAGAACACACTCGGCAACACTGCACAACTCCACGCACAAGGAGAGCACAGGCATAATCCAACAGGGTTTTCATGTTCATCAGATGACAACTCTCAGGGGGACTGGGCTTGGCATGACACTGGTGGAGGTGGGGGTGCCAGGATGCTGTTTGGAGGTGCACAGTGCCAGAGCCACCCCCGTTGTATTTAAAGCCCCCAAATGATAAAATCACCTCATCCCACTGGCCTCCACAATGGGGCTGGATATTTCTGCCTTCCCAGTCCTTTCAGTGCAGCTTTTGAGCCTTCCCGACACTTACAATTTGGCTGCGGCATTCGCCTGCTTCTCGTTTCTCTCAGCCTCTCTGGTCCTGGAATCAGATGCTGAGGTGGGAATTTCAGCTTCCTTTGCTTTTCAGATCAGTTTCTAGCCTTTGTCATTGTAAAGAAACCCCTGAAATACCCTGACTGCCCCCAAGGAATCAGAAAGCCCAAAACAACCAACAGGCCCTTTCAAACCTACCTCCTGATAGTTTCAGGGGCAGCTGGTAATGTTAGGAGGATCAAACTTGGCCAGGAATCAAATTAAGCACGAATTTCAAAAAAAACCAAACTGGAACATGTGTAACCCAGGCACCTACTAGGGAGCCGTCTCTTGAAGAGACCCATGTAGGGAGGCAGGAGTTGAGTGTTACTGGGCGGATTTAGCCTCCACCCCCAGAAGTTTGGGGTCGGATTCCATGAGCCAGCAGGCAGGGGGGAGCTGAGATTAACTGAGCAGGCAGCTTCCCTGCCTCTAGAGCACTTTGCAGCAGGTAGGGATGTTGTCAGCCCTCTACCAGGGCAATGCTGCTGAGAGCAAGGAGAACCTGGGAGGGAAATCCCTTCTTCTGTGCTAATTGTCTGCTCTCAGTGCTGGTTTAAGTTTAGCCAAACTCTGGTCGTTCCTTTCTCAGTCGGTCGGATTCATCAGCCCCTCTGTAAACCTAGCACCGGGGGCAGAGCCATTTCGGTTGTGTTGTTCTCAGTGTTTGTATTGTCTTGTGACAGGGTTCCTGTAAGATTGTTCACTTGGAGTTATCTGCCTGGTCATTCAGGGAGCAGGGCTGCCTTGCTGTGATCCACGGCAGGGGAACAGGCTGCCCGGACTCCAACTGAGGATCCCTGCGAGCAAGTGGAGAGATGGTTCAGACTGAGCACATGGTGCAGATTGGACGAGCAGAGGCACAAACTGAGACTTTGGTGAACTAAATCTGAGCTTCTGGGGCCTCTCCCGACTTTTCCTGTTGTGTCCGTGTGGAGTGGCCTGGTCACATTTTACTTTTGGTTTTCTCTTCTGTAACTATCGGAGGGGTAGCCGTGTTAGTCTGGATCTGCAAGGGGTTAAGGGGTTAACTGTGCCTAGCCTGGTAGTGGTCAGCCAATAGATATGCAGAAAGGGATTTCAAACTGAGACAAAGGAATTTGGGGGGGGTTCCCTCCTTTGTCTCTGGCCGGTTACTGAGGGAGACATAAGACATGTCTCTCTCCAAGAAAAAGACTCTGCATAATGTGTAAGTAGGGAAAAGTTTCGATCTGTCTGTGGGATCTGCTTGCCTCTGACTAGGGCAGAGCAGCCACGGACTGCAATTTGTATTTTCTTTTTTTCTTTTTCAAGCTCTTGGAGAAAAGCTCTTGAGGTGCCCGGGGGTTGGTTTCAAGTGTCCACCCCTGTTTGTGGGTTCACACGCACTTGATGGTGGCAGCAGATTTTTCATCCCCAAAATTTAGGTTTTTAGGATCTTGGGAGGAACTTTTATACCAAATGCTGGAAAGATCAGCTTTTGGGGTGCGTTCGTGGGCCCTCACTGCTGCATTCATCATGCCAGAGTGGGGAATGAGACCTGACAGCAGGGGACCAAAAGGGTCGTCTCAGTGATGTAGCTGCTGAGATGCAGGGTTTGTTTTCTCTGTACCCAGCCCCAGCGAGTTTTGGTTTTACGTTGGGGGGAGGGGTGACCCAGCCCAATTTCAATACACCACTTTAGCTTCCTACTGATCGTTTGCATTTGGAAGCCGGGGAGGTGGGTCGGAGGGGCGAGTTGCTCAGACGCAGAGACAGTGGGATTGGGAGCTCATGACCTCTCACCACGGGACACACAACGAATGCCAACCAGCGCTACCCAGCAGGATGAGGGGGGTGAATGTGGCTGCCTATGTGGGGTATCTCGGAGGGTGAACAGTGGACTTATCTGGGTCCAATCACGTTTGCAAGGCCTCCAGCGGCCACTGCTACATGCAGTTGTCACATGAGTCACAAGTCCCCCACCCGGCCCTAGCAAGCTGTCTGTGCTTGGCAGCCCACAGCCAGGGCTGGGGGGGGGGGGGGAAGGGCAGCCAGCGGAGAGCTGGGGCTGAGACCAACACGTCCAGACAGCTCCACCAGGTGAGGTCCCAGGAGCAGAGACCCCCAGCTGGGACTTTGCCCCCTCTGATCCCCTCCTGGCTGCGGTACAAGACCAGAGCCGGCCGGATGAAATTCTAAACCCAGCCTCTGCTGCAGGGACGTCAGCACTGGCCCAGCCAGCACTAAGGAAACCCTCGCGCTGGGCTAGAAACCACACGAACCACAGGCCGGCCTCCACACCTGTCGCCTGCAGGCCTCAGGCCATGGACACGTTTCGGTTCAGCCTGAGCCCCAAAGGTAGCCAGGCTCAGGCCAGCTTGGGAACAGTCCGTCTCGGAATCTCGCTGGGCACAAGGAGGGGTTTTCCTCGCTACACATGGCCCTGGTGCGCCAGGCGCTAGGATCCACTGGGATTAATGGCCAGGAGCCCAGCCCCCTGTTTCCCTGTTATGCCTGCTCCGCTCCCCTCCCCCTCTCCCCCCCCCACAGTTTTTGCCCTGCATCTGGGAGTGCGGGAACTGCAGTTCTGCTTTGCAGTGTACACAAATTGTTACTCGCTGTTTTGAATTGAAGTGCCTAGCAAGGAATCCATGTGCCAAAGAGCATTTCCTGAATCTCCTTTGGTTTCTCTTTTGTCACCTACTTGTTGACAGGTATTGTTAAAATCATGAAATTGGGGGGATGCTAGTGTGTGTGTTAGACAAACAAAAGATGCAGAATTTTGCAGAATTTTAAAATATTGGGCACAGTAGTTTTGATATTTTTTCTTGTAGAAATTCTTCCCCAATGAGACAGGGTGGGAGGATTCCCGGCCAGGTTTGTTGTAAGTGAAACCCGGTCCCTAGATCCACGGAGCAGATTGTGACGGACCGGGCCGTGTCTGGGCGCAGCTGAGGGCATCCGCTCAGGGCGAACTGCTCAAATCCGGGGCTCCTTACAGCCCCCAGACTGGTGACCTCTCCAAACAGGCCACAAACCAGTCCCACAGAGCGCTTCAGCAGCCTGCCTGAAGCCTCATGAGCAAAACCCCTCTGACACCCCAGCAATATCCGTGCCCCTGATGGCCCCGGGCCTCATACACAGGTGGGGGGTCCTAGCACCCAATGCCACCTACCCTGAACAAGTTCTGTCCGGTTCCAAGAAACCAGCCACAGATCCCTGGTCAATTTACTCTCTGGATCTTACCCACAAATAACGCTGAGCCAATCCTTTAGCATCTAACATCTAAAGTTTTATTATTACAATAAAGAAAAGCATGAGAGAAAGGCTGTTAAAGGATAGTACATTACATGCACCGAATCTCCCAGTTCTCGATGCAGGCTCTAGCAGAGATGTTACAGCTGCTGGTTTAAAAGTTCTTGTTGCGCATCCTAGGATCAGGATGGGTTCACAGGTCTTTTGGGTTCTTCAATCCCTGCAATTCTGCCTCTGGGATGAAGTGCTGAGCTGAAAACAAAAATGAAGTCCACCACATGGCCTATTTATCCCTCCTTCCTGGTCTCTTCTTGGTTAAAGCAGGTCACCTGGTCCACCTTATTCCTGTGTTGCCTGCTGGTAGCCCTTAGGTATGAGTCACCTCTCATTCTTTAGGTGTGTCCTTGGCTCATTGAGTGCCATTGTCCCACAGGGCCTCGCTGATTAGCATGTTCATAGGCTGGACCCTGCCCAATGCTCAACCACATGCAGGGAAATATTCAGTATCCATACAAGTACATGCTTATAATTGCACACATAGACATTATACACACACATGAACAGCGTACATAGGATTAGCAGACAGTGAGCTTCTATTCAACACCCCACATGGCCCCCCTTTTATACCATTTTCTGGGGCCAACACCCCCATCTATGGGTGAAGCAGCGATCTGGCTGCTCCCCTCAAAATCCAGTAACATGACACAGATGTCTGCAGTTCTGCTAGTGCCCAAGTGCCCCGACAATGGACTCATCCAAGGCAGCGGTGTGGTTTCCCTCTGCCCCCCCCCCCCCCCTCCTCTGAGATCCATGGTTGCACCCAGATACAAACAAGTTACATCTCACTGCTGACGTGTCCGGGTGCTGATGTTAGATATATTGTACGTGGCGGTTGGACCAGAACATCTCTATCCATCCTGCTGTCCCTGTCCTGAGCCAGGCTCAGGGTGTCCATCTTATCTGTGGGGAGTGTGTTTGTCCCAAGATGTTTCTGAACAAGGGTGTTCTGGTGCCACCCCTCTGGACGATGTTTTCAGCCTGTGCCTGGTACCTCTGAGGTGTGGGAGTTTCTGAAATATCAGCCCAGCTCCTGCTGTATTGGGTGAGCTGGGCCTGCCTCTTGCTTCAAGCTCACGTTTGCTTTGTAGCAGCAAAATTGAGACTGCTTTCAGCTAGGCCTCAGGCCTCACCCCAGGGCTGTGAGGCATGGCCGTGTGTTTCAGGCCATCTTGTGAATACATTTACCATGCCAAAAAAATTACCCCCTGTCCAAGTGAATTCCACCCCAGGGCAGGGAGGGGGTTTCCTCGCTGCATGTAGCCCTGGTGTGCCAGGGGCTGGGATCCACTGGGATTAACGGCCACGAGCCCAGTCATGGAACATTCGTAGTCCATGGCATCACCATGAACCATTTGTGGAAATGTTGTGCTTAAAAGAAGCACCCAGGATCTTTATCAGGGGGATAAGGCAACACGTCACATTTATTGAACATACATCGATCAATCAATACTTATCATGTGCATATGATGCATCACACTCATGCACTCTCACACACACACAAGCACACTCCATCTTGTTGTTACCAATAGTTGCTCCCCCTCACTGCACTGTCCAGGTGAGTTAGATGGGGAGGGAGTGGAGCCGGGCTTCTGCCGATCTGGATCGATGCTCCCATGTTAACAAGATGAAACCCCTGGGGTCCCTCTGAAAAATACCTCATGTTCAGCCCTCTCATCCAGCCAATTAGTCATCACCTCACCTTTCTTAATGCTGCTTCAGAGAGAGTTCTTCCAAGGGCAGGCACTTGCTGCTCCACTCCCAAGGAGTGTATGTCCAGTCTTCTTAATGAGCTCACTTTACAGGTAGGCTATGTCTACACTACATCCCTTTTTTGTAATTAGACGTATCGCAATTGCTAATGAAGCAGAGCTTTGTCGGGAAAAAGCGCCAGTCTAGACGCTGATCTTGCGGAAAATAAAGCCTTTTCCGAAAGATTCCTTATCCCTTATTTCGTAGAGAAGGGCGGGAGGATGGGGCTAGTTGGCCAGTTCCAGCCCTGAGTGGTCGGTGGTGTGGGGGTGGTGAGCACGTTGCTGGTATCTCAGAAACTCTTCCTCCATGGTGAGGTAGAAGATGGGGTTGAGGCAGCTGTTGACATATGACAGGATACAAGCAAATGAGCTCTCTATTTCCAGAAGAGGCCATGAGCGCATAGCTGAAAGCTGCAGGAAGTAGAAGGCGTGGTACGGCAGCCAGCAGACGAAAAAGGTCGGGATCAAGCCGAGAAGGATCTTGAGCGGTTGGGTGGATTGGACCAGCCGGTTCCTTCCCAGCCTGGCAGTGTGAACGACGCAGAAGGTTGGGATCAGGCTCAAAGCTAATGGGACCAGAAAGCCGACCAGGAACTGGATGGCGACTGCGGCCTTGGCCCTCTCTAGTTCCACTTGGAAATTCATGCTGGTGTTGGCAGGTGTGACGAGGGATTCCCAGAGGTCACCGTACCGCAAGCTGAACCCAGCAGACAGGGCCCAAGTGCCCAGAGCCACCCAGCAGGCCAGGCAGGGCGTGCGGCATTTCTGGGCCCACTCAGGCCGTGCCGCGAGGACGCAGCGATGGACGCTGATGGCCATGAGGAGGAAGGCGCTGGAGAACATGTGCAGGGAGGTGATGGTGCTGCTCAGCCTCCTGGCCCAGTCTACTTTCAGGAAGAAGACGAAGGTGAGTCTGAGGGGCATGCACGCTGTGAATATTAAATCGGACACGGCCCGGTTGAGGAACCACACTGCGCTGGCCGTCCTCTCCACATGGCAGCCGGTGACGAGGAGGACGTAGCTGTTCAATGGCGCCCCGGCGAGGAAGACCCAGCCACACAGCACCAACAAGAAGTTCCGGAGGAACGCCATTCTCAGAGGCACTGCCGACACAATATGGCCCCCTTCTCCTCGGGGCTGGGCGGGGGCGGGGCAGATGCTGGGCTGAGGGGAAGAAGGGAGAGCAGTGAAAAGGGCTGCAAGACAGGGACAGAGACAGACAGAGGCGGCGTTTATAAACTCCCGGTCCCTGGGCTGAGCTGAGGTGGGATCGAATCCTTGCGGGCTGATGGCCCCAGTGGTACAAAGCCCTTTGAGGCAGTGAACCGCAGGGCAAGCAGGGGACCGAAAGGGTCGACTCAGTGATGTTGGTGTAGAGATGCTGGGTTTTGTTTTCTCTGGACCCAGCCCCAGTGGGGTTTGGTTTTACATTGGAGGGTGGGGGAAGGAGGTGACCGAGCCCAATTTCAATTAATCACTTTAGCTTGTTGCTGATCATTTGTGTTTCGAAGCCGGGTAGGGAGGCAGGAGGGGCGAGTTGCTCAGACGCAGAGACAGAGCCCTGGAGACGTTTCTCCCGCTGAGTCTCGCTTCCCCCTGGCCCACACTACGGGAGAAGGTTGAATTCAGCCACGTTCAGCAGCTTCAGCTCCGTTCATCTTTACTCAGCTTTCAGCTCCCTTCCACTTCTCTTACTCCGCGTAGGAGCGGGGTTCCTGGGCTTGACCAGCACGCCCCTCTCAGGGGCTTCATTAGAGTGGCTGAATTGAACCACGGCAGATTAACAGCAACGGGTTCCAACTCCATTGTGTAGACATGGCCTAAAAGTCCCAAATACACTTTTTGCTGGTGGTTTCCAAAGGGGCTGGCAACTCTCCCTTATTTGTGAAGAATTTAAGCAGTGACCAATCCTCCCTCTCCTTCTGCCCTTTAAACATTTTTTTGAAAGGGATTTCCCAGTTTTTAACAACAGTGACAAAGAACCCTCCCCTCCTCCTCTCACGCCAGGCAGTGCACGAGAGAAAGGGGAGGCCACTAACTCCTTTTGTCTAACGAAAGGCTGTTGCCAGAGTCAATTTGAGCGGCTGGACGGGGAGTCAGGACTCCTGGATCCATCCCAGACTCTGCCACTGAACCATTCAGAGAGCTTGGTTGAGTCATATCACAGCCTTGGGCCTCAGTTTCCCCTCCAAATATTTCCCTGTGCAGCATCGCTTGTGATGGAACACATGAGCTCGGACAGTGTCGCTCAACACCCAGTGGGGTGGGGGCTCATGACCTCTCACCACAGGACACACACAACTAACGTCAGACAGCACTACCCAGCAGGAGGAGGGGGGTGGAAGCGGCAGGAGGAAGGGGGAGAGCCAGGGTGGAGAGAGCAGAATGACACCCTATGAGGTTTCCCTCATTTCCTTACCCGTGTCTCGGGGAGATGCAGCGTCTCCGAGTCGAGCCCCGTCCCAGGTCCCCCACACGACTCCTGCAGCTCGCCCTGACTGGCTGAGCCGGCAGCAGGAAGCCGTGTGTGGGGGTGTATCTGGGAGGGTGAACGGTGGGTGGAGCCCACAGGACGTAGTTGGGTCCAATCACATCCACAAAGCGTGGAAGGCCTCCAGCGGCCATTGCTACATGCAGTTGTCATGTGAATCACAAGTTTCCCACGCAACCCCTCAGCCCTAAGAAGGTGTCAGTGTTCGACAGCCCACATCCAGGGCTGGGGGGCAGGGCAGCCATCAGAGAGCTGGGGCTGAGACCAGCAGGTCCAGCCAACTCCACCAGAAGAGGTCCCAGGAGCTGGGATTTTGCCCCGTCTGATTCCCTTCCGGCGGGGGAAAAAGACCAGAGCCTGAGACGTGAGCCCGGCCTCTGTGCAGAGACCCCACCACTGGAGCAGGTAGTGCAAAGGAAACCGTCGCGCTGGGCTACAGACCACACAGACCACAACTCAGCCTCCAACTTGCCTGCGTCTCACCTCTGTTGCCTGCAGGTCCCAAGCCTTGGGCAGGTTTTAGTTCATCCTGAGCCCCCTGGGACCCGTCCACAGGGGAATCTCTCTGGTTGCAGGGAGGGGGTTTCCCTGCTGAATCTGGCCATGTTGCGACCCACTGGGATAAACAGCCAGGGGACCCAGCCCTCTGTTTTCCTCTTATGCCTGCCTCACCCGCCCCCTTGCCTAGTGACCCGTCTTTGCCTTGCACCCGGGAGTGCGGGAAATGCAGTTCTGCACTGTAGTGTACACGAATTGTTACTCGCTGTTCTGAATTCATGTACCTAGTGAGGAATCCACGTGTCAAAGAGCATTTCCTGAATCTCGTTTGGTTTCTGTTTTGTCACCTACTTGCTGACAGGTGTTGTGAAAAGAATGATTGCAATTGGGGGGATTCTATTTTGTTACTGAAGCCGAATTAACTGTTACTCCTCATTGCATTTTCCTGCACGTCACGTGCATAATCTCTTCCACTCCATTTTTGCACAAGAGGATTTTGTGCAAAAACAAGCAGTGTGGACATTTCCTTTCGGCGCAAGGTCGTTAAGCCTCTCCCTGGGAGAGTGGCTGGGTGTCAGACTTCCCAGAATCAAAACTTATTCAAGAACACACTCGGCAACACTGCACAACTCCACCCACAAGAAGAGCACAGGCATAATCCAACAGGGTTTTCATGTTCATCAGATGACAACTCTCAGGGGGACTGGGCCCGACGATCGCGTGACACTGGTGGGGGTGGGGGCGCCAGGGAGCTGTTTGGAGGTGCATTGTGCGAGAGCCACCCCCGTTGTATTTAAAGCCCCCAACTGATAAAATCACCTCACTCCATTGGCCTCCAAAGTGGAGCTGGATATTTCTGCCTTCCCAGTCCTTTCAGTGCAGCTTTCAAGCCTCCCCAACACTTAAAATTTGGCTGCGGCATTTGCCTGCTTCTCGTTTCTCTCAGCCAATCTGGTCCCGGAATCAGATGCTGAGGTGGGAATTTCAGCTTCCTTTGCTTCTCAAGTCAGTTTCTAGCCTTTGTCATTGTAAAGAAACCCTTGAAATACCCTGACCGCCCCGAAGGAATCAGAAAGCCCAAAACAACCCACAGGCCCTTTCAAACCCACCTCCTGATAGTTTCAGGGGCAGCTGGTAAGGTTAGGAGGATCAAACTTGGCCAGGAATCAAATTAAAAAGGAATTTAAATTAAAAACAAACTGGAACATGTGTAACCCAGCCACCTACTAGGGAGCTGTGTCTTTAAGAGACCCATGTAGGGAGGTAGGAGTGAGTTGAGTGTTACTGGGCGGATTTAGCCTCCACCCCCAGAAGTTTCTGGAGTTGGGGGGGGGGTAGTTTGGGGTTAGACTCCATGAGGCAGCAGGCAGGGGGGAGCTGGGAGAAGCTGAGCAGGCAGCTTCCCTGCCTCTAGAGCACTTTGCAGCAGGTAGGGATGTTGTCAGCCCTCTACCAGGGCAATGCTGCTGAGAGCAAGGAGAACCTGGGAGGGAAATCCCTTCTTCTGTGCTAACTGTCTGCCCGCAGTGCTGGTTTGAGTTTGGCCAAACTCTGGTCGTTCCCTTTCTCCGTCAGTCGGATTCTTCAGCCCCTCTGTAAACCTAGCACCGGGGGCAGAGCCATTTCTGTTGTGTTGTTCTCAGTGTTTGTATTGTCTTGTGACAGGGTTTCTGTAAGTCTGTTCACTTGGGAGTTATCTGCCTGGTTGATCAGGAAGCGGGGCTGCCTCGCAGTGATCCACGGCCGGGGAACAGGCTGCCTGGATTCCAACTGAGGATCCTTGCAAGCAAGTGGAGAGATGGTTCAGACTCAGCCTATGGTGCACATTGGACAAGCAGAGGCACAAACTGAGACTTTGGTGAACTAAATCTGAGCTTCTGGGACCTCTCCCGACTTTTCCTTTTGTGTCCATGTGGAGTGGCCTGGTCACATTTTACTTTTGCTTTTTTCTTCTGTAACTATCGGAGGGGTAGCCGTGTTAGTCTGGATCTGCAAAAGCGACAAGGAGATGTATCTGACAAAGTTGGTCTTTGCCCACGAAAGCTTATGCTCAAATACATCTGTTAGGGTATGTCTACACTACAGCACTAATTCAAACTCACTTAATTCGAATTAGTTAATTCAAAATAAGCTAATTTGAATTAGTGCATCTAGACCTAAAAACTAATTCGAATTAGTATTTTGATAATTCAAACTAGCATGTCCACATTGAGTGGACCCTGAACCGAAGGTAAGGCTGGCCGGAAGCAGTGCCGGCAGGGCATCAGGTTAGGGTTTAGAGTGTGGAGCTGCTGCCTCAGGCTAGCGGAGGGCTGTGCTTAAAGGGACCCGACCCCCACCCTGGACAGACAGTTCTCAGGGCTCCCCACTTGCTTGTCTGCCTCGATGAGGGACAGCAAAGCAGTCCTGTTTTGGAGTGCCCTGAGTGCCCTCACTCGGCACATCACAGCACTCGGCCATCACCCCGGCTGCACTTGCCGCAGGCTGCCATCTGGGGGGGTTCAATCGGGGGGGCTGTCATGATCCAGGAGCCCCGGAAGAGAGCTTCTACCCCAAGGAGCCTGCAGAGCCACCCCAGTCCTCCCCATCGGGGGCTCGTGCCCCATTCCTCCCTCACCTCCTTCCACTTACCCCTCTCTAGCCCCCCTTCCTGATGTAAAAAATAAAGGACACGTGTGTTCAAAAATAGAAACTCTCTTTATTTAACAAAACTGGGGGGGCGGGAGGGGGATTAACCTTTGGGGAGACTAGGAAAAGGAGGTGGGAGAGGGGAAAAGAGAGGGTGGGAGAGGGGAGGGGGAAACCTGGGAGGAGGGAGCTGGAAGGGGGAAGCCAGGGGAAGAAGGAGGAGGGGAAGTATCAAACAATGGTACGCCATATCTTCAGTACTGTGTACAGATGTGGTCTCCTCATCTTAAAAGAGATGTTTTGGCCTTGGAAAGGGTCCAGAAAAGGGCAACTAAAATGATTAGGGGTTGGGAACAGGTCCCATATGAAGAGAGGCTAAAGAGACTGGGACTTTTCAGCTTAGAAAAGAGGAGACTGAGGGAGGATATGATAGAGGTCTATAAAAGCATGAGTGGTGTGGGGAGGATGCATAAAGAAAAGTTCTTCATTAGTCCCCGTAATAGAAGGACTAGCGGACACCAAATGAAATGAATGGGTAGCAGGCTTCAAACTAATAAAAGAAAGTTCTTCTTCACAAAGCAAATAGTCAACCTGTGGAACTCCTTGCCACAGGAGGCTGTGAAGGCTAGAACTAGAACAGAGTTTAAAGAGAAGTTAGATCAATTCATGGACGTTGGGTCCATGGAGTGCTATTAGCCAGGGGGTAGGAACGGTGTCCCTGGCCTCTGTTTGTGGAAGGCTGGAGATGGATGGCACGAGACAAATGGCTTGGTCCTTGTCTTTGATCCATCCTCTCAGGGGTAGCTGGTGTTGGCCACTGTTGGCAGACAGGCTACTGGACTAGACGGACCTTTGGTCTGACCCAGTACGGCCATTCTTATGTTCTAAGCTCAGGGTTCAGGGTCGGGGGTCTCACTGGACCAACTTGATTTTCATGCAAACCTGCTCCTGGGTTCGCATGTGGCCTTTGGTGGCCAGGCTGGCAGCTATCCTGCCTTAGACGGCCACTTTCCTGTGCCTAGTGCGGAGGGGGGGGATTTAAATCCCCGCTTCATTAGAAATTGCGATACGTCTAATTTACATCCCTTTTACGAAAAAGGGATGTAGTCTAGACGTAGCCGCATTGTCTTGGATCTGTCTCCCAGACCTTCTCCACCCTTGCAACTGCTGCTGGAGGTGCTCTCCTTTCATTCTCCATTCACACCTCATTCATTTCAACAGGGCAATCAGGGAAAGGGGAGAGGTCTGTTCTACTCCTAGCAAAAGACAATTGTCTTTACCTTAACTATTCCTAAGGCCTATAACACAAAGGGCTTAATACAAAGTTCTATGAGAATGACACATGGTTTTATGGAAGTGTTACAGAGATTCATCCATATATGAGAATGATGCGTGGTTATATGAAAATGTTGTAGAGATCTATCCACAGATACATGTAGATTCAGGGTGAAGAGGCAGCAAAAACAAAGTTGTCTAGAGCATTGGTGGCATGAAGAGAGGGACAGCGAACACGCCAGAGAAGATCGGATCATGTAGCCTCAGTTGGAAGACGTGCGGTACCCGCACCTTGAAACCTGCATAAACATGGAACTGGGTATGACAGAGATCCATACTCCCATGACTGGTGAGGAGCAGGTACATAAGGCAGTGGTAAGTCGCAGTTCAAAAGAAGCCAAAGGAAGGATTTCCAGAGGGCAAGTAAGGCAGGGTGCCCCATCATGGGACGCTCTCTGCCCTGCTCCAGGCTTCCTGCAGGCTGCCATGCACAGCAGCAGACCCCAGCCGGGAGAGCCCCCCTCACCACTATTTCAGGAGCGTGTGAGGGGCTGCAGCCACACGTACCAGCTCCCTGTTGCTTTTCCTGACTCCTGTGCCTAGGAGTGTGGGAAGCACAGAGCCTGCTGCCTCCCTCCTTTGCCTCTCCCCTGGGCAACCAGGAGCCGGAGGGATGCAGCAGGCTGGGCACTTTCCCTCACTCCCTAGGCACAGGAAGCAGGAAAAGCGACAGGGAGATGGTATCTGAGGCTGAAGCCTCTCATGCTCTCCCAAATGGAGTCCTTGCCCCCCACACTCGCTCCGCTCCCAACAGCCCCATGTCCTGAATCCTGCACCTCCATAGCCCCTCTGCTTTGAGCCCCTCTACGCCAGCCCCCTGCCCTGAATCACCTCATCCCAACCCTCTGCCCTGAGCCCCTCCTCACCCCAACCCTGAACTCCTGCCCCCCTAGGCCTCCACACCCTGCACCGAGCCCCTTCTCACACCAACCCTGAACTCCTGCCCCCCTAGGCCTCCACACCCTGCACCGAGCCCCTTCTCACACCAACCCTGAACTCCTGCCCCCTAGGCCTCCACACCCTGCACCGAGCCCCTTCTCACCCCAACCCTGACTCCTCCCTCCCACACCCAGATCTCCTCTCCCCCAAATTCCTGCCCTGACTCCTGTTACGCCCCTCCACATCGCCCCTGCCCTCGGTTCCCAGCCCCCCAGAGGGGGGCAATGCTTCTGCAGAGGATGAGGGGGCTGCACTGAAGGCTGCAGGGCTATGGGGCAGGAGCTGTTGGGGGGCGGTGTGATGGCGCATCTGGGATACCCTCGATCCTGCACCATGTAGCAGCAATATGAGACTCCCTTTTCCATTAGAATAAGGAGGGTTGATTGCTTCTCCACAATAAAGCAGAGCAGAGACATGATGTGGACATAAGGAGTCAGGGGCTGGCAGCCCTAGACCTCTTGGGGCAGGAGTGCATAGACCCCTCAGCTCCCAGCACTCTGCTTAGTCTCTTCTCTCCACGTTTCTTTAGCCAAGACTGACTCTTCCCCAAACCACCCCCTGCCTTTGTTCCAACTCCTTCCCTCTCCAGTGAGAGCTGGTTGGGTCACTGTTCATGCAACATGTGGGCCCTCAGGGCGACCCCCCGCTGGGCCGTGCTTACAGACAGAGGCCAGTAGGGGTCATCTACAACCCACAGCCCAAGCATAGCAACTAGCGAGTGGACCGTCTCCCCACTACATCACAGGCGGCCCCAGAACAATAGGGGGCAGTAGTGGGGCAGAGAGGCCATAAGGGCTGGGTCCAGTGTACCCCACACTCACTGAGAGGAGCTTGGTGTTAAGCAGACGGGAGAGCAGGGTGCAGTTGGGTTGGGGCAGGACAGGGGGACAGAGCAGGGGGGTTAATCTGGGCACTGCACCTCCCTACGAGATGGCCTCCCATGGTGAAAGTTTTGGAGGGGTTGGCTGGGGGTTGGGGCTGGCCCCTGGAGTGGCCAACGCCACACACAGAGCAGGCTGCTGTGTAGGGCACCACAAAAACTGGCCCCATTTGTTCTTACCCTACCCAGCTGCATATTTGTGTAGGGACAATCCTGGATCTAGCACGACCCTTGGGAAATTGCTCCCGGGGTCACTGTGTCTGGCCTTTCGAAACGTTCCCCTCACGTCCAGGCTGAATTTGTCTGGGTGCAACTTCTGTTCCCTGGGTCCCGTTAGACCTTCCTTGGCTGGACTGAAGAGTCCCTTGTTCAATATCTGTTCCCGTCTGGATACTGACAGACTGGAATCAAGTCACCTTCTCTCTGTTCAGCTACACACATTGGCTGCGTCTAGACTGGCATGATTTTGCGGAAATACTGTTAACGGAAAAGTTTTTCCGTTAAAAGTATTTCCGCAAAAGCGCGTCTAGATTAGCAGAGATGCTTTTGTGCAAAGCACCCGTGGCCAGTATAGACACCATTTTGTGCAAGAAATCCCATTTTCGCCATCGGGGCTTTCTTACACAAAAAAATTCTTTCCCTGTCTACACTGGCCCTCTTGTGCAAGAACACTTGTGCAAGCGGGCTTTTTCCCAAGCGGGAGCATAAAAGTATTTGCGCAAGGAGCACTGATTTTGTACATTATGAAGTCAGTGCTCTTGCGCAAATTCAAGCGGCCAGAGGAGAAAGCTGGCAAGTTTTTGCGCAAAAGTGGCTGCTTTTGTGCAAAATCTTGCCAGTCTAGATGCACCCATTTAGTGCCTAGATCTCTCAGCTCTCATTACAAGGTAGGTTTTCTATTCCTGCAAAAGGAGGCCCAGAATTCACTTTTCATAAAAAACCAATTTGATGTCAAAAGGAAACTATTAGTCCCACTGCAGAGAATTCATCCCCCAGGCAATATCGACATTCCAGACCCTGCACCCCCCAAAATTGTCCAGTTTACCTCGTGGGAGGGAGCTGAGGGATGGGGCTAGTTGCCAGTTCTAGCCCCGAGTGGTCGGTGGTTTGGGGGTTGTGAGCACGTTTCCGGAACCCCCGAAATTCTTCCGCCATGGTGAGGTAGAAGATGGGACTGAGGCAACAACAGAAATATACTGGAGCTAGAACACAAGCCAAAGTGCTTTCAGTGACTTTGAGAGGCAGATGGTACGGAGCTGAAATCCAGAGGACGTAGAAGACGTGATAGGGCAGCCAGCAAAGGAAAAAGGTCGGGATCAAGCCGAGAAGGATCTTGAGAGGCTGGGTGGCCTGGATCAGCCGGTTCCTTCCCAGCCTGGCAGCGAGAACGATGCAGAAGGTTGGGATCAGGCTCAAGGATAATGGGATCAGGAATCCAACCAAGAACTGGATCACGATGGCGTCCTTCACCCTCCCTGGATCTACTCGGAAATTCATGCTGGGACTGGCAGGTGGGAAGAGAGATTCCCAGAGGTCATCATACCGCCAGCTGAACCCAGCAGACAGGGCCCATGTAACCAGACCCATCCAGAAGGCAAGGGATGCCGTGTGGTGTTTCTGGGCCCAGTCAGGCCAGGACGCGAGGACGCAGTGATGGACACAGAGAGCCGTGAAGAGGAAGGCGCTGGAGAACATGTGCAGGGAGGTGATGGTGCTGCTCAGCCTCCTGACCCAGTCTATGTGCAAGAAGTAGACGAAGACGAATCTGAGGGGCAGGCAGAGGATGAAGATGAAATCGGACATGGCCCAGTTCAGGAACCACACTGCGCTGGCCGTCCTCTCCACACGGCAGCTGATGATGAAGAGGACGTAGCCGTTCAATGGTGCCCCGGCGAGGAAGGTCATACCCAAAAACACCATAAAGAAGGTTAGAAGGAGCTCCATTCTCAGAAGTGTTGCTGTCACAATATGGCCCCCTTCTCCTCAGGGTTGGGTGGGGGTGGGGCAGACGTTGGGCTGAGGGGAAGAAGGGAGAGCAGTGAAAAGGGCTGTAGGACAGGGACAGAGAGACAGAGGTGGCGTTTATAAACTCCCAGTCCCTGCACCGAACTGAGGTGGAATCAAAACCTTGTCCAGTGGTACAACGCCCTTAGAAGCAGCGAACCGCAGGGCGAGCAGAGGTCCGAAAAGCTCGTCTCAGTGCCGATGATACTGAGATGCAGGGTTTGTTTTCTCTGTGCCCAAACTCAATGGGTTTTGCTTTTAAATTGGGGGAGGCTTCTTTAGCTTCTTGCTGATCATTTTCAAGCCAGGGAGGGAGGCAGGAGGGGCGAGTTGCTCAGAGGCACAGAAAGAGCTCTGGAGACATTCCCCCCCCCCCCCGCAGTGTTGCTCACCCCGGCCCACGCTACGGGACAAGGCCGAATTTAGTCACGGAGCTTCAGCTCCGTTCATCTTTACTTGGCCTTTGGCGCCGTCCACACTGCAGGAAGTTGCCTGGAGCACACGCTCCTCTCCACTTCCTTTACTCCTCATAGGAGCAGGGTTACCGGCCTCGACTGGAGCACCCCTCTCAATTCAGTGACACACAAATTGGAACCCCAGAATATTGAGAGAGGCCTACAAGTCCCAAACACTGTTTGCTGTTCACCAGTGACCGGTCCTCCCTCTCCGTCTGCCATTTTAAAGCATTTTTAAAAGGGATTTCCCAGCTTCCAACAATGGGAACAACAAACCTCCCTTCCCCTGCTCTCCCACCCCACCTTACCCGTGTCTTGGGGGGACGCAGCATCTCCGAGTTGAGCCCCATCCCAGCTGCACGACACGACTCCTGCAGCTCGTCCGCACTAGCTCAGCCGGCAGCAGGAAGCCGTGTGCGGGGGTATATCTGGGAGGGTGAACCATGGACGTAGCTGGGTCCAACCACTTCTGAAAAGCCTGCAAGGCCTCCAGCGGCCACTGCTACATGCAGTTGTCACATGAATCACAAGTCCCCCACCCGGACCTAGCAAGTTGTCCATGTTTGGCAGCCCCCATCCGGGCCGGGGGGGCAGGGCAGCCAGCGGAGAGCTGGGCCTGAGACCAACACACCCGGCCAGCTCCTCCGGGTGAGGTCCCAGGAGCACTGGGACTTTGCACCCTCCGATCCCCTCTCGGCTGGGGAACAAGACCAGAGTCGGCCACATGAGATTCTAAAAGAAGCCTCTGCTGCAGGGACCCCAGCACTGGCCCAGCCAGCACTAAGGAAACCCTCGTGCTGGGCTAGAAACCACACGAACCACATCCCGGCCTCCAGTCTGCCTGTGTCTCACATCCGTCACGTGCAGGCCCCAGGCCAGGGGCACGTTTCGGTTCAGCCTGAGCTCCTAGGGTAGCCAGGATCATGCCAGCTTGGGAGCAGTCCTTAGGGGAATCTCGCTCGGGCAAAGGGAGGGGTTCGCCTGCTGGATGTGGCACTGGTGTGCGAGGAATCCACGTGTCAAAGAGCATTTCCTGAATTTCATTTGGTTTCTGTTTAGTGAGATATTTGCTGACAAGTATTGTGAAAATAATGGTTGAACAAAGAGAGCCGAAAGAGCGGCAGAAAAAATGCAGAGTCGCACCAGAACTGTCAAGTAAAAAAAAGGCGGGTACCTTAGGTTTTTTTGACCATATCAGGCTCCCATCGACAGCTGTCATCTTGAGCACCATTCTGAATTGCTCAGTGAGCACAGGGAAGCTGGGGGACTCTGGGGTGGCCTTGGAAAAGCTTTGCGAGCCACACTTTTTAGGGGAAGAGCTGCATGCGGCTCACAAGCCATGGGTTAGCCACTCCTGTGTTAGTTTGACAATGAAAAGATGTTGAATATTGCCGAAATTGAAAATATCGTGCCCAGCAGCTTTCATTTTGTTTTGCAGAATTTTTAATGTTTCATACAGAATTTCCCTCCTGGGTATTTACTCTGCTCTACGCAATATATTCAACAATGGTCCAGTAAAGTGTGAAGGCAAACCATCTGTTGGCACCAGCATGCAGGGACACCTGTATTTCTAGCTCTGATTTGGCACACAACTCATTCTGAGTGCTGAGAGGGGAACAGGAGTGTGGGAACATTGAGAACTACTGGTCTGCAGAGTCTTTGCCCACTGATAGGGCTGGGGGAGCAGATTTGGGAGTCCATGGCAGATTTCACCCCAGAATGGAAGCTGGAAGGTTGAATCTCACTTGCTAATCTACGTCCTGAAGGAATCAGACCCGGCATCTCAGAACTGATCCCCTCATGACACCCCCCCACCTGCGGCCCCCTTCTGGGGAGCTGTCCTCTCGGGGGCAGAGCGGAGCAGGGGGGGAGGTGGCTGAGCAGGGTGGAAATGCTCATGAAGGCGACTCAGGCCCACTTGTTACTTCAGTTACTCGCACAGAACATTTGGAAATCTTTAAATTGATTGAATCCCATTGTGTGCAGGCCGGCAGTGAAACAGGGACAATTGTAAGTGTCGGTGCACAAACGGCAGTGGTCTAACGAATCAATTGGGTGAACTCGAGGTATGAAAAGAAGAGATGGGTGAAACAGGCATCAGAGAAACTTGGTGGATTGTAGATGATCAGTGGGACAGGGTAATACCCGGATACCAATTATATCGGAGGGGCAGAACAGGCTGAGCGGGAGGAGCAGCGGGTGGAGGGAGAGGCGGGTGCTGTTTATCTATATGTGCAAAGAGCCAAAAATCACATTAAGTGAGAATTTTAAAGGAACCACGCTGGAACATGTGTAACCCAGGATATGTCTACACTACCCCCCTAGTTCGAACTAGCGGGGTAATGTATGCATACCGAACTTGCTAATGAAGCCCGGGATTTGAATTTCCCGGGCTTCATTAGCAAGTTCGGTATGCATACATTACCCTCCTAGTTCGAACTAGGGGGGTAGTGTAGACATACCCCTAGGCATCTAGTAGGGAGCTGTCTCTTTAAGAGACCCCCCATGGTTTGGGGACTCATGACCTCTCAACACAGGACACACAACTAATGTCAACCAGCTCTAGCCAGTGGGATGAGGAGGGCTGATCAGGCAGGAGGAAGGGGGAGATCCAGGGAATGGCTGGGGGGAAGAGGGAGAAGGGCAGAGTGGCACCGTGTGGGGCAGCTGGAGGGTTTCCCTCATTTCCTTACCTCTGTCTTGAGGGGAGGCAGCGTCTCCGAGTCGAGCCCCGTCCCAGGTCCCCAACCCGATGCCTGCAGCTCGCTCAGACTTGCTCATCCAGCAGCAGGAAGCCGTGTGTGTGGTTTTGTCTGGGAGGGTGAACAATGGGGGGAGACCACAGGACGTAGCTGGGTCCAATCACATGGCAAAGCCTGGTTGGTCTCCAGTGGCCACTGCTACCTGCAGCTGTCACATGAATCATAAGTTTCCCCCACACTCACCGGCCCTAGCAAGGTGTCTGCATTCGGCAGCCCACATGCAGGGCCACTGGGCAGGGCAGCCAGCAGAGACACGTCCAGCCAGCTCCACTGGGTGAGGTCCCAGGAGCACAGACACTAGCTGGGACTTTTCCCCCTCCGATCCCCTCCCAGCTGGGGTAAGAGAGCACATCAGATCTGAGCCCGGCTTCTGTGCAGGGACAGAGAGCAGGTTTCCCTGCTGGATTTGGCCCTGGTGCCATGATTGTGGGATGCATTATCAGGAATGTTGTGAGCAAGCCACGAGGAGTCATTCTTCCGCTCTACTCTACGCTGATTATGCCTCAGTTGGAGTATAGTGTCTAGATCTGGACACCACATTTCAGGAAAGATTTGAATTTCCCGGGAGAAGGTCCAGAGAAGAGCAACAAGACTGATGAAAGGTCTAGAGAACATGAGCTATGAAGGCAGACTGTTAGAACTGGTCTTGTTTAGTTCGGAAAAGAGAAGACTGAGAGGGGTTTTCAGGTATCTAAAAGGGTATCAGAAGTAGGAGGAAGAAAAATTGTTCTCCTTGGCCTCTGATGATAGGACAACCAGCAATGGGCTTAAACTGCAGCAAGGGAGGTTTAGGTTGGACATTAGGAAAAATTTCCTAACTGTCAGGGTGGTCAAACACTGGAATAAGTTGTCCAGGAAAATTGTGGAATTCCATCTCTGGAGATATTTAAGAGCAGGTTGGACAGACATCTATGAGGGATGGTAGATGGTGCTGGGTCCTGCCATGAGGGTAGGGGACTGGACTCGCTGACCTCTCGTGGTCTCTTCCAGTTCTAGTGTTCTGTGATGCTATGTTCTATGAATTGCTGGGATTAACTGCCGGGAACCCAGCCCCCCGTTTCTCTGGGTATGTCTACACTACCCTCCTAGTTCGAACTAGGAGGGTAATGTAGGCATACCGCACTTGCAAATGAAGCCCGGGATTTGAATTTCCCGGGCTTCATTTGCATAAGCGGGGAGCCGCCATTTTTAAATCCCCGCTGGTTCGAACCCCGTGAGCGCGGCTACACAGAGCTCGAACTAGATAGTTCGGACTAGGTTCCTATTCTGAACTACCGTTACTCCTCGTGACTAGTGGGGTAGTGTAGACATACTCTCTGTTATGTGAGCCCCGCCCCCAAATCACCCCACGCCAGTCTTTGCCGTGCATTTGGGAGTGTGGGAAGTGCAGTTGTGCATTGCAGTGTACACGGATTGTTAGTCGCCGTTCTGAATTCATGTGTCTACTGAGAAATCCATTTCTCAAAGAGCATTTCCTGAATCTCATTTGGTTTCTGTCTTGTCACCTGCTTGTTGGGAGGTATTGTGAAAAGAATTATTAAAATTGGGGGGATGATATTGTGTTAGTTTGACAAATAAAACATGCAGAATTTTGTAGAATTTAAGAATATTGCGTACAGTAGTTTGGATTTTTTTTCTTGTAGACTGTTTAATTTTTCATGCAGAATTCCCCTGCTGGGTATTTAATCTGCCCTATACAATAAATTCTACAATGGCCTGGTAAAATGTGAAGTTATGAAATGAGGAGATTGGCAAAACAGGTGTCAGAGAAACTTGGTGGAACATGGATGATCAGTGGGACAGGGTAATACTTGGGTACCAATTATATTGGAAGGGCAGAAGAGGCTGGGCGGGGTGGGGGACACTGTATGTCTATATGTGAAAAGAGCAGAGAATCAAATTAAGTAGGAATTGTTAATGAACCAAACCAGAGCATGTGTAACCGAGGCACCTACTAGGGAGCTGTGTCTTGAAGAGCCCCTTGTGGGGAGGTAGGAGTGAGTTGAGTGTTACTGTTGCTGGGTGGATTTAGGCTCCACACCCAGAAGTTTCTGGGGTGTGTGTGTCGGGTTTGGGGTCAGACTCCACGAGGCTGCAGGCAGGGCAGGTGCTTTTCTAAGGCCTGGATGAGCTAGGAGAAGCGGAGGCAGGAGCAGAGAGCAGGCTGCTGTTCCTCACTCTGCAGCAGGTGGTGATGGTGTTAACCCTCTACCAAGGATAACGGGCAAAGCTAAATTATATGGTAGGTGGAACCTGGGAGGGGAAATCCCTTCTCCTGTGCTAATTGTCTGCTCTCACTGCTGGTTTGAGTTTAGCTAAACTCTGGTCGTTCCTTTCTCCGTCAGTGGGATTCTTCAGCCCCTCTGTCAATGTAGCGACGGGGGAAGAGCCCAGGGGCGGATATAGGGCAGGGCGAGCGAGGTGGCCGCCCTGGGCCCCGTGCTTCAAGAAGCCCTGCACATGCGCTGTGGCAAAGGGGGACCCTGCGAAATTGTGCTTCCCTGGGTCCCCCCAAAATGGTCATCTGTCCCTGGAAGAGCCAGTTCTGTGGCGTTTGTTCATATTGTCTTGTGACAGGGTTTCTGTAAGTCTGTTCACTTGGGAGTTAACTGCCTGGTTAATCAGGGAGCAGGGCTACCTCGCAGTGATCCACGGCAGGGGAACAGGCTGCCCGGACTCCAACTGAGGATCCCTGCGAGCAAGTGGAGAGATGGTTCAGACTCAGCGTATGGTGCAGATTGGACGAGCAGAGGCACAAACTGAGACTTTGGTGAACTAAATCTGAGTTTTGGGGGCCTCCGACTTTTCCTGTTGTGTCCATGTGGACTGGTCACATTTTATTCTGGGATTTCTCTTCACTTCTGTTTGCTGTAACTGTGGGCAGTATCTGTGGGTTAGACAATGGGCGTGTCCTGTTGGGAGAATTAGATCATTTGTTTCTCCATAAGGTTTTATAAAGTTATTTAATTAAATTCATTTCTTTAGTTTCTTTTGGAGCTTGAATGTCAGGAGGCTGACAATAGGCAGTCCTTGCCGAAATTCCTTACAGACCGAACTCTGGCTCTCCAGTACTTTCTATAGCGCTGGGTTTTTTTAGAGGTTGGATAAGTGCAATGAAATTTGGCCCACCCAATGTCAAATATCAGTAATAATGGGGGATTTCAACTATCCCCAGCCTGACCGTGGACACGTCACTTCAGGACGGGTATTAAGAGAAAGTTTAAATGACTCCGTCTGGGAACAGCCTTTCCCTGCACCCACACAGGGAGGGGCCATTCTTATGACATGGAGCGCAGGCTCTGCTCCCAGAGGTGACAACAGCTGCTACACTTGGGAATAGTGACCATCAGAGAATTCGATTTAAAATCCCCATGGTACAAAAACACCTCAGCAGCCCTGCACTGAGGCATTTTATTTCAGAAAGGGGAGCACCACGAAAACAAGGCGGTAACTTAAACAGAAATTGAAAGTTACAGGCCAAGAGTGAAATCCCTTCAAACTGCAGGAAAAAATGTTTAAACGCACCACGCTAGAGGGTCAACTTAAATATATACTCCATATTAAAAGACTCAAAAGGTAAAAAGCAAAGAGCGTGCAGTTTGTCAGAAACAGGAAGCTACTAACCAACCCGCAAAACCCCTGGACGATCGAGATGTGAAAGGACGATAAGGCCATTAAAAGAAACTGAATTAATTCTTTGCATTGGTCTCCACAGCTGAGCGTGTGAGGGAGGTTCCCACCCCTAAGCCATTCCTTTCAAGTGACATGTCTGAGGAAACATCTGTGACTGAGGCGTCATTAGAGGAGATAACAGAAGAAAGTGATGAGATCAATACATCACCAGGCGCAGGCAGTATTTCTAAAGGAACTCTCATGTCCCCCGTCAATCTTCTCTTTTCTAAACTAAAGAAACCCAATTCAGCCTTCCCTCATAGGTCATGTTCTTTAGACTTTTAATCATTCTCGTTGCTCTTCTCTGGACCTTCTCCAATTTCTCCACATCTTTCTTGAAATGCGGTGCCCAGAACTGGACACAATACTCCAATTGAGGCCTAACCAGTGCAGAGTAGGACAGAAGAATGACTTCTCGTGTCTTGCTCACAACACACCTGTTAATGAATCCCAGAATCATGTTTGCTGCTTTGCAACAGCATCACACTGCTGACTCATATTCAGCTCCTGGTCTACTATAACCCCTAGATCCCTTTCTGCCGTACTCCTTCCTAGACAGTCGCTTCCCATTCTGTATGTGTGAAACTGATTGTTCCTTCCTAAGTGGAGCACTTTACACTTGTCTTTATTAAACTTCATCCTATGTGGACAAGGGGGATCCAATGTGCTAAGAATTCCAGAAAGTGTTTGATGAGGCCCCTCCCCAAAAGCTCTTATGTAAAGTGACCTTCCATGGAAGAGGAGTCAAGGTTCCATCATAGTTCAGTAAATGATTAAGAGGTAGGAAGCAAAGGGATCCTAGGGACAGGTTTTATTGTCCAAGTATTTCCTTGTAGAGTGCCTGGGAATGCCAAGCCCGGGACCAGGGGTGGGGGATGGGTTTGTGTGTCTGAGCCTGGGCGATGCTCCCCAATAACGGATACATGCGACTAAAATCCAAAAGCCGTGTGTTCGAATCACCTCAGGCCACCGAATGTCCTCAGAAGTCACCAGTGTGATGTCCCGACAGGGATTTTGCTCTGTCAAAAAAGCCCTCGGTGCACTGCCTGGGTTCTATGCTGAGAGCCACCACAGCAGACCCCACACGACGAGACATGGTGGGAAGGTGCCCGGCCAGGTTTGTTGTAAGTGAAGCCCGGTCTCTAGCACCCTGGAGCAGATGTCTACAGTTCTGCTGGTACCTGAGTGCCCCTGACAATGGACTCAGCACAGGCAGTGGTGGGGTTTCCCGCTGCCCCCTGGGCTGGACAAGGGCAGCCCCTCTGAGATCCATGGTTATACCCAGATACAGACCAGTTAAGCCTCAGTGCTGACGTGTCAGGATGCTGACGTTGTTAGATACCACCATGTAGGGTTAAAATTCTCTGAAACACCATCTTGGGCACAGGCGCCATTTTGAGAGCCTAAACAACAACAGGGACTCCATTTTGGTCACCCTTCTTCTCCCTCCTTTTCCTGTGTTTTGGCAGGAAACCCAGCATCCAGAGGCTGCCCATCTGAGCGGCAGAGTGCAGGAGCCATTCAGACGGGTACACCAGGTTCCACACATATTAGGTATTGGCGCTGTGGGAGGTACACTCACATGCCAGGAGTGATATCCATCATCACTCCTCTCTGCCTAGGACACACTTGCACCCATGACAGCGCAGGGAAGAAGGGTTTCTTAGGCTGAACAGCTCCAGCTGAGGGAGTGTAGCCAGCCAGACCCTCCTCCCCATCACATCCATCTTATTTGCCTCTCTGAGGTTCCTGAAGCATACAGGACAGAGAAGGAGCAATAAAATCAGCATAGTCTATGCTGGCTCATCTGATCCTGAGAAGCTGAAAACATAGATATGAGGAGAGAGCGATTAAGGCAATAAGCTGGCCTCGAGGCTGCGAGAAGTGCCCGGCTGGCATCCATGTTGATACGAACATACACACAGTCCCTGGGAGAGGAATTTCCCACTGAGAAAAGAATCCCCAGTATTTCCAATTTAGTTATCTCTCTCTTACAAGTGTAAATTAAGTTCACAACTCCCTTGTAAAACTGGTCTCACAAAAGACAGACCAGCCCCATTTGGCATCACAGATAAGAAAGAGAAATACGTGACCCCATGGGTATAAAGATGGGTACAGCAGCACACTCACTATGGGTATGTCTACACTACCCCCCTAGTTCGAACTAGGGGGGTAGTGTAGACATACCCTTTGAGTGTCAGTCTACCCCTCTACCTGCTGGTCGGGTTAGGTGTTTGACCTCCCGAGGTTCTATGGGGACGCCCACCTCGTATTTTCGTCTTTCCTAGGAACTGAGGGACCAGCCCTGGCCTGACACGCTGGAGTCGAGAGGCACAGAAGGGGGTAAAAATTGTACCTGGATGTGGTCCTCTGTCTTGAGTGTACGCATAGAAAGAGTAAGCTGTTACTTGGTACCATTATTTCTATTTGTCTATCTTTATCTTCTTTGTAACCACTTCTAAGATCTATATATTCTAGCAGTTAAGAAATAGAGCAATAGCCATTGTAACCATATGATTTATAAGCTTCTTTAATAAACCTGTAATTGTTTAAGTTTTAATCTGACTCCTTCAGTTGCTGTAACAGAACCAAGCACAATTTAAAAGAACTTCAGCCGGTCATAAGGGACAGGTATAGGGAGAGCTTGGGCGTTTGGATCGTGTCACTCCCAGGTGACAGATCCGTTGGGGCATCTCTCAGCCTTTCCTAGGCTGCCCGCTGCGAAGGAATCCTGTATTCTAGCAGCTAAAATCTGAGGTGTAATAAGCTCTTCCTATAAACAGGGGCGTCTGTCAGCCTGTTGGCTGCCCTCTGCGACAGGACCCCGGTCCTAGCAGTAAAGTCACGGACGTTAAACCTTTTCTCAGCACACATACACACACTGCCCTGACCGTCGGCTGACAAGCCCCCAGCTTCTGCCCTGACTCCTGCTATATCCCTCCACACAAACCAGCCCTTATTCCCCAGGCCCAAAGAGGGAGGGCAGACCCTCTGTGGGGGATGGGTGGCTGCACTCAAGGCTTCAGGGCTAGGATCTGTTGGGGGCAGCCCCAGAGTCACAGGGGGAAGGTGCAGGTCAGGGAGGTGGCAGGGGCTGGGCTTAACCCACACTGGGTGCTGCGCAGAAGGGAGATCTTGAGGGAAGGGTGCAGTGGGGTTAGGGCGAGGTAGGGACAGAGCAGGGAGATCATTCCAGGAGCTGCACCTCACCAAGAGATGCCCTCCCAGGGTGAAACCCATGAGGGGCAGCTGTGGGATGGGGTTTAACCCTGGAGCTGGCAACGCCGCACACACAGTAGGCAGCTGTGAACGGCACGACAACATTTGGCGCAATTCGGTGCCCCACATTTGGTGGCACCCTACCCAGCTGCAAATTTGTGTATTGGGAGGGACAGTCATGGATACACCACGACCATGGGGAAATTGATCCTTGGATAAGGGTCTCTAGTCATTCAAAACGTTCCCCTCACTTCCAGGCTGAATTTGTGTAGGTGCAACTTCTGTTCCCTGGGTCACATTAGACCTTCTTCGGCTGGACTGTAGAGACTCTTGTTCAATAACTGTTCCCGTCTGGATACTTACAGACTGGTATCACGTCACATTCTCTTTGTTCAGTTACACAGATTCAGTGCCTAGATCTCTCATCTCTTGCTATAAGGCAGGTTTTCTAAACATGGAAATGGAGGCCAAAATGCACTTGCCATAAAAAACAATTTTGGGGTCAAAAAGAAACTATTAGTCCCAGTGCACAGAATTCGTCCTCCAGACAATATTGACATTCCGGGACCTGCATCCCCTAACATTAGCCCATGTGCCTCCTGGGCGGGGGAGGGCTGGAGGATGGGGCTAGTCGGCCAGTTCCAACAGCAAATGGTCGGCGGTGTGGGGGTTGCGAGCACGTTGTTGGTACCTCAGAAACTCTTCCTCCATGGTGAGGTAGAAGATGGGGTTGAGGCAGCTGTTGTTATATGTCAGGACTGAAGCAAATGCGCTTCCTTTTTCCAGACTATGCGGAGGGTGCGTAGCTGAGAGCTGCAGGAAGTAGAAGACGTGATACGGCAGCCAGCAGATGAAAAAGGTCGGGATCAAGCCGAGAAGGATCTTGAGAGGCTGGGTGGCCTGGATCAGCCGGTTCCTTCCCTGCCTGGCAGCTAGAACAATGCCAAAGGTTGGGATCAGGCTCAAGGCTAATGGGATCAGAAATCCAACCAGGAACTGGATAGCGACAGCGGTCTCTATCTTCTTTGGAGACACTCGGAAATTCCTGCTGGTGTTGGTAGATGGAATGAGGGCTTCGCAGAGGTCACCGTACCGCAAGCTGAACCCAGCAGACAGAGCCCATATAAGCAGACCCACCCAGAAAGCCAGGGAGGCCATGAGGCCTTTCTGGGCCCACTCAGGCCGTGCTGCAAGGACACAGCGATGGACGCTGATGGCCGTGAGGAGGAAGGCGCTGGAGAACATGTGCAGGGAGGTGATGGTGCTGCTCAGCCTCCTGGCCCAGTCTACGTGCAGGAAGTAGATGAAGACGATTCTGAGGGGAAGGCAGACGTTGAAGATTAAATCAGACAGAGCCCGGTTCAGGAACAACAGGGCGCTGGCCGTCCTTTCCACACGGCAGCTGGCGACGAAGAGGACGTAGCTGTTCAATGGTGCTCCGGCGAGGAAGGCCAAGCCGCACAGCATGATGAAGATGATTTGGAACTCCATTCTCAGAGGTGCTGCAGTCACAATATGGCCCCCTTCTCCTCAGGGCTGGGGCGGGGCAGACGCTGGGCTAAGGGGAGGAAGGGAGAGCAGTGAAAAGGGCTGCAGGATGGGGACAGAGAGACAGAGGCGGCGTTTATAAACTCCCAGTTCCTGGGCTGAGCTGAGGTGGGATCGAATCCTTGTGGGCTTATTGCCCCAGTGGTACAAAGCCCTTACGAGCAGTGAACCGCAGGGCGAAGAGGAGACCGAAAGGGTCGACTCAGTGAAGTTGCTACCGAGATGCAGGGTTTGTTTTCTCTGTACCAGCCCAAATGGGTTTTGGTTTTACATTTTGGGGGAGGAGGTGACCCAGCCCAATTTCAATAAATCACTTTAGCTTCTTGCTGATCATTTGTGTTTGAAAGCCGGGGAGGGGGGCAGGAGGGGCGAGTTGCTCAGACACAGAGACAGAGCCTTGGAGACGTTTCCCCCCGAACCTCCCTAACCCCTGGCCCATTCTATGGGACAAGGCTGAATTCAGCCATGCAGCTTCAGCTCCGTTCATCTTTACTTGGCCTTTGGCGCCATGCACACTGCAGGAAGTCGCCGGGAACACACGCTCCTCTCCACTTTCCTTACTCCTCGTAGGAGCAGGGTTATTGGCCTTGACTGGAGCACCCCTCTCAATTCAGTGACACGCTAATTGGAACCCCGGAATATTGACAGAGGCAGCTTCGATCTTCCTCGTTGTGTAGACGTGGCCTACAAGTCCCAAATACTCCTTTTGATGTTCACCAGTGACTGGTCCTCCTTCTCCGTCTGCCATTTTAAAGCATTTTTAAAAGGGATTTCCCAATTTCCAACAATGGTGACAACAATTCTCCCTACCCCCGCTCTCTCGCCCCACCTTACCCGTGTCTTGGAGGGACGCAGTGTCTCCGAATTGAGCCCTGTCCCAAGTGCACGACACGACTCCTGCAGCTCACCCACACTGGCTCAGCCGGCACCAGGAAGCCACGTATGTGTCTGTATCTGGGAGGGTGAACAATGGACGTAGCTGGGTCCAACCACTTCTGCAAAGCCTTCAAGGCCTCAAGTGGCCACTGCAGTTGTCACGTGCATCACAAGTGCCCCACCCAGCCCTAGCAAGTTGTCTGTGTTCGGCAGCCCACATCCAGGCCAGGGGGCAGGGCAGCCAGTGGAGAGCTGGGGCAGAGATCAACACACCCGGCCAGCTCCACCGGGTGAGGTCCCAGGAGTGAGACACCAGCTGGGACTTTGCACCCTCTGATCCCCTCTCGGCTGGGAAAGATGACCAGAGTTGGCCACATGAGATTCTAAACCCAGCCTCTGTTGCGGGGACCTCAGCATTGACCCAGCCAGCACTCAGGAAACCCTCGCTCTGGGCTAGAAACCACACGAACCACAGGCCGGCCTCCAGCCTGCCTGTGTCTCACGTCCATCATGTGCAGGCCCCAAGCCAGGGACACGTTTCAGTTCAGCCTGAGCTCCTAGGGTAGCCAGGATCATGCTAGCTTGGGAGCAGTCCCCAGGGGAATTGAACAAAGAGAGCCGAAACTGTGGCAGAAAAAATGCAAAGAGCCACACCAGAATTGTCAAGCAAAAGAAAGAAAAAGGCAGGTGCATTTTTTGGCCATATCAGGCTCCCGTCGGTGGCTGCCATCCTTGGAGCTATTTTGTGCACAGCAGGTTTGATTTGTTTTTGGAGAATTTTAAATTTTTCATGCAGAATTCCCGCTCTGTGCAATATATTCAATAATGGCCCGGTAAAATGTGAAGGCAAAGCACCTCTTGGCACCAGTGCGCAGGGTTACTTGTATTTCCAGCTCTGATTTGGCAAACAGCTTGTTCTGAAGTGCGGAGAAAGGACAAGTCAGAGTGCTGAGAGGGGAAACTGAGTTTGGGAACATTGAGATCCACTGGTCCGCAGGGTCTTTGCCCGCTGATAGGTCTTTGAGAGAGGGGGGCAGATTTGGGGGATCACAGCAGATTTCACCCCAGAATGGAAGCTGGAAAGTTGAATCTCACTTGCTAATCTACGTTCTGGAGGAATCAGACCCGGCATCACAGAAGTGATCCCCTCGTGACACCTCCCCACTTGCAGCCCCCTCCGGGGAGCTGTCCTTTTGGGAGCAGGGCAGAGCGGGGGGGGGGGGGGGGGGGGGCAAGTGGCTGAACAGGGTGGACAAGCTCAGGAAGGCAACTCTGCAAAGCCCCCAAGGCAGCCAACTCCATGCAGGCCTCAAACAGCTCAGACCAGCGCTGGGTCCTCTCGTGACGCAGGGTCCAAGAGACCATCTGACGTGGCCACATCCTGGGCAACCGCAGCCCCAGAGCAGGAGCTGAGCTAATCTGAGCTGCAGCCCTGGTGCTGCAAAACTCCAGCTCATTCAACCCTGGGGAGGTGCCAGACCCAGCTGGGGCCATTAAAGTAAAGTACAGAAGAGAAAGGGCAGGACCCTAACACCTTTTGTCTAATGAAAGGCTGTTGCAAGAGACCATTTGAGTGGCTGGACGGGGAGTCAGGACTCCTGGGTCCATCCCAGACTCTGCCACCGAACCACTCAGGGTGCTTGGCTGAGTCATGTCACAGCCTTGGGCCTCAGTTTCCCCTCCAAACATTTGCCTGTGCAGCACCCCTGAAGTTGGACAGTGTCGTTCAACATGCAACGGGATGGGGGCTCACGTCCTCTCACCACAGGACACACAACTAATGTCTACCGGCTGTAGCCAGTGGGATGAGGAGGGTGGATGGGGCAGCAGGAAGGGGGAGATCCAGGGAACAGTTGGGGGGGGGGAAGAGGGAGAAGGGCAGAGTGGCACCGTGTGGGGCAGCTGGAGGGTTTCCCTCATTTCCTTACCTCTGTCTTGAGGGGAGGCAGCGTCTCCAAGTCAAGCCCCGTCCCAGGTCCCCAACTCGATGCCTGCAGCTCGCTCAGACTGGCTCATCCAGCAGCAGGAAGCCGTGTGTGTGGTTTTGTCTGGGCGGGTGAACAATGGGGGGAGACCACAGGACGTAGCTGAGTCCAATCCCATCTGCAAAGCCTGGTTGGTCTCCAGTGGCCACTGCAACCTGCAGCTGTCACATGAATCACAAGTTTCCCCCACAGCCACCCGGCCCCAGCAAAGTGTCTGCATTCGGCAGCCCACATGCAGGGCCACCGGGCAGGGCAGCCAGCAGAGACACGTCCAGCCAGCTCCTCCGGGTGAGGTCCCAGGAGCACAGACACTAGCTGGGACTTTGTCCCCTCCGCTCCCCTCCCAGCTGGGGTAAGAGAGCACATGAGATCTGAGCCCGGCTTCTGTGCAGGGACCCCAGCCCTGGCCCAGCCAGCACTAAGGAAACCCTCGCGCTGGGCTAGAAACCACCCAAACCACAGCCTGGTCTCCAACCTGCCTGTATCTCGCCTCTGTCACCTTCAGGCCCCTCTGAATGTTTGGGCTCAGGCCAGCCTGGGACCCATCCCTAGAGGTATCTTGGGCACAGAGAGCAGGTTTCAATGCTGGATCTGGCCCTGGTGCCATGACTGTGGGATGCATTAACAGGTGTGTTGTGAGCAAGCCACGAGGAGTCATTCTTCCGCTCTACTCTGCGCTGATTATGCCTCAGTTGGAGTATTGTGTCTAGATCTGGACACCACATTTCAGGAAAGATGTGGAGATATTGGAGAAGGTCCAGAGAAGAGCAACAAGACTGATGAAAGGTCTAGAGAACATGAGCTATGAAGGCAGACTGTTAGAACTCATCTTCTTTAGTTCGGAAAAGAGAAGACTGAGAAGGGTTTTCAGGTATCTAAAAGGATGTCACAAGAGGAGGAAGAAAAATTGTTCTCCTTCACCTTTGATGATAGGACAAGCAGCAATGGGCTTAAACTGCAGCAAGGGAGGTTTAGGTTGGACATTAGGAAAAATTTCCTAACGGTCAGGGTGGTTAAACACTGGAATATATTGCCTAGGGAAACTGTGGAATTCCATCTCTGGGGATATTTAAGAGCAGGTTGGATAGACGTCTATCAGGGATGGTAGATGGTAGACGTCTATCAGGGATGGTAGATGCCATGAGGGTAGGGGACTGGACTCGCTGACCTCTGGTGGTCTCTTCCAGTCCTAGTGTTCTGTGATGCTATGTTCTATGAATTGCTGGGATTAACTGCCGGAAGCCCAGCCCCCCATTTCTCTGTTATGTGAGCCCCGCCCCCAAATCACCCCATGCCAGTCTTTGCCGTGCATTTGAGAGTGTGGGAAGTGCAGTTGTGCATTGCAGTGTATACGGATTGTTAGTCACCGTTCTGAATTCATGTGCCTACTGAGGAATCCATTTCTCAAAGAGCATTTCCTGAATCTCATTTGGTTTCTGTCTTGTCACCTGCTTGTTGGGAGGTATTGTGAAAAGAATTATTAAAATTGGGGGGATGATATTGTGTTAGTTTGACAAATAAAACATGCAGAATTTTGTAGAATTTAAGAATATTGCGTACAGCAGTTTGGATTTTTTTTCCTTGTAGATTGTTTAATTTTTCATGCAGAATTCCCCTGCTGGGTATTTAATCTGCCCTATACAATATATTCTACAATGGCCTGGTAAAATGTGAAGTTATGAAATGAGGAGATTGGTGAAACAGGTGTCAGAGAAACTTGGTGGAACATGGATGATCAGTGGGACAGGGTAATACCTGGGTACCAATTATATCGGAAGGGCAGAAGAGGCTGGGCGTGGTGGGGGGCTCTGTATGTCTATATGTGAAAAGAGCAGAGAATCAAATTAAGTAGGAATTGTTAATGAACCAAACCAGAGCATGTGTAACCCAGGCACCTACTAGGGAGCTGTCTTGAAGAGCCCCCTGTGGGGAGGTAGGAGTGAGCTGAGTGTTACTGTTGCTGGGTGGATTTAGGCTCCACACCCAGAAGTTTCTGGGGTGTGTGTGTCGGGTTTGGGGTCAAGCTCCACGAGGCTGCAGGCAGGGCAGGTGCTTTTCTAAGGCCTGGGTGAGCTGGGAGAAGCGGAGGCAGGAGCAGAGAGCAGGCTGCTGTTCCTCACTCTGCAGCAGGTGGTGATGGTGTTAACCCTCTACCAAGGATAACGGGCAAAGCTAAATTATATGGTAGGTGGAACCTGGGAGGGGAAATCCCTTCTCCTGTGTTAATTGTCTGCTCTCACTGCTGGTTTGAGTTTGGCCAAACTCTGGTCGTTCCTTTCTCCGTCAGTGGGATTCTTCAGCCCCTCTGTCAATGTAGCGACGGGGGAAGAGCCCAGGGGCGGATATAGGGCAGGGCGAGCGAGGCGGCCGCCCTGGGCCCCGTGCTTCAAGAAGCCCTGCACATGCGCCGTGGTAAAGGGGGACCCCACAAAATTGTGCTTCCCTGGGCCCCCCCAAAATGGTCATCTGTCCCTGGAAGAGCCAGTTCTGTGGCGTTTGTTCATATTGTCTTGTGACAGGGTTTCTGTAAGTCTGTTCATTTGGGAGTTCACTGCCTGGTTAATCAGGGAGTGGGGCTGCCTCGCAGTGATCCACGGCAGGGGAACAGGCTGCCCGGACTCCAACTGAGGATCCCTGCGAGCAAGTGGAGAGATGGTTCAGACTCAGCGTATGGTGCAGATTGGACGAGCAGAGGCACAAACTGAGGCTTTGGGGAACTAAATCTGAGCTTTGGGGGCCTCCGACTTTTCCTGTTGTGTCCGTGTGGACTGGTCACACTTTACTCTGGGATTTCTCTTCACTTCTGTTTGCTGTAGCTGTGGGCAGTATCTGTGGGTTAGACAATGGGCGTGTCCTGTTGGGAGAATTAGATCATTTGTTTCTCCGTAAGATTTTATAAAGTTATTTAATTAAATTCATTTCTTTAGTTTCTTTTGGAACTTGAATGTCAGGAGGCTGACAATAGGCAGTCCTTGCCGAAATTCCTTACAGACCGAACTCTGGCTCTCCAGTACTTTCTATAGGGCTGGGTTTTTTTAGAGGTTGAATAAGTGCAATGAAATTTGGCCCACCCAAAGTTAAATCTCAGTAATAATGGGGGATTTCAACTATCCCCAGCCTGACCGTGGACACGTCACTTCAGGACGGGTATTAAGAGAAAGTTTAAATGACTCCGTCTGGGAACAGCCTTTCCTGGCACCCACACAGGGAGGGGCCATTCTTGTGACATGGAGCGCAGGCTCTGCTCCCAGAGGTGACAACAGCTGCTACACTTGGGAATAGTGACCATCAGAGAATTCGATTTAAAATCCCCATAGTGCAAAAACACCTCAGCAGCCCTGCACTGAGGCATTTTATTTCAGAAAGGGGAGCACCACGAAAACAAGGCGGTAACTTAAACAGAAATTGAAAGTTACAGGCCAAGAGTGAAATCCCTGCAAACTGCAGGAAAAAATATTTAAATGCACCATGCTAGAGGGTCAACTTAAATGTATACTCCATATTAAAAGACTCAAAAGGTAAAAAGCAAAGAGCGTGCAGTTTGTCAGAAACAGGAAGCTGCTAACCAACCCGCAAAGCCCCTGGACGATTGAGATGTGAAAGGACGATAAGGCCATTAAAAGAAACTGAATTAATTCTTTGCATTGGTCTCCTCAGCTGAGCGTGTGAGGGAGGTTCCCACCCCTAAGCCATTGCTTTCCAGTGACACGTCTGAGGAAATGTCTGTGACTGAGGCGTCATTAGAGGAGATAACAGAAGAAAGTGATGAGATCAATACATCACCAGGAGCAGACAGTATTTCTAAAGGAACTCAACAGTGAAATTACAGACCTGCTCACTGTGGGTTGTAACCTGTTTGTGACGGGTCGCGCCGCCCCCACGCCCCACCCGGCGGCCCGCCCCGCACTCAGCCCGCGATCGCGCTGGCTCTCCTGGGCGCCACCCAGGGAGTGCGGCAACCCTGCAGGGCCTGCTCCTCTGCCGCAGCTCGGATAACGGGCGGCGCAGCGGGGGCGGGGCGACGCCAGGACGTCCACGTGAGGCGGGGGTGGAGCCTGGCAACGCGGCGTCTGACGTCATCAGACCCGGACGCACGGCGGGGGAGGGGCCTGGTGACGTGGCATCTTACGTCACCAGGACCGGACGCCAGCGGGGGATTTAAAAAGGGGGAACAGGGAAAGACAGGGGGGAGGACGAAGGAGCAAGGAGGAGGAAGGAAGGAGACGGAGAGCGAACGGAGGAGGAAGGAGCAGGGAAGGAGGAGGAGGGAAGAATAGAGGAGGAGGAGAGAACAACGGAGGAAGGAGGCACGGAACACAGAAGGAGAGGCACGCAGCACAGGAAAGAGGGAAGTGGGGCAGCACAAGGGGTGAGGGGGACTACGTAGAAGGGGGGGAAGCAGAGACAGCGGGGAGCCGGACGGGCTCGCTCGTTACACGTGGTGGAGAATGTGGGTGCCTGAACTCTAGCTAAAATCACAGAACCCCAACAGCAACCCCAACAACAACTCACAAAAAAAAAAACCCCACGGGTGGAAGAGGTGAAGGTACCAGGACGAGCAGCCCAGCAAAGATGCGACTGGGCGCAGCGCGGAACCATGGACGCAGCCGACGTGTTCAAATGGCTGACGGACAACCAACATCAGCAGGAACAGCAGCAGACGGCCCTCCTTCAGCAGCTGGCCACGCAGCATCGGGAGCAGCAGGCCCAACTACTGCGTGACGTGACTGAGCAGTTCTGGGCGCAACAGGACCACTGGGTGATACAGTGGGAAAATGCGGGCCGGGGGCCAGCCCCAGCGGTCGGGGGGAAGGGGCGGAAGGTGGGGCCCTAGCTCAGCTCCCCGTAAGACTGACTAAAATGGGCCCTGCCGACGACCCCGAGGCCTTTTTGGTCACTTTTGAGAGGGTAGCCACAGCCGCCCGGTGGCCAGAGCAACATTGGGCTACTCTGCTAGCTCTGTACCTCACGGGCCCAGCTCAGCTGGCCTATCGGAGTCTAGACCCGCGAGATGCCCTACATTATTATAAAGTAAAAGAGGCAATCCTGGACCAGCTAGGGGTCACCCCAGAGACTTATAGACAGCGGTTCCGGCAGGAAAAATACGCCCCGGGGGCCCGCCCGCGAGCCGTGGCGCAGCGGCTAAGAGAGGCAGGTTGGCGTTGGCTGGAGCCCGAGCAGCGGTCAGGACCCCAGGTAGCGGAGCAGGTGGTTTTGGAGCAGTTCCTACACATCCTTCCGGGGGAAGGCCAGCGGTGGGTGAGAAGGCACCACCCTACGTCTTTAGCCGACGCGGTGACCCTTATGGAGGATTATATGTCAGCCGAGGGAGGCAGGGAAGGAGTCGGATCGCGGGGGGAACACTCCAGCGGGGCATCGAGAGAGACCAGACCCCCACCCCGGCAAGGGGAGGCAAGGGGCCCAGCTGCCCCCCTCAGCCCCGGCCGCGGAGGGGGCAGACGCCTAGCACCGGTGTGGAGCCGACCCGCGAGGGAAGAGCCAACCTCCCACCCCGCCGCCCTGGAGGATCGAAAGACCAATCCCCCCCCGGCACGGGGCCCCGGGGGAGCATGCTACCAATGCGGCCAAGAAGGACATTTCAAACGGGACTGCCCGCTGATGGACTGCTCCTTTACGCAGGTAATGGCGGGGCAGAACAGGCCGGGGTCCCAGGCTGCGGGAAAGATACTGCGTCAGGTGGAAGTTGGGGGCCAGGTAGTCACCGCCCTCGTGGACTCAGGTTGCGGCCAGACTCTGGTCCGAGCTGACCTAGTTTCCCCCAGGGAGCCCCGGGGACCCCCCGTGTTCGTCCAATGCGTACACGGGCGAGTCGAGCCATACCCCACTGCCTGGGTGCACTTAAAAGATGGGGGTTCGGAAGGGAGGGCCCACGTCACCCTTGTACCGGGACTCATATGCCCCGTGCTCCTCGGAAGAGACTGGAGCGGGTTCGGGCAGGCCCTCCGGGAGTGGCAGGGGGACCAAGCCGCCTTGGCCACAGAAGACGCAGAGGCCCCAATGAGGGGGACGGGAGCCAGGGCCGGGGAGGGCCCGACTGGCACGGAGGGGGAGTGGTCCCCTGACTTCGTCCGGGAACAGAGGGAGGACCCCCGCCTGCAGCAAGCGTGGGGGAGTGCGACCACAGGGGCGGAAGGAGAAAGGACCTACCCACGCTTTGAGATCCAGGACGACCGACTATATAGGATCACTGAGGGACGGGAGGACGGGGAGGTGGTCACGCAGCTGGTTGTACCAAAGCTACATCACAGGCGGCTGTTGGACCTGGCTCACAGCAACCCCTGGGGCAGGCACCTGGGGTATGAGAAAACAGTGCAGCGTCTCTTGCATCGATTCTACTGGCCTGGCATATACCGGGCGGCTAAAGACTTTTGTGAATCTTGCCCGGAATGCCAGTAGATGGGACCAGGAAGGGTGGCCAAGGCCCCGCTAGTGGCGATGCCGGTAATAGATGTCCCATTCCAGAGGATCGCTATGGACCTGGTGGGACCATTGGAGCGGACAAAGAACCGGTACCAGTATATCCTCGTGGTAGTAGACTACGCGACCCGATACCCTGAGGCAGTACCACTCCGGAACGCAACCGCCTCCACGCTCGCGAACGAACTGATTAAAATCTTTTCACGAGTAGGCATACCCGGAGAAATCCTCACTGACCAAGGGACGAATTTCACCTCGGCGCTTATGAAGGAACTGTGCCGCCTGCTGAGGGTAAAAACCTTGAGGACATCGGTCTACCATCCACAAACCGACGGGCTCGTGGAGCGATTTAATCGGACGCTCAAGGGGATGCTCCGGAAATTCGTGGAAGAGGAGCCTAAAGAATGGGACCGGGCCCTGCCGGCCCTCCTGTTTGCAGTAAGGGAAGTACCCCAAGCCTCCACGGGGTTCTCCCCGTTCGAGCTCCTGTATGGTAGGCAGCCTAGAGGGATCCTAGATATAGTGAGAGAGGCTTGGGAGGCGCAGGAGACCCGAGTGCAAGGAACAGTACAGTATATCCTGAGGCTCAGGGAAAGGCTACGTCGGGTGGGTGAGTTCGCCAAGCGTAATCTGGAGGAGGCACAGGGGAAGCAGGCCCGCCACTATAACCAGGGCGCCCGGCTGCGCACCTTCCAGCCCGGGGATAGGGTCCTCCTCCTGTTGCCCGAGCAGTCCTCCAAACTGCTAGCTAGTTGGCAGGGCCCCTTCGAGGTGGTCAGGAGGGTTGGGGACGTGAACTATGAGATCAGGATGCCCGGGAAGCGGAAGGCAACCAATATTTATCATGTCAACCTGCTTAAAGCATGGCGGTCCCGGGAAGCCCTGGCGGGGTGGGTCTTAGAGTCAAGGGGAGAAGAAGTAGCCGCCCGGCCTCGCCTGAACCCGGACCTCACACCAGGGGAGAGCAGGGGGCTACAGGAAACCTTGGGGAGGTTCTCACAGGTCCTGACGGAGACACCAGGACGGACCAATTTGATTCATCACCCGATCGTGACCGCGCCCGGCCGCCCCGTGAGAGAGCCGGTCAGGCCGCTGCCCAGGAAACTGTGGGGGACGGTACGCGACGAGGTGGACAAAATGCTGCGGTGGGGGGTGATCGAAGAATCCCGCAGCGCGTGGAGAAGCCCCATCGTACTGGTTCCTAAGAAGGATGGCACCACCCGGTTCTGCATCGATTTCAGGAAGGTCAACGCTGTGTCTGTGTTCGATGCCTACCCAATGCCAAGGATAGACGAATTGCTGGAGCGACTGGGGAATGCCCGATACTTATCCACTATCGACCTGTCGAAAGGGTATTGGCAAATCCCGCTGACGGAGGAGGCCCGCGAGAAGACCGCGTTCTCCACGCCGTTCGGCCTGTATCAATTCAAGCGGATGCCCTTCGGCCTCCATGGCACCGCCGCCACATTTCAGAGGCTAATGGACCTAGTGCTCCGGCCCCACGGGACGTACGCGGCGGCTTATATCGACGATATAATCATTTTTAGCGCTACCTGGGCCGAACACCTACAGCAAATAGAGGCGGTATTATCCTCCCTTCAGGAAGCCGGGCTCACCGCTAACCCCGTGAAGTGTCAGTTTGGCCAACGGGAGGTGTCGTACTTGGGGTACACGGTGGGGGGAGGGCAGATACGGCCCCAAATCGGGAAAATGGAGGCGCTACGAAACTATCCCCCCCCCCCCCGAGCACGAAGCGCCAGGTCCGACAGTTTTTGGGACTCGCCAGTTATTATAGGCGTTTCGTGCCCGATTTTGCGACCATTGCGGCCCCGCTGACGGATCTAACCAGGAACGCGGCTCCTAAGAGGGTGCGGTGGGACCCCGAGTGTGCCCAGGCCTTTGAGACCCTAAAACAACGGCTGACCCAAGCCCCCGTGCTGGCACAGCCCGACTTTTCTCACCCATTTATTTTGCAAACGGACGCCTCCGAGCGCAGGCTCGGTGCGGTATTGTCCCAGGGCGAGGGAGAGGAAGAACATCCTATAGTATACGTGAGCCGCAAGCTGCTCCCGCGGGAGCGGCAGTATTCAACAATAGAAAAGGAGGCCTTGGCGGTCAAGTGGGCCGTTGACATGTTACGATATTATCTCCTAGGCAGTACGTTCATGGTGGTGACCGACCACGCACCTCTCCGGTGGCTCCAGGCTATGAAGGACGCCAACCCCCGCATCCAGAGGTGGTACCTGGCGCTGCAGCCCTACCGGTTTAAAGTGAGCCACCGGGCAGGGAGAGACCATGGGAATGCGGACTTTTTTTCCAGAATACCCGAAGAGACTGCAGAGACACGAGGAGAGGAACAGGCGAACCTGGAGGGGGAGGTGTGTGACGGGTCGCGCCGCCCCCACGCCCCACCCGGCGGCCCGCCCCGCACTCAGCCCGCGATCGCACTGGCTCTCCTGGGCGCCACCCAGGGAGCGCGGCAACCCTGCAGGGCCTGCTCCTCTGCCGCAGCTCGGATAACGGGCGGCGCAGCGGGGGCGGGGCGACACCAGGACGTCCACGTGAGGCGGGGGCGGAGCCTGGCAACGCGGTGTCTGACGTCATCAGACCCGGACGCACGGCGGGGGAGGGGCCTGGTGACGTGGCGTCTTACGTCACCAGGACCGGACGCCGGCGGGGGATTTAAAAAGGGGGAACAGGGAAAGACAGGGGGGAGGACGAAGGAGCAAGGAGGAGGAAGGAAGGAGACGGAGAGCGAACGGAGGAGGAAGGAGCAGGGAAGGAGGAGGAGGGAAGAATAGAGGAGGAGGAGAGAATAACGGAGGAAGGAGGCACGGAACACAGAAGGAGAGGCACGCAGCACAGGAAGGAGGGAAGTGGGGCAGCACAAGGGGTGAGGGGGACTACGTAGAAGGGGGGGAAGCAGAGACAGCGGGGAGCCGGACGGGCTCGCTCGTTACACTGTTACTTAAATCCCCTTCTGTGCCAGATAACTGGAAGGTAGTGAATGTGACACCAGTTTTGAAAAGGGCTCTAGAGGTGATCCTGGCAATTACAGACCAGTAAGTCTAACGTCAGTATCGGGCAAAATGGTTGAAATCCCAGAAAAGAGCAGACTTGTCAGACACAGTGATAAACACAATTTGTTGGGGAAGAGTCAACCTGGCTTTTGTAAAGGAAAATCCTGTCTCTGTGGGTGATTGGGGGCTGCTCTCAAGGCTTCAGGGCTGGCACTTTACCCAGCTGCACATTTGTAGATTGGGAGGGACAGTCCTGGATCTACCATGAACCTTGGGAAACTGTTCCCAGGGTCAGTGTCTCTGGCCGTTCAAAACGTTCCCCTCACGTCCCGGCTGAATGTGCCTGGGTGCAGCTTCCGTTCCCTGGGTCACGTTCCACCTTCCTCGGCTGGACTGAAGAGCCCCTTGTTCAATATCTTCCTACCTATCAGGGTGGCTAAACATTGGAAAAGTTGTCTAGGGTGGTTGTGGAATCTCCATCTCTAGAGATATTTCAGAACAGGTTAGATAGACATCGCTCACGGATGGTCTAGACCAGCGTTTCTCAACATTTTTTTATAAAGTGCCCTTTTTTCCCAAAAGAAGAAAAAAAATTGTAAGTACCCCCTTAAATTAAATTAAATTAAATTAAAATACCCCCAGTATCTACAGCTTTCAGACAATTTTTTTTTCCTCCGTGGCAACACATTCACTTTCCATAAAGCACAATTTAGGGGTCAAAAAGAAAGAATTAGTTCCAGTGCACAGAATTCTTCCTACAGGCAATATCGACATTCTGGGCCCTGCACTCCCTAAAATTGGTCCTTGTGGGTGCAGCTCATGGCGTGGAGGTGATGGAAAACGGGGCTAGTTGGCCTGTTCCGAGTGGTCAGGGTTGCAAGCACGTTGCTGGTACCTCAGAAACTCTTCCTCCATGGTGAAATATGACAGGAGACAAGCAAATGCACTTCCTAATTCCAGAAGAGGCCAAGGGTGCATAGCTGAGAGCTACAGGAAGTAGAAGATGTGATAGGGCAGCCAGCAGAGGAAAAAGGTCGGGATCAAGCCGAGAAGGATCTTGAGGGGCTGGGTGGCCTGGATCAGCCGGTTCCTTCCCAGCCTTGCAATGTGAACGACGTAGAAGGTTGGGATCAGGCTCAAGGATAATGGGATGAGAAACTGGATAGTGACAGCGGCCTTCATCTTCCCTGAATCCACTGGGAAATACATTCTTGTGTTGGCATGTGGGACAAGGGATTCCCAGAGGTCACCGTACCGCAAGCTGAACTCAACAGACAGGACCCACGTAACCAGACCCATCCAGAAGGCCAGGGAGACCGTGAGGCATTTCTGGGCCCACTCAGGCTGTGCCGTGAGGAAGCAGCGATGGACGCTGATGGCCATGAGGAGGAAGGCGCTGGAGAACATGTGCAGGGAGGTGATGGTGCTGCTCAGCCTCCTGGCCCAGTCTAAATGCAGGAAGAAGATGAATCTGAGGGGCACGCAAAGGATGAAGATGAAATCGTAAATGGCCTGGTTTAGGAACTATACGGTGCTGGCCGTCCTCTTCACATGGCAGCCGGTGACGAAGAGGACGTAGCCGTTCAATGGCGCCCCAGTGAGGAAAGCCAAACCAAAGAGCACCAGGAAGAAGATTGGGAGGAACTGCATTCTCAGAGGAGCTGCTGTCACAATATGGCCCCCTTCTCCTCAGGGCTGGGCGGGGCTGACACTGGGCTGTGGGGAGGAAGGGAGAGCAGTGAAAAGGGCTGCAGGACAGGGACAGAGAGACAGAGGCGGCCTTTATAAACTCCCAGTCCCTGGGCTGAGCTGAGGTGGGATCGAATCCTTGTGGGCCGATGGCTCCAGTGGTACAAAACCCTTAGAAGCAGCGAACTGCAGGGTCACCAGGGGACCAAAATGGTCATCTCAGTGAAGTCAGCTGCTCCTCATAACCATGGGGTTCGCGGCACGGGGTTCGCACTAGCCGGCTTTTAAAAATGGCGGCGCCGGCTTTATGCTAATGAAGCCCGGGAAATTCAAATCCCGGGCTTCCTTAGCAAGTTCGGTATGCATACATTACCCCGCTAGTTCGAACTAGCGGGGTAGTGTAGACATACCCTTACAGACTAAACTCTGGGTGTCCAGTACTTTCTACAAAAGTTGGTGGGTTTTGGGGTTAGATGCTGGAGAAGAGCAATGAAGTCTGGCCCACTCTATGTTAGTCATTAAATGCCCTAAGGATAATATAGCAGGGGGGATACGACTCCTTCTTGGAACAGCTTTTCCTGTCACCCACATGGGGAGGGGCCATTCTTGCTCAGTGGAACACAGGTTCAGATCCCAGAGGTGACATCAACTGCACTTCTTGGGAACAGTGACCATCAGATAATGAGGCCGATCATCCCCATTGCAACAAAAACACCTCAGTGACCCAGCACTGGAGCTTTTATTTTCAGAAAGGGGAACTCCACAAAAATGAGGAAATTGAAAGTTACAGGGCAAAAAGTGAACTCTTGCAAACTACAGGAAAAAAAGTTTAAACCCAAAATGATAGAAGGGTGAACTTAAATGTTTACCCTAAATTAAAAGACTCAGAAGGGAATAGCAAATGAACATGTTGTTCGTCAGAAGCAGGAAGCTGCTAACCAAGCAGCGGGGTCACTGGATGATCGAGATGTGAAAGGACGATAAGGGCATTCAGAGAAATGCAATGATTTTTTTGCATTAGTCTCCACAGCTGAGATTCCCACACCTGAGCCGATCCTTTGAAGTGACACATCTGAGGAAATGCCCAGACTGAGGTGTCATTAGAGGAGATTACAGAACAAACTAATAAATGAACATCAATAAATCACCAGGAGCAGACAGTATTTCTGAAGGAACACAACTGTGAGAATGCAGAACTGCTCACTGTGGTTTGTAATCTGTTACTTAAATCCCCTTCTGTGCCAGATAACTGGAGTTTACCTTACATGAAGCCAAACTTTAAAAAGGACTCTCTAAGTGATCCTGGCAATTTTGTGGTGGTAAGTGTAACATCAGTACTGGGCAAAGTGGTAGAAAGTATAGTAAAGAGCAGAATTATCAGACACAGAGATGAACATAAATCATGCCTCACTGATCTATGAGAGCTCTTAGAGGGGTTAACGAGCATGTGGATCCAGTGGATCTAGCGTGCTGAGAATTCCAGAAAGTGTTTGATGAGGCCCCTCCCCAAAAGCTCTTATGTAAAGTGACATTCCATGGAAGGGGAGTCAAAGTTCCATCATAGTTCAGTAAATGATTAAGAGGTAGGAAGCACAGGGTGGGAATAAAGGGTCATTTTCAGACCGGACAGTGGTGTCTAGTGGTGTCCCGCAGGGGTTCACACTGGGGCCAGTGTTAGTCAATCTATTCATAAATAATCTAGACAAAAAGCTAAACAGTGAGAAGGGAAAATTTGCAGGGGATACTAGAGCACTCAGCTGAACCCAGAGCTGATTGCAAAGAATGACAAAGGGGCCTGACAGAACAGGATGTCCGAAGGACAAAATGGCGGTGTGACGGGGCGCCGAGAACCAGCACTGAGCCCCGGGGTGTGTGCCCCCTATTGACGCTGCTGAGGAGCAGCTACTGGCCATGCACCGGATGCTCCTGAGCCACGGCGCAGCTGAGGAAACGCCGCAGTGGACGCGGGAAAGAGGAGGGATGGATCAGCTGGCCGGTCGGCGCAGGGGGCAGGACGTACATCAGCGTCCCGGCGCAGCGGGAACTTCAAAACCCGCCGGACAGCGGAGGGAGGGGGAGACAGGCGAGGAGGAGTGGACCCACCAGTAAGGGGGGTAGTGGCCCAGGACCGCCTCCCCGGTGAGACCGGAGGCTACCGGTAATATTTAGAGGAGAGGAGAAAGGCAAGTAGCCCAGGGCAGGGCGGTGAATGAAGCCCGTGGGCTGGCGCGTTTAAGGATGCAACCCCGTCAGCCAGACTGGGACTGCCGGGCAGTCTGAGTCCTTAGGGCCCTGGGCTGGGGCCCGCGAGTGAGGGCAGGCCCGGGCCCCCCTTTCGCCTCCTTCTCGTAGGGGGAACCGAGGGACTATAGTGCCCAGCGAAAAGGGGCTAAGCAGTCCGACATCAGAGGGCCGGACGTCCCGAGACTGGGTAAAGGGTGGGAAGGAATGGGGACGGCAGACCCACGCCCCCCTTTTCGGGGGGGGGGCACAGTTACAGGCGGATAACATTCCGCATTGATAACTACAATGTAATGGGCATTGTAAAACGTCATCCCGACTGTACATGGAAAGTGCTGAGGGGTCCAAAAGAGTATCATGCTTGGTCTGAGCCAGAGGGCTAAAGACGGTGATGTGGTGCCCTGACTTTGTCCTGCTCCCATGCACACCTCAGCTGGCCCTGTGCCTGCACATTCCCTCATGTGACCTAGGGACAGGTTTTATTGTCCAATTATTTCCTTGTAGAGTGCCTGGGAATGCCAAGGCCAGGACCAGGGGTGGAGGATGAACAGCTCCAGCTGAGGGAGGTTCCTGCTGTTCCGATCCTGCTGCTGTTCCAGACGACTGAGACCGAATCTGGAATCTGGCATTCAGGCGCTGCCGTGAGGGTCCCAAGCTGCGAGACATGGTATTGTCCCTGTGACATTCTTCCTCCAGTCAGCTGGGTTCTTACCTGGTACTCACCTTAAGTCGCAATCAAGCCTATTTTGTTCTATTTGCTGTGTGGGGTCCTATCTTATTCCTCTTTGAAGTTACCTTGTTTGTTGCTTAATAAATCCTTGTTAGTTCGCCTCTACTGTCTGTCCTAGTCCTTGGGGAAATCCTAATAACTCCCAATGATAGATGTGGGTTTGGGGATGGGCCTGAAAGCCAGCGTAGGTTAAAATCGGTTTTCTGGCTAAAGCCCAGTAACTTGTACATGGGGGTTGAACCAAACATCTCTGTCCATCATGCTGGCCCTGTCCTGAACGAGGGTGGGTCAAAGTTGTTCCCCACTCTAGCATGATGAATGCAGAAGTGGGGGACTGCAAAAGCACCCCAAATACCTGATCTCCACGGACTTTGGTACAAAACTTCCCCCAAAATCCTAACACCCAGACTTTGGGAAATAAAAAAAAATTGCTGCCACCACCCAGGTATTGCAAGAAAAACCAGGGAAAAAAAATCACTTGAGAAATCTCAGCTCTAAAGTAAAGCCAGGACACAAAAATTAACCAGTACCAGGTTGGATGGAAAAAGAAACAACTTTTATTATCAAAACAATATTCCAGTTACAAGCATAGTATGAATGGCTAGATGGTAAGAGCCACCAATTCCCCCATGGGCCAAAATTTAGTTACAAAAGAGAGAAAAAAACATTTCTAACAGCACAGACATCAGATCCAAATTCCCAAACTAGAAAAAAATCAAACCTGATAAATGTATCTAGACTTTAACCTATTTACACATAAGGGTGGCCCTAGACTAGCTGCCAGTAACTGGCGCCCTAGGCGAGCCAGGCAATTGGCGCCCCACCTCCAAACCCCTCAATGATATTGTGCCACCATTTGGCACCCCATTTAACTTGGCGCTCTAGGTGACCGCCTAGTTCGTCTATATAGACAGGCCACCCCTGTTATGAAGAGTCTTTTTCTTGGAGAGACCTGTCTTCTGTCTCCCTTGGTATCCAGAGAGCAAACTGGCTCAGAGACAAAAGGAGGGAAAAGTTAAAAATTCCTTGTCTCAGTTTAAAATCCCGACTTCCCTTATCATTGGCTGACCGCATACCTGGCTAGGTTAACCCTTAGTCCCCAGGCTGCTGGCCAACCCTCATGGTTATGACAGGATGTCCCTCTTATCTGTGAGGAGTGTGTTGGTCCGAAGATGTTTCTGAGCCAGGTGTTCTGGTGCCACCCCTCTGGACGGTGTTTTCGGCCTCCACCTAGTACCTCTGAGGTGCGGGTGTTTCTGCAATATCAGCCCAGATCCTGCTGTAATCGGTGAGCTGGACCTGCCTCTTGCTTAGAGCTCAAGTTTGCTTTGTAGCAGCAAAATTGTGTCTACTTTCAACTAGGCCTCAGGCCTTACCCCAGGGCTACGTCTAGACTGGCCCCTTCTCCGGAAGAGGCATGCTAATTTCTAACTTTGGAATAGGGAAATCCGCAGGGGATTTAAATATCCCCCGCGGGATTTAAATAAACATGGCCGCCGCTTTTTTTCCGGTTTGGGGAAAAGCCGGAAAAGAGCGTCCAGACTGGCGCGATCCTCCGGAATAAAGCCCTATTCCAGAGGATCTCTTATTGAAAGTAGGAATAAGAGATCCTCCGGAATAGGGCTTTATTCCGGAGGATCGCGCCAGTCTGGACGCTCTTTTCCGGCTTTCCCCAAGCCGGAAAAAAAGCGGCGGCCATGTTTATTTAAATCCCGCGGGGGATATTTAAATCCCCCGCGGATTTCCCTATTCAAAAGTTAGAAATTAGCATGCCTCTTCCGGAGAAGGGGCCAGTCTAGACGTAGCCCAGGTGTGTGAAGCATGGCCGTATGTGTCAGGCCCTCTTGTTACTACAAGTTACCAAGCAAATACCTTCCCCCTCCAAATAAAACCCACCTCATGGTGACGTCACCATGGAGCGTTCATGAAAACACGTTGACTAATTGTGAACCAGCGGCAAAAACAAAATCATCTGAAGTGTTGGAGGCTTTAAGAAAGGGACAGCTGACACGCCAGAAAAGATCGGATCACATGGCCTCTGTTGAAAGCCATGAGACCCCCCCACACCTTGGCTGTGTCTAGACTACACCTCTCTGTTGACAAAGAGATGTAGATTAGGCATGTCAAAATTGCTAATGAAGCAGGGATTTAAGTATCCCTTGCTTCATTAGCATAAACACAGTCGCCACTTTTTTTTTTAAATGGAGTTTTTTTGAAACCCCCACCTCCCTGGCAGTCTAGATGTGGATCTTTGAAAAAATAAACCCTTTTTCGAAAGATGCCTTATTACAGGATCTTTCAAAAAAGGGGTTATTTTTCGAAAGATCCGCATCTAGACTGCCTTTTTTTAAAATCAAAAAGCTCCATTTCCAAAAAAAGCCATGGGGGCAGGAGCAGGGAAGGGAGGCAGCAGAAACTGGGGGGGCCTGGGTGCACCCAGCACTTACTGACAGCAGCTGGGTGCTGAGCAGGCAGGAGAGGTTGGGGGAAGGGTATAATTGTGTTCGGGGAGGGCATGGACAGAGTAGGGGGGGATATTCCAGGCCCTGCAGCCCCCCAGAAATGGCTTCCCAGGCTGAAGCCCGTGGGGGGGGGGGGGGGGTTGGCTGGGGGATGGGGATGGCTCCTGGAGCTGGCAATGCCACACACCCATGGTTGGGGACCATGAAACTTGGTGCCATTGGGTGGCACCCTACCCAGCTGCACATTTGTGTATTGGGAGGGACAGTCCTGGATCCACCACGACCCTTGGGAAATTGCTCACAGGGTCAGTGTTTCTGGCCGTTCAAAACATTCCCCTCACGTCCCGGCTGAATTTGTCTGGGTGCAACTTTTGTTCCCTGGGTCATGTTAGACCTTCCTCAGCTGGACTAGAGCCCCTTGTTCAATATCCGTTCCCGTCTGGATACTTACAGCCTGGGATCAAGTCACCTTCTCTTTGTTCAGCTACTTGGATTCAGCGTCTAGATCTCTCAGCTCTCGTTATCACACAGGTTTTCTAATCCTGCAAAAGGAGGCCCAAAATTCACTTGCCATAAAAAACAATTTTGGGATAAAAAAGAAACTATTAGACCTAGTGTACAGAATTCTTCCTTCAGGCATTCCAGGCCCAGCATTCCCTAAAATTGGCCCTAAAGGGTGCAGCTCATGGAGGCTGGAGGATGGGGCTAGTCAGCTGGTTCCGACTCCGAGTGGTCGGTGGTGTGGGGGTTGCGAGCACGTTGCTGGTACCTCAGAAACTCTTCATTCATGGTGAGGTAGAAGATGGGGTTGAGGCAGCTGTTGACATATGTCAGGAAGTAAGTAACTACACATCCTATATGCAGAAGAGGCCGAGGGTGCGTAGCTGAGAACTGCAGGAAGTAGAAGATGTGATATGGAAGCCAGCAGAAGAAAAAGGTTGGGATGAAGCCAAGAAGGATCTTGAGGGGCTGGGTGGCCTGGATCAGCTGGTTCCTTCCCAGCCTGGCAGTGTGAATGACGCAGAACATTGGGATCAGGCTCAAGGCTAATGGAATCAGAAATCCGACCAGGAACTGGATTGCGATGGCAACTTTTGCCCTCTCTGGATCCATTTGGAAATTTATGCTGGTGCTGGGAGGTGGAAGGAGGGATTCCCAGAGGTCACTGTACCGCAAGCTGAACCCAGCAGACAGGGCCCATGTGCCCAGAGCCACCCAGCAGGCCAGGCAGGGAGTGCAGCATTTCTGGGCCCACTCAGGTCGTGCCAAGAGGACGCAGCGATGGACGCTGATGGCCGTGAGGAGGAAGGCGCTGGAGAACATGTGCAGGGAGGTGATGGAGCTGCTCAGCCTCCTGGCCCAACCTATGTGCAGGGAGAAGATGATGATGAATCTGAAGGGCAGGCAGAGGAGGAAGATGAAATCGGACACGGCCCGGTTGAGGAACCACACGGCGCTGGCCGTCCTCTCTGTACGGCAGCCGGTGACGAAGAGGACGTAGCCGTTCAATGGTGCCCCCGTGAGGAAGGCCAAGCCATAGAGCACCAGGAGTAAGATTGGGGCAAACTCCATTCTCAGAGAGGCTACTGACACAATATGGCCCCCTTTTCCTCAGGGCTGGGTGGGGCCGGGGCAGACGCTGGGCTGTGGGGAGGAAGAGAGAGCAGTGAAAAGGGCTGCAGGACGGGGACAGAGAGAGACAGAGGTGGCGTTTATAAACTCCCAGTCCCTGGGCTGAGCTGAGGTGGGATCGAATCCTTGTGGGCCGATGGCCCCAGTGGTGCAAAGCCCTTAGAAGCAGCGAACCGCAGGGCGAGCAGGGGACCGAAAGGGTCGACTCAGTGAGGTCGCTGCCGAGATGCAGGGTTTGTTTCCTCTGTACCCAGCCCCAACGGGTTTCGGTTTTACATTGGAAGAAGAGTGTTACCCAGCCCAATTTCAATGAACCGTGTTACCTTCTTGCCGATCATTTGTGTTTCAAAGCCAGGGAGGCGGCAGGAGGGCGAGTTGCTCAGACGCAGAGACAGAGCCCTGGAGACATTTCCCCCCGAGCCTCACTCACCCCGGCCCACACTACGGACAAGGTGAAATTCAGCCACATTCAGCAGCTTCAGCTCCGTTCATCTTTACTCGGCTTTTGGCACTGTCCACTTCCCTTACTCCTCGTAGGAGCTGGGTTACTGGCCTCGACCTGTCAGGGCTTCATTAGACCGGCTGAATTGAACCCCGGAAGATTAACCGCAACAGATTCGATCTCTGTCGTGTAGACAGGGCCTAAAAGTCCTAAATACTCTTTTTGCTGTTGGTTTTCCAAGGGGGCTGGCGACTCTCTCTCGGTTTTTTTTTTTTTGAGAATTTAACCAGTGACCAATCCTCCCTCTCCCCCGGCCCTTTTAAAAAAAATTGAAAGGGATTTCCAGGCTTTCAACAACACTGACAACAAACAAGTCCCGGGGCAGTGCACGGGAGAAAGGGGAGGCCCCTAACACCTTTTGTCTAATGAAAGGCTGTTGCAAGAGACAATTTGAGCGGCTGGTTCCACCCCAGACTCTGCCACTGAACCGCTCAAGGAGCTTGGCCAAGTCACATCACAGCCTTAGGCTTCAGTTTCCCCTCCAAACATTTCCCTGTGCAGCACCCCTTGAGATGGGATCCGTGAGCTCAGACAGTGTCACTCAACACCCAGCGGGATGGGGTCTCATGACTTTTCACCACAGGAGACAACTAATGTCAACCGTCTCTAGCCACCGGGATTAGAGGAGTGGTTGGGGCAGGATGGGGGAGATCCAAGGGACAGATGGGGGCTGGAGGGTTGTGGGGCAGCTGGAGGGTTTCCCTCATTTCCTTACCCGTGTCTTGAGGGGACGCAGCATCTCCAAGTCGAGCCTCCTCCCAGGTCCCCCACACAACTCCTGCAGCTCACCTAGACTGGCTCAGCCGGCAGCAGGAAGCCGTGTGTGTGGGTGTATCTGGGAGGGTGAACAATGCGGGGAGACCACAGGATGTAGCTGGTACAATCACTTCTGCAATACCTGGAGAGCCTCCAGTGGCCATTGCTCCATGCAGCTGTCACGTGAATCACAAGCCCGCAGCCAGGGGGGCAGGGCAGCCAGCAGAGAAGTGGGGCTGAGACCATCATGGCCAGCCAGTTCCACCGGGTGAGGTCCCGGGAACAGAGACCCCAGCTGGGAATTTGCCCCCTCTGATCACCTCCTGGATGGGGAACAAGACCAGAGCATGGGTGGGAATCGGCCTCTGCTGCAGGGACTCCAGTCCTGGCCCATCCAGTGCTAACAAAACCCTTGCGGAGGGCTAGAGACCACGGAAACCACAGCCCGGGCTTACCAGCCAGGATCCCAGCCTCATCTCCCTGTTATGTCTGGCCCCCCTCCCTCGCACCCTGACCTCGCCTTGCATCTGGGAGTGCGGGAACTGCAGCTCTGCTTTAAAGTGTGTACGGATTGTTACTCGCCGTTCTGAATTCATGTGCCTAGTGAGGAATCCATTTCTCAAACACCAGCTCCTCAATCTCGTTTGGTTTCTGTTTTGTCACATGCTCGCTGACAGGTATTGCAAAAATAATGATTGAAATTGGGATTATATTGTGTTGGTTTGACAAATAAAAGATGCAGAATTTTGGAGAAATTTTAAAATATTGTGCGCAGCAGGTTTGATTTTTTTGGTAGAATTTTTAATTTTTCATGTAAAATTCCCCTCTCAGGTGCTTACTCTGCTCTGTGCAATATATTCGACAGTGGCCCTATAAAATGTGAAGGCAAATCATCTCTATGGTGGTATTTCTAGCTGATTTAGCGCAGAAGTCGTTCCAAAGTACAGAGAACCTTGAGGCTGAGAGGGGAAGGAATCTGAGTAGATTGAGAGCCACTGGTCTACAGGGTCTTTGCCTAGTGATAGGGCTTCGGGGAGGGGGGTGGCAGATTTGGGGGACCATGATGGATTTCACCCCAGAATGGAAGCTGGAAGGTTGAATCTCACTTGCTAATCTACGTGCTGGAGGAATCAGACCCAGCAGCTCAGAACTGATACGTCATAACACACCGCCCACCAGCGGCCCCCCTGTGGGGAGCTGTCCTCTCGGGGGCAGGCAGAACAGGGGGAGGAGGCTGAGTAGGGGGGAGATGCTTACACAGGCAACTCTTCAAAGCCCTCGAGGTGACCTTCTCCGTTCAGGCGTCTAATGGCTCAGCGCAGAGCCGGGCCCTCTCGTGATGCAGCGTCTGAGAGACTATCTGATGTGGGCGCAACTGGGGGGAAATTGTTCTAGATTTGATCCTAGATTGATCTAGATTTGATCCTAACAAATAGGGAGGAACTGGTTGAGAATTTGAAAGTGGAAGGCAGGTTGAGTGAAAGTGATCATGAAATCATAGAGTTCACAATTCTAAGGAAGGGTAGGAGGGAGAAGAGCAAAATAGAGACAATGGATATCAGGAAGGTGGATTTTGGTAAGCTCAGAGAGCTGATAGGTAAGGTCCCATGGGAATCGAGACTAAGGGGAAAAACCATTGAGGAGTGTTGGCAGTTTTTCAAAGGGACATTCTTAAGGGTCCAAAAGCAAGCTATTCTGATGTGTTGGAAAGATAGAAAATATGGCAAAAGACCACCTTGGCTTAACCACGAGATCTTGCATGATCTAAAAATAAAAAAGGAGTCATATAAAAAATAGAAAGTAGGACAAATTACAAAGGATGAATATAGGCAGACAACACAGGAATGTAGGGGCAAGATTAGAAAGGCAAAGGCACAAAATGAGCTCAAACTAGCTACGGGAATAAAGGGAAACAAGAAGATTTTTATAAATACATTAGAAGCAAGAGGAAGACCAAGGACAGGGTAGGCCCACTGCTCAGTGAGGAGGGAGAAACAGTAATAGGAAACTTGGAATTGGCAGTGATGCTCAATGACTTTGTTTTGTTCTTCACCGAGAAGTCTGTAGGAATGCCGAACATAGTGAATGCTAGTGGGAAGGGGATAGTTTTAGAAGGTAAAATAAAAAAGAACAAGTCAATAATCACCTAGAAAAGTTAGATGCAAGTCACCAGGGCCTGATGAAATGCATCCTAGAATACTCAAGGAGATGATAGAAGAGGTATCTGAGCCTCTAGCTAGCATCTTTGGAAAATCATGGGAGACAGGAGAGATTCCAGAAGACTGCCCATTTATAAAAAGGGAAATAAGAACAACCCAGGAAACTACAGATCAGTTAGTTTAACTTCTGTGCCAGGGAAGATAATGGAGCAAGTAATTAAGGAAATCATATGCGAACACTTGGAAGGTGGCAAGATGATAGGGAACACCCAGCATGGATTTGTAAAGAACAAATCCTGTCAAACCAATCGGATAGCTTTCTTTAATAGGATAACGAATCTTGTGGATAAGGGAGAAGCGGTGGACGTGGTATACCTAGACTTTAGTAAGGCGTTTGATACGGTCTCGCATGATTTTCTTATCAATAAACTAGGCAAATACAACTTAGCTGGGGCTACTATAAGGTGGGTGCGTAACTAGCTGGATAACAGTACTCAAAGAGTAGTTATTAATGGTTCACAATCCTGCTGGAAAGACATAACAAGTGGGGTTCCGCAGGGGTCTGTTTTGGGACCTGCTCTGTTCAATATCTTCATCAATGATTTAGATATTGGCATAGAAAGTACGCTTATTAAGTTTGCAGATGATACCAAGCTGGGAGGGGTTACGACCACTTTGGAGGATAGGGTCATAATTCAAAATGACCTGGACAAATTGGAGAAATGGTCTGAGGTAAATAGGATGAAGTTTAATAAAGACAAATGCAAAGTGCTCCACTTAGGAAGGAACAATCAGTTTCATACATGCAGAATGGGAAGCGACTGTCTGAGAGGGAGTATGGCAGAAAAGGATCTAGAGGTTATAGTGGACCACAAGTTGAATATGAGTCAGCAGTGTGATGCTGTTGCAAAGCAGCAAACATGATTCTGGGATTCATTAACAGGTGTGTTGTGAGCAAGACACGAGAAGTCATTCTTCCGCTCTACTCTGCATTGGTTAGGTCTCAATTGGAGTGTTGTGTCCAGTTCTGGGCACCGCATTTCAAGAAAGATGTGGAGAAATTGGAGAGGGTCCAGAGAAGAGCAACCAGAATGATTAAAGGTCTAGGGAACATGACCTATGAGGGAAGGCTGAAGGAACTGGGTTTGTTTAGTTTAGAAAAGAGAAGATTGAAGGGGGACATGATAGCAGTTTTCAGGTATCTAAAAGGGCGTCATAAGGAGGAGGGAGAAAACTTGTTCATCTTGGCCTCTGAGGATAGAACAAGAAGAAATGGGTTTAAACTGCAGCAAGGGAGGTTTAGGTTGGACATTAGGAAAAAGTTCCTAACTGTCAGCATAGTCTGAAACTGGAATAAATTGCCCAGGGAGGTTGTGGAATCCCCATCTGTGGAGATATTTAAGAGTAGGTTAGATAAATGTCTATTAGGGATGGTCTAGACAGTATTTGGTCCTGCCTTGAGGGCGGGGGGCTGGACTCGATGACCTCTCGAGGTCCCTTTCAGTCCGAATATTCCATGGTTCAGACTCAGCATATGGTGCAGATTGAACGAGCAGAGGCACAAACTGAGGCTTTGGTAAATTAAATCTGAGCTTTTAGGGCCTCTCCGACTTTTCCTGTTGTGTCTTATGGAGTGGACTGGTCACATTTTACTCTGGGATTTCTCTTTGCTTCTGTTTGCTGTAACTGTGGGCAGTATCTGTGGGTTAGACAATGGGCATGTTCTGTTGTGAGAATTAGACAATTTGTTTCTCCGTAAGATTTTATAAAGTTATTTAATTAAACCCATTCTGTATTTTCTTTTGGAACTTGAAGGTAGGGAGGCTGACCCTGGGCAGTCCTTGCTGAAATTCCTTACAGACCGAACTCTGGCTCTCCAGGTACTTTCTATAGGACGGCGGGAGCGGGGGAGGGGAATTAAACACTGGAGAAGGGCAGTGAAGATGGGCCCACTCAGTGTTGCACATGGAGTTTCGATGGATGGTCATTCCATACTCGAAAGACAATATAGCAGGGGGGATACAGAACCTGTCGTAGAGTCTGTGAAATACTCGGAGATTGGAGAGTAAAATCTCAGTAATAAGGGGGGATTTCAGCTATCCCCGTATTGACTGGGGACATGTCACTTCAGGACTGGACACTAAGAGAAAGTTTCTTCAGACCTTCAAAAATGCCTTCTTGGAACAGCTTTTCCTGTCACCCACATGGGGAGGGGCCATTCTTGCTGAGTGGAGCGCAGGACCTGGTCCCACAGGTGACAACAGCTGCACCGCTTGGGAACAGTGACCATCAGATAATTAGGTTTAACATCCCTGTGGCAACAAAAAGATGTCAGTGGTTCTGCACTGAGGCATTTAATTTCAGACAGGGGAACACCACAAAAATGAAGTGGTTAGTTCAACAGAAATTGAAAGTTATAGGGCAAAAGTGAAATCTCTACAAGGTGCAGAAAAATGTTAGTTGACCCAGCACTCTAAAGGGTCAACGAAAATTTATACCACAAATCAAAAGACTCAAAAGGTAAAAGCAAAAGAACATGGAGTTTGTCATTAGCAGGAAGCTGCTAACCAACCAGTGGAGACACTGGATGATCGAGATATGAAAGGACGATAAGGACATTTAAAGAAACTAAATGAATTCTTTGCATTGGTCTCCACATCTCAGGGTATGTCTACACTACCCCGCTAGTTCGAACTAGCGGGGTAATGTAGGCATACCGCACTTGCAAATAAAGCCCGGGATTTGAATTTCCTGGGCTTCATTTGCATAAGCCGGGCACCGCCATTTTTAAATCCCCGCTGGTTCGAATCCCGTGCCGCGCGGCTACACGCGGCACGGGGTTCGAACCAGCCGGGATTTAAAAATGGCGGCACCCGGTTTATGCAAATGAAGCCCGGGAAATTCAAATCCCGGGCTTTATTTGCAAGTGCGGTATGCCTACATTACCCTCCTAGTTCGAATTAGGAGGGTAGTGTAGACATACCCTCAGGGTGTAAGGGAGGTTCCCACCGTGAGCGGTTCCTTTCAAATGAGACATCTGAGGAAATGGCCCAGATTGAGGTGTCATTAGAGGTGATTATGGAACAAATTGATAAATGAACATCAATAAATCACCAGGAGCAGACAATATTCCTGAAGGAACGCAACTGTGAGAATGCAGAACTGCTAACTGTGGTTTATAATGTTACTTAAATCCCCTTCTGTGTCAGATAACTGGAGCTTACCTAACATGATGCCAAACTTTAAAAAGGGCGCTAGAGGTGATTCTGGCAATTACTGGGCAAAGTGGTAGAAGTAGTAAAGAACAGAATTGTCAGACACAGAGATGAACGTAAATCATACCTCACTGATCTACTAGAGCTCTTTGAGGGGTTAACAAGAATGTGGACAAGGAGATCCAGTGGATCTAGCATGCTGAGATTTTCAGAAAGTGTTTGATGAGGCCTCCCCCCAAAAGCTCTTTCGTAAAGTGACATTCTATGGAAGGGGAGTCAAGGTTCCATCATAGCTCGGTAAATGATTCAGAGGTTGGAAGGAAACGGTAGGAATAAAGGGTAATTTTCAGATCGGACAGTGGTGACTAGTGGTGTCCCACAAGGGTCCACACTGGGGCCAAAGTTAGTCAATCTATTCATAAATAATCTAGACAAAAAGCTAAACTTTGAGGAGGCAAACTTTGCAGGGGATACCAGAGCACTCAGCTGAACCCAGAGCAGACTGCAAAGAATGACAAAGGGGCCTGACAGAACTGGGTGTCTGAGGGACAAAATGGCGGATAGCATTCCGCATTGTTAACTACAACGTAATGGGCATCGTAAAACATCATCCCGACTGTACATGCAAAGTGCTGAGGGGACCAAAAAAATATCGTGCCTGGTCTGAGCCAGAAAGACGGTGATGTGGCCCCCGACTTTGTTCTGCTGCCATTTTCACCTCACCTGGCCCTGAGCCTGCATGTTCCCTGATGTGACTGAGGGACAGGTTTTATTTTCCATTTATTTTTAATGCCTGTTGGTGGGCCTGGGAATACCAAACCCGGCACCACAGCTGGGAGATGGGTTTATGTGTCCGCGCCTCAGCGGTGCTCCCCAATAACGGATACATGCGACTAGTATCCAAAGGCCGTGTGTTTGAATCGTGCTGGGCCAACTAATGTCCTCAGAAGTTGCCAGTGAGGTGTCCTGACAGGTATTTTGCTCTGTCAAAAGCGCCCTCGACACGCTGCCTGGCCTCTGTGCAGAGAGCTACCACAGCAGACCCCACGTGACGAGACGTGGTGTGAACATGCCTGGCCAGGTTTATTGTAGGTGAAGCCCTGGAACAGACGTCTACAGTTCTGTTGGTACCTGAGTGCCCCTGACAATGGACTCCGCCCAGGCAGTGGCTGGGTTTCTGGCTGACCCCTGGGATGGACAAGGGCAGCCCCTCTGAGATCCATGGTTAGACCCGGTTACAGACAAGTTACACCTCACTGCTGACATTTCAGGGTGCTGACATCGTTAGATACCACCCAGTACCTTGTACGTGGGCGTTGGACCAAAACATCTTTGTCCATCAGGCTGTCATGCTGGCCCTGTCCTGAGCCAGGGTCAAGGTATATCAAGGCTGTTCCCCACTCTGACATGATGAATGCAGAAGTGGAGGCCTGCAAAAACACCCCAACACCTGATCTCCACAGGCTTTGGTAGAAAACTTCCCCCAAAATCCGAACACCCGAACTTTGGGAAATAAAAATAAAAAAAATTGCTGCCACCACCCAAGTATTACGAGAAAAACCAGGGAAGAGATCACGTGGGAAATCTCAGCCCTAAAGTGAAACCAGGACACAAAAATGAACCAATACCGGGTTAAATGGAAAAAGAAAGAACTTTTATTATCAAAACAAGCATGGTATGAATGGGTAGATGGTAAGAGCCACCAGTTAATATACTCACGGAGGATTCCCCCATGGGCCAAAACTTAGTTACAAAAGAGGAAAAACCATTTGTAACAGAACTGACATTAGATCCAAATTCCCAAATTAGAAAACCTGATGAATTTATCTAGACTTTACCCTACTTACAGATTATGAAGAGTCTTTTTCTTGGAGATAGATATGGCTTCTGTCTCCCTCGGTATCCAGAGAGCAAACTAGCTCAGAGAGAAGGGTGGGAAAAGTTAAAAATTCTTTTGTCTCAGTTTGAATTACCTACCTCCCTTACCACTGGCTGACCAGATTCCTGGCTAGGTTAATGCCTTAGTCTCTAGGGTTCTGGCCAGCCCTCATGGTTATGACAGGGTGTCCCTATGAACTGTGCGGTGTCTGTTGGTCTGAAGATGTTTCTCAGCCAGGTGTTCCGGTACCACCCCTCTGGACTGTGTTTTCAGCCTGTGCCTAGTACCTCTGAGGTACTGGTGTTTTTGCAATATCAGCCCGGTTCCTGCTGGATTGGGTGAGTAGGACCTGCCTCTTCCTTAGAGCTCAAGTTTGCTTTGTAGCAGGAAAATTGTGTCTACTTTCAACTAGGCCTCAAGCCTCACCCCAGGCCTGTGAGGCATGGCCATATGTTTCAGGCCCTCTTGTTACTACAGTTACCAAGCAATACCGCCTCCCCCAGATAACACCCACCCCATGGTGCCGTCACAATGGAGCGTTCATGGAAAGACATCAATGCATTGTGAAGCTGCGGTGAAAACAAAATCGTCTAGAGTGTTGGCGGCGTTAAGAAAGGGACAGCTTACACGCCAGAAAACATCGGATCACATGGCCTCTGTTGGACACTGTGAGATGCCCACACCTGGAAACCTGCATAAACATGGAATTGGAAAGGGACCGAGAAGGGCAACAGAAACAATCAGAGTATGAAACAGCCTCTCTATTAGGAGAGATCAAAGAGACTGGGACTGTTCAGCTTGGAGCAGAGACGATGGGGGGATAGGACAGTGATCTATAGACCCATGACTGGCGTGGAGGAGGTACATAAGGCAGTGGTCCGTCCTCCTCCACCTCATAACACAAGCACTACGGGTTGCCAAATGAAATGAGTAGCTCACAGGATTACAACCAGCCAAAGGAAGGATTTCCAGAGGGGAGAGGAAGGCAGGGTGCCTGTGTGGTGCTCTGGCAAGAAGCCGGTCCTCCGGGGAATTCGGCTGCAGTGGGAGGGATGCTCCCAGCCCGGATCCAGACTTCTTGCCATGTTCAGCAGCAGGCCCCAGCCCTGAGGGCCCCACCCCCACCACGTCATGGGCGTGTGAGGGGCTGCAACCGCACGTACCAAGTCCCTGTTGCTTTTCTGACTTACGTTGCCGAGGGAGTGAGGGGAAGTACTGAGCCTGCTGCCTCCCTCTTCTGCTTCACCCTCTGCCCTGAGCCTTTCCTCACCTCTGATCCTGCCTCCTACCTCCTCTAGATCTTCTCACGCCCACGTTCCTGCCCTGACTCCTGCTACACCCCTCCACATCCCCTCCACTCTGAGTCCCTAGCCACCAAAGGGTGGGGAAGCCCCTCTGTGAAGGATTGGGGGGCTACAATGAAGGCTCCAGGGCTACAGGGGGTGGCCCCAGAACCATAGGGGGCAGGAGCGGGGCAGGGAGTCAGCAGGAGCTGAGATGCTCGGCCCACCTTGCAGTAAATGACAGCACCTGGGTGCTGAGCAGATGGGAGAGCTTGGGAGTAGGGAGCAGTCGGTTTGGGGCCTGGCAGGGACAGAGAGGGGGGTTAATCCATGCCCTGTACCCACCCCCATGAGACTGATTTCTGGAGCTGGCAATGCCGCACACACAGCGGGCAGCTATGCAGGGTACCATGAAAGTTGGTGCCATTTGGTGGCACCCTACCCAGCTGCGCATTTGTGTATTGGGAGGCACAGTCCTGGATCCACCACAACCCTTGGGAAATTGGTCCCGGGGTCAGTGTCTCTGGCCGTTCAAAATGTACCCTCATGTTGAGGCTGATTTTGTCTAGGTATAACAATGGATTCCCTGGGTCATGGAACTTGTGTCACGTGAGACCTTCCTCAGCAGCTGTTCAATATCTGTTCCCATCTGGATACTGACAAACTGGGATCAAGTCACCTTCTCTCTGTTCAGCTACGCAGATTTAGTGCCTAGATCTCTTGGCTCTTGTTATGAAGTAGGTTTTCTAATACTGTAAAAGGAGGCCCAGAATTCATTTGCCAATAAAAACAATTTTGGGGTAAAAAAGAAACTATTAATCCCAGTGCACAGAATTCTTACTCCAGGCAATATTGACATTATGGGCCCTGCACTTCCTAAACTTGGCCCTACTGGGTGCAGCTCATGATGGGGAGGGCTGGAGGATGGGGCTAGTCGGCTGGTTCCGGTCCCAAGTGGTTGATGGTGTTGGGGCTGCGAGCACATTGCCGGTACCTCAGAAACTCTTCCTCCATGGTGAGGTAGAACACGAGGTTGAGGCAGCTGTAGAAATACACCGGAGCCAGGACACAAGCCAAAATGCTTTCAGTGATGTTGAAAGGGAGAGAGTAGGGACCTGAAATCCTCTGGAAGAAGAGGGCGTAATAGGGCAGCCAGCAGAGGAAAAAGGTCGGGATCACTCCAAGAAGGACCTTGAGAGGCTGGGTGGCCTGGATCAGCCGGTTCCTTCCCAGCCTGGCAGCGAGAACGATGCAGAAGGTTGGGATCAGGCTCAAGGCTAATGGGATCAGAAACTGACCAGGAACTGGATGGCGACGGTGTCCTTCGCCCTCCCTAAATGCACTCGTAAATTCATGCTGGTGTTGGCAGGTGCGAGGAGGGATTCCCAGAGGTCACCGTACCGCAAGCTGAACCCGGCAGACAGGGCCCATGTAACCAGACCCACCCAGAAGGCCAGGGAGGCCGTGCGGCATTTCTGGGCCCACTCAGGCCGTGCCGCGAGGACGCAGCGATGGACGCTGATGGCCATGAGGAGGAAGGCACTGGAGAACATGTGCAGGGAGGTGATGGTGCTGCTCAGCCTCCTGGCCCAGTCTACGTGCAGGAAGTAGATGAAAACGAATCTGAGGGGCAGGCAGAGAATGAAGATGAAATCGGATACGGTCCAGTTCAAGAACAACAGGGCGCTGGCCGTCCTCTCCACACGGCAGCTGGCGACGAAGAGGACGTAGCCGTTCAATGGAATCCCGGTGAGGAAGGCCAAGCCGCACAGCACCAGGAAGAAGATTCGGAACTCCATTCTTGGAGGTGCTGCTGATACAATATGGCCCCCTTCTCCTCAGGGCTGGGTGGGGGCGGGGCAGACTCTGGGCTGAGGTGAGGAAGGGAGAGCAGTGAAAAGGGCTGCAGGACGGAGACAGAGAGACAGAGGCGGCGTTTATAAACTCCCAGTCCCTGTGCTGAGGTGGCATCAAATCCTTGTGGGCCGATGGCCCCAGTGGTACAAAGACCTTAGACGCATCGAACTGCAGGGCAAGCAGGGGACCGAAAGGATTGACTCAGTGACGTCGCTGCCGAGATGCAGGGTTTGTTTTCTCTGTACCCAGCCCCAATGGTTTTTGGTTTTACATTGGGGTGATGGTGGTGGGGAGGAGGGTGTTACGCTGCCCAGTTTAAATAAACAATTTTAGCTTGTGGCTGATCATTTGCATTTTGAAGCCGGGGGAGGGGGGCAGGAGGGGCGAGTTGCTCAGACGCAGAGACAGAGCTCTGGGAGATGTTTCCTCCTGAGCCTCGCTCACCCTGGTGCACCCTACAGGACAAGGTCAATTCAGCCACATTCAGAAACTTCAGTTCCATTCATCTTTTGTTGGCTTTTGGCTGCCTTCGGCTTCGCTTATTCCTCGTAGGAGAAGGGTTACTGGCCCTCTCAGGGACATCACTAGACCCATGAATTTGAACCCCGGAAGATTGACAGAGGCAACTTCGACCTTCTCTGTCTTGTAGACATGGCCTGAAAGTTCCAAATAGTCTGTTTGCTGTTGGTTTTCGAAAAGTGCTGATGACTCTCTGGTTTATTTCAGAATATAACCAGTGACCAATGTCCCCTCTCCCCCTGCCTTTTTAAAAAAATGTTGAAAGGGATTTTCCAGCTTTCAATAAGCCTGGACAACAACCCCCGCCCCTCCGGGCAGTGCACCAGAGAACGGGGAGGCTGCTAACACCTGCTGCGTCTAGACTGGCATGATTTTGCGGAAATGCTTTTAATGCATTTTAATGCTTTTAATGGAAAAAATGCATTTAATGGAATGTCTAGATTGGCACAGGTGCTTTTGCGCAAAAGCATCCATGGCCAGTCTAGAAAGCCCCGATCGCCATTTTCGCCATTGGGGCTTTTTTGCACAAAACAGTCCTTCCTTGTCTACACTGGCCCTCTTGCGCAAGAATACTTTTTCCCGAGCGGGAGCGGGAAAGTATTTGCGCAAGAAGCACTGATTTTGTACATTACAAAGTCAATGCTCTTCTGCAAATTCAAGCGGCCAGTGGAGACAGCTGGCAAGTTTTTGCGCAAAAGCAGTTGCTTTTGTGCAAAATCTTGCCAGTCTAGATGCACCCCTTTTGTTTAATGAAAGGCTGTTGCAGGTGTGTCTATCTGAGTGGCTGGAAGGGGAGTCAGGACTCCTGGGTCCATCTCAGACTCTGTCACTGAATCTTTCTGGGAGCTTGGCTGAGTCATATCACAGCCTTCAGTGTCAGTTTCCCCTCCAAACATTTCCCTGTGCAGCACCCCTGAAGTTGGACAGTGTCGCTCAACACCCAACGGGATGGGGCTCATGACCTCTCACCACAGGACACACAACTAATGTCAGCTGGCTCTAACCAGTGGGATGGGGGGAGGGGGAGAATGGGGCAGCAGCAAGGGGGAGATCCAGGGAATAGTTGGGGGGGGGGGGAGGCGGGAGAGCAGAATGACACCCTGTGGGGCAGCTGAATGGTTTCCCTCATTTCCTTACCCGTGCCTTGAGGGGACATAGCGTCTCCGAATCAAGCCTTCTCCCAGATCCCCTACATGACTCTTGCAGCTCGCTCAGACTGGCTCAGCCGGCAGCAGGAAGCCGTGTGTGTGGCTATATCTGGGAGGGTGAACAATGGGGGGAGACCACAGGATGTAGCTGGGTCCGTTCACTTCTGCAAAGCCTAGTTGGCCTCCAGTGGCCATTGCTACATGCAGCTATCACGTGAATCACAAGTTTCCCCCACAGCCACCCGACTATAGCAAAGTGTCTGCATTTGGCAGCCAACACCCAGCCTCTCATCCACTGTAACCCCCAGGTCCTTTTCTGCAGAACTGCTACTTAGCCAGTCGGTCCCCAGCCTGTACCAATGTTTGGGATTCTTCCATCCCAAGGCAGGACTCTGCATTTGTCCTTGTTGAACCTCATCAGATTTCTTGTGGCCCAATCCCCCAATTTGTCTAAGTCACTCTGGACCCTATATCTGCCCTTGAGCATATCTACCTCTCCCCCTAGCTTAGTGTCATCTCCAGACTTTCTGACGGTGCAATCCATCCCCTCGTCCAGGTCATTAATAAAGATATTCCCTTGTAAGCCAATCCAGTCTCCGATCATATTTGCTTCTCATGGTGCACATCGGGATGGTTTCTTTCTATGCCTTCAGTAAGGCTTCTTTAAAATACTGTGAGCTGTCCTGGACTGCTTTCCCCTTCATGTTAGCATCCCAGGGGATTCTGCCCATCAGATCTCGGAGGGAGTCAAAATCTACTTTTTTGAAGTCCCAGGTGTGTATTTTACTACTCTCTTTTCTTTCTTTGGTCAGGATCCTGAAATCTGAAATTTGGCGCACAAGTTGTTCTAAAGTGCAGAGAATCTTGCGGCTACGCAGGACAAGTCAGAGTCCTGAGAGGGGAACAGGAGTCTGGGAAGATTGAGAGCCACTGGTCACTGGGGGGGTTCCCTGTCATGGCACCACTTCCCCGCTTCCTAGCTCCTCTCACTTGACTGGAAGGGCCCTTTCTTGTGAGGTGGGACATGTTGCCCCAGTCTGTGCTCTGAGAAACCCCCCCTTGGCTGCAGGTCTGAGGGGGGGCGGATTCTCTGGTTTGGGCTGAGAAGCTCTGAGTCGCCGTCTGGCTGCTCCATTGTCATACGTGAGGCTACGGCTGCACTACGCGCTCTGCCGGAAGAGGCAATGCAAATGAAGATCCTTATGCCTCTCCCCGGGCTGGGTGTGGGGTTCCCCAGAATCACAACTTATTCAAGAACACTCAGCAGCACTGCACAACCTCACCCACAAGGAGAGCGCGGCTACAAACCAACAGGGTTTACTCGTTCATCAGATGAAAACTCTTAGAAGGACTCCTCACATGGCAGGCTCAGTACCCCACGATTATATGACACTGGTGGAGGTGCGGGCTCCAGAGTGCTGTTGGGAGGTGCTCAGTGGCCACCCCCATTGTATTTAAAGTCCCCAGTAGATAAAATCACCTCACCCCATTGGCCTCTACAACAGGGCTGGATATTTCTGCCTTTCCAATTCTTTCAGTGGAGTTTTGCAGCCTCCCCAACACTTACAATTTGGCTGCTACATTCGCCTGCTTCTTGTTTTTCTCAGCCTCTCCTAAAGCTCTTAAGCAAAGTGACCTTTCATGGGAGAAGAGGCAAGGTTCCATCACAACTCGGTAAATGATTAAGAGGTAGGAAGCGAAGGGTAGGAATAAAGGGTCATTTTCAGACTGGACAGTGGTGACTGATGGTGTCCCGCAGGGGTCCACACTGGGGCCAGTGCTAGTCAATCTCTTTATAAATAATCTAGAAGAAAAGCTAAACTGTGAGGAGGCAAACTTTGCAGGGGATACCAGAGCACTCAGCTGAACCCGGAGCAGACCACAAAGACTGACAAAGGGGAATAACAGAACTGGGCATCCGAGGGACAAAATGGCGGATAACACTCCATGTTGATAACTACAGCGTAATGGGCATTGTAAAACGTCATCCCAACTGTACATGCAAAGTGCTGAGGGGCACAAAAAAGCATCGTGCCTGGTCTGAGCCGGTCATCTAAAGACAGTTATGTGGCCCCCACACTTTGTGCTGCTCCCATTCTCACCTCACCTAGCCCTGAGCCTGCACGTTCCCTAATGTGACTGAGGAACAAGTTTTATTGTCCAGTTATTTTTTGTTCTTTGTGGTGGGCCTGGGAATGCCACACCCGGGACCATGGTTGGGGGAAGGGTTTGTGTGACGGAGCCTGGGCGGTGCTCCCCAATAACGGATACATGCGACTAATATCCAAAGGCCGTGTATTCGAATCACCTCAGGCTGTGGAATGTCCTTTGTAGTTACAAGTCTGGTGTCCTGACAGGGATTTTGCTCTGTCAAAAGCGCCCTGGGCATGCTGCCCAGGCTCTGCACAGAGAATCACTACAGCAGACCCCACACAAAGAGACACGGTGGGGAGCTTCCTGGCCAGGTTTGTTGTAAATGAAATCCAGTCTCTAGATCCCTGGTGCAAAAATTTACGGTTCTGGTCATACTTGAGCGCCCGTGACAATGGACTCAGCTCAGGCAGTGGCGGGGTTTCTCACTGTCCCCTAGGCTGGATAAAGGCAGCCCCTCTGAGATCCATGGTTAGACCCAGACACAGACACTTACGCCTCACTGACATTCCATGATGCTGACGTCATTAGATGCCACCCAGTACCTTGTACATGGGGGATGGAGCATAACATCTCTGTCCGTCATGCTGGCCCTGTCCTGAACCAGGGTCAGGGTATGTCTAGGCTGTTCTCTACTCTGCTACAATGAATGCAGAAATAGGGCCTGCAAATGCACCCCATAACCCGATCTTCACAGACTTCAGTACAAAATTTCCCCCAAAATCCTAACACCCGGACTTTGGGAAATAAAATAAAAACAAAAAACAAAATGCTGCCATCTCCCACGTATTATAAGAAAAGCCAGGGAAGAGATCACTTGGGAAATCTCAGCCCTGAAGTAAAACCAGGACTGAAAAATGAACCAATACCAGGTTAAATGGAAAAAGAACGAACTTTTATTATCAAAACAATACCCCAGTTACAAGCATAGTATGAATGGAAAGAGCCACCAATTTATATACTCATGGAGGATTACTTAGTTACAAAAGAGAGGAAAAACTATTTCTGACAGCACAGACATCCGATCCTAATTCCCAAACCAGAAAACAATAAAACCTGACAGATTTATCTAGACATTACCCAACTTACACATTGGGTGTGTCTAGACTTCATCTCTCTGCCGACAGAGAGATGCAGATTAGGCACATTGAAGTTGCTAATAAAGCAGGGATTTAAATATTCCACATATCATTAGCATAAAAGTGGCCACTGCTTTTTTCGGCATGGAGCTTGTCGAAGAAAAGTGGCAGTTTAGAGGCTGATCTTTCGAAAAATAAAGCCTGTTTTGAAAGATCCTGTAAACCTCATTTCATGAGGGATAAGGGATAGTTCGAAAAAGGCTTTAATTTTTGAATGATCGCCCTCTAGACTGCCACTTTCCTCCGACAAAGCTCCGTGCCGAAAAATTCATTAGCAATTTCGATACGTCTAAGTTACATCCCTTTTCCGAAAAAGGGATGTAGTCTAGATGTACCAGTTATGAAGCATCTTTTTCTTGGAGAGACCTGTCTTCTGTCTCCCTCAGTATCCAGAGAGCAAACTGGCTCAGAGACAAAGGAGTGAAATGTTAAAACTTCCTTTGTCTCAGTTTGAAATCTCTACCTGCCTTACCATTGGCTGACCAGATACCTGGCTAGGTTAACCCCTTAGTTCCCAGGCTCCTAGCCAACCCTCATGGTTATGAAAAGATTGGATCACATGGCCTATGTTGGAAGCCATGGGATGCTCACACGTTAAAACCTGCATAAACGTGGAACTGGAAAGGGCCCGAGAAGGGCGACAGAAATGATCAGGGTATGAAACAACCTCCCTATAAGGAGAGATTAAAGAGACTGAGACTGCTCAGGTTGGAGCAGAGACGATGGCGGGGGGATAAGACAGAGATCTATAGACCCATGACTGGCGTGGAGGAGATACATAAGGCAGTGGTCCATCCTCCTCCACCTCATAACACAAGCACTAGGGGTCGCCAAATGAAATTAGTAGGTTGCAGATTTAAAACAACCCAAAGGAAGGATTTCCAGAGGGGAGAGGAGGGCAGGCGCCCTCGTGCGGTTCTCTGGCAAGAAGTTGGTCGGCTGGGACACTCGGCTACAGGGGGAGGAACGCTCCCATCTCGGCTCCAGCCCTGAGGGCGCCCTGCCCCCGCCCTCACCATTTCAGGGCTGTGTGAGGGGTTACACCAGCTCCCTGTTGCTTTTCCTGCTTCCTGTGCCTAGGGAGTGAGGGGGAACACAGAGCGTGCTGCCTCCCTTCTCTGCCTCACCCTCTTCCCCAAGCCTTCCCTCACCCTGACTCCTGCCCCCTCTAGATCTCCTTGTGCCCAAGTTCCTGCCCTGACTCCTCCTACACCCCTCTACATGCCCCCTGCCATGAGTCCCCAGTGACCAAAGGGGGGAGCCGCTCTGTGAGGGATGGGGGAGCTGCACTCAAGACTTCAGGGCTGTAGGGGGAGGCCTCAGAGCTGTAGGGGGTAGGAGAGGGGCAGGAGGATGCTCGGCCCACCCTGCACTCACAGACAGCAGCTGGGTGCTGAGCAAGCAGGAGAGCTTGGGGGAAGGGTGCAGTCGGGTTGGGGCGGGGCAGAGACAGAGCAGGGGAGTTATTCCATGCCCTGAATCCCCCCACCCCTCACTGGCTGGGTACTGGAGCTGGCAATGCTGCACACACAGTGGGCAGCTACGTAGGGCATCACAAAAGTGGGTGCCGTTTCGTGGCACCCTACCCAGCTGCACATTTGTGTATTGGGAGGAACAGTCCTGGATCCACCACGACCCTTGGGAAAGTGCTCCCGGGGTCAGTGTCTCACTTTCAGGATGAATTTGTCTGGGTGTAACTTCTGTTCCCTGGGTGACATTAGACCTTCCTCAGCTGGACTGAAGAGCCCACTGTTCAAAATCCATTCCCGTCTGGATACTGACAGACTGGGATCAAGTCACCTTCTGTCTGTTCAGCTACGCAGATTTAGCACCTGGACCTCTCGGCTCTCGTTATCACACAGGTTTTCTAATCCTGGAAAAGGAGACACAGAATTCACTTGCCATAAAAGACAATTTTGGGGTAAAAAAGAAACTATTAGTCCCAGCGCAGAGAATTTGTCTTCTGGGCAATATCGACATTCCAGGTCCTGCACCCCCTAAAATTGGCTCTAGTGGGTGCAGCTCATGATGGGGAGGGCTGGAGGATGGGGCTAATTGGCTGGTTCCGGTCCCAAGTGATCGGTGGTGTTGGGGTGTCAGCCGACGGTCAGGGCTCCCTATATCTGTCCCTTAAGACCGGCTGAAGTTCTTTTAAATTGTGATTGGTTCTGTTACAGCAACTGAAGGAGTCAGGTTAAAGCTTAAACAGTTACAGGTTTATTGAGGAAGCTTATAAATCATATGGTTACAATGGCTATTGCTCTATTTCTTAACTACTAGCAAAATATAGATCTTAAAAATGGTTACAAAGAAGATAAAGTCAGAAAAATAGAAATAATGGTACCAAGTAACAGCTTACTCTTTCTATGTGTACACTTAAGACAGAGGACCACATCCAGGTACAATTTTTACCCCCTTCTGTGCCTCTTGACTCCAGCATGTCAGGCCAGGGCTGGTCCCTCAATTCCTAGGAAAGACGAAAATACGAGGTGGGCGTCCCCATAGAACCTCGGGAGGTCAAACACCTAACCCGACCAGCAGGTAGAGGGTAGAATGACACTCAAAGTGAGTGTGTGCTGGACCTATCCTAGGGTATGTCTACACTACCCCCCTAGTTCGAACTAGGGGGGTAATGTATGCATACCGAACTTGCTAATGAAGCCCGGGATTTGAATTTCCCGGGATTCATTAGCATAAAGCCGGCGCCGCCATTTTTAAAAGCCGGCTAGTGCGAACCCCGTACCGCGCGGCTACACGCGGCACGGACTAGATAGTTCCACGAGGAGTACAGATAGTTCGGAATGGCTACGTAGTTCGCACTAGCCGGCTTTTAAAAATGGCGGTGCCGGCTTTATGCTAATGAAGCCTGGGAAATTCAAATCCCGGGCTTCATTAGCAAGTTCAGTATGCATACATTACCCCACTAGTTCGAACTAGCGGGGTAGTGTAGACATACCCTCAGAGAGGCAAATAAGATGGATGTGATGGGGAGGGAGGGGGTGTCTGTCTGGCTACATGGGGTTGCGAGCACGTTGCCGGTACCTCAGAAACTCTTCCTCCAGGGTGAGGTAGAAGACGGGGTTGACACAGCTGTAGAAATACACCGGAGCCAGGACACAAGCCAAAGTGCTTTCAGTGACTTTGAAAGGCAGAGACTGCCTAGAAGAAATCCACAGGAAAAAGAAGACGTGATAGGGAAGCCAGCAGAGGAAAAAGGTCGGGATCAAGCCAAGAAGGATCTTGAGAGGCTGGGTGGCCTGGATCAGCTGGTTCCTTCTCAGCCTGGCAGCGAGAACGATGCAGAAGGTTGGGATCAGGCTCAAGGATAATGGGATCAGGAATCCGACCAGAAACTGGATTTTGACGTCGGCCTTCACCCTCCCTGGATCCACTCGTAAATTCATGCTGGTGTTGGCAGGTGGGAAGAGGGATTCCCAGAGGTCACCGTACCGTAAGCTGAACCCAGCAGACAGGGCCCATGTAACCAGACCCACCCAGAAGGCCAGGGAGGCCGTGCGGTGTTTCTGAGCCCACTCAGGCTGTGCCGCGAGGACGCAGCGATCGATGCAGATGGCCGTGAGGAGGAAGGCGCTGGAGAACATGTGCAGGGAGGTGATGGTGCTGCTCAGCCTCCTGGCCCAGTCTACGTGAAGTAAGTAGATGAAAACGAATCTGAGGGGCAGGCAGAGGATGAAGATGAAATCGGACAGGGCCTTGTTCAGGAACAACAGGGCGCTGGCCGTCCTCTCCACACGGCAGCCGGCGATGAAGAGGACGTAGCCGTTCAACGGTGCCCCAATGAGGAAGGCCAAGCTGCACAGCACGAAGAAGAAGATTCGGAACTCCATTCTTGGAGGAGCTGCTGTCACAATATGGCCCCCTTCTCCTCAGGGCTGGGCGGGGGCGGGGCAGACTTTGGGCTGAAGGGGAGAAGGGATAGCAGTGAAAAGGGCTGCAGGACAGGGACAGAGAGACAGAGGCGGCGTTTATAAATTCCCAGTCCCTGGGCTGAGCTGAGGAGGGATCGAATCCTTGCGGGCCGATGGCCTCAGTGGTACAAAGACCTTAGATGCAGCGAACTGCAGGGCGAGCAGGGGTCGACTCAGTGACATCACTGCAAAGATGCAAGGTTTGATTTCCCTGTACCCAGCCCCAACAGGTTTTGGTTTTACATGGGGGGAGGGGGTTACCCAGCCCAAATTAAAAAAACCTGTTTAGCTCATTGCTGGTCATTTGAATTTTGGAGCCAGGGGGGCAAGGCAGGAGGGACGAGTTGCTCAGATGCAAAGACAGAGCTCTGGGCGACATTTCCCCCTGAGCCTTCCTCACCCTGGTGCACCCTACAGGACAAGGTCAAATTCAACCACATTCAGCAACTTCAGGTCCGTTCATCTTTTCTCGGCTTTTGTCTGCCTTTGGCTTCACTTACTTTTTGCAGGAGCAGGGTGACCGGCTCTCTCAGTTCAGAGCCCCTCTCACCGGCTTCACTAGACCCACAAATTCAAACCCCAGAAGATTGACAGAGGCAGCTTTGATCTCCTCTGTTGTATAGTCATGGCCGGAAAGTCCCGAATACTCTTTTTGCTCTTGGTTTCCTAAAGGGGCTGGAGACTCTCTGGTTTAGTTAAGAATGTAACCAGTGACCAATCCGCCCTCTCCCCCGGATCTTTTTGACATTTTTTAGAAGGGGATATTCCAGCTTTCAGCAACCCCAACATCAAACAAGGCCCCGGGCAGTGCACCAGAGAAAGGGGAGGCCCCTAACCCCTTTTGTCTAATGAAAGGCTTTTGGAAAAGACCATTTGAGTGGCTGGACGGGGAGTCAGGACTCCTGGGTCCATGCCAGACTCTGCCACTGAACCGCTCAGGGAACTTGGCTGAGTTGCATCACAGGTTTGGGCCTCAGTTTCCCCTCCAAACATTTGCCTGTGCTGCAACACTGAAGTTGGACAGTGTCATTCAACACCCAGTGGGATGGGGGCTCATGTCCTCTCACCACAGGACACACAACTAATGTAAATCGTCTCTAGCCAGTAGGATGAGGGGGGTGGATGGGGCAGGAGAAAGGGGGAGATCCAGGGAACAGCTGGAGGGAAGGGGGTAAGGGCAGAATGACACCCTGTGGGGCAGCTGGAGGGTTTCCCTCGTTTCCTTACCTGTGTCTTGAGGTGACGCAGTGTCTCCGAGTCGAGCCCCGTCCCAGATCTACAACACGACTCCTGCAGCTCACCCGGACTGGCCCAGCCGGCAGCAGGAAGCCGTGTGTGTGGGTGTATCTAGGAGGGTGAACAATGGACATAGCTGGGTCCAACCACTTCTGCAAAGCCTGCAAGGCCTGCAGCAGCCACATGCATTTGTCACGTGTATCACAAGTGCCCTCCCAACCCTAGCAAGTTCTCTGTGTGCGGCAGCCCACATCCAGGAGGGCAGGGAAGACAGTAGAGAGCTGAGGCTGAGACCAAACATATTCAGCCATCTCCACCGGGTGAGGTGCCAGGAGCAGAGACCCCACCTGGGACTTTGCACCCTCTTTTCCCCTCCTGGCAGCGGTACAAGACCAGAGTCGGCCACATGAGATTCTAAACCCTGCCTCCGCTATGGGGACCTCAGCACTGGCCCAGCTAGCACTCAGGAAAACCTCGCGCTGGGCTAGAAACCACACGAACCACAGGCCTGCCTGTGTCTCACATCCGTCGCCTCCAGGCCCCAAGTGTCATGCCTAGTGAGGAATCCATGGGTAAAAGAGCATTTCCTGAATCTCCTTTGGTTTTTGTTCTGTCGCATATTTGCTGACAAGTACTGTGAACATAATGATGGAAGAAAGAGAGCCAGAACAGCGGTGGAAAAAATGCAAGAGCCACACCGGAATTGTCAGGCAAAAAAAGAAAAGGTGGGTGCCTTAGATTTTTGGCCATATCAGGCACCCTTCAACAGCTGCCATCTTGGGCTCCACGAGCACACGGATACTGGGGGACTTTGAGGAAGCCCAGGAGAAACTTTGCCAGCTGCACTTTTTGGGGGGGGGGGGAAGAGAGTGACCTGTAGGGCAGCTGAAGGGTTTCCCTCATTTCCTTACCTGTGTTCTGAGGTGACAGTGTTTCCGAATCGAGCCCCATCCCATGTCAACCACATGACTCCTGCAGCTCGTCCGGACTGGCTCAGCTGGCAGCAGCAAGCTGTGTGTGTGCTTGGTTTTTTTTCTTGTAGACTGTTTAATTTTTCATGCCGAATTCCCCTCCTGGATACTTAATCTGCTCTATAAAATATATTCTGCAATGGCCTAGTAAAATGTGAAGTTATGAAATGAGCAGATTGGCAAAACAGGTGTCAGAGAAACTTGGTGAAACATGGATGATCAGTAGGACAGGGTATTACCCGGGTACCAATTATATCGGAAGGACAGAACAGGCTGGGTCGGATGGGGAGCACTATATATGTGAAAAGAGCAGCGAATCAAATTAAGTAGGAATTTTTAATGAACCAAACTGGAGTATGTGTAACCCAGGCACCTAGTAGGGAGCTGTGTCTTTAAGAGACCTCAGTGGGGAGGTGGAGTGAGTTGAGTGTTACTGTTGCTGGGCTGCCTAGCCTTGATCCACGCCAGGGAAGGAGGCTGCCCGGACTCCAACTGAAGATCCCTGTGAGCAAGTGGAGAGATGGTTCAGAATCAGCACATGGTGCAGACTGGACGAGCAGAGGCACAAACTGAGACTTTCGTGAACTTTTCTTATTGTGTCCGTGTGGAGTGGAAGGTTCACATTTTATTTTTGGTTTTCTCTTTACTTCTGTTTACTGTAAACAGTAGCGGTGGGTTCCACAGTGGGCGTGTTCTATGTGTTTCTTCATAAGATTTTATAAAGTTATTCAATTAAATTCTTTTTTTTTTAGTTTCTTTTGGAACTTGAATGTTGGGAGGCTGACACTGGGCAATCCTTGCTAAAATTCCTTCCAGTCCGAGTTCTGAGTCTCTAGTACTTTCTACAGGAGTGGGGGGTTTTTAGACACTGGTGAAGGGCAGTGAAATCTGGCCCATCCAAGGTTACACATGGACTTTTGCTGGATAGTCATTCCATACCCTAAGGACAATATAGCAGTGGAGATATATGACTGGTCATAGTCACTGTGAAATACTCCGGGAGAAAGATGTGGAGAAATTGGAGAGGGTCAAGAGAAGAGCAACAAGAATTATTAAAGGTCTGAAGAACATGACCTATGAGGGAAGGCTGAAAGAATTAGGTTTGTTTAGTTTAGAAAAGAGAAGATCGAGGGGGGACATGATAGCAGTTTTCAGGGATCTAAAAGGGTGTCATGAGGAGGAGGGAGAAAACTTGTTCATCTTGGCCTCTGAGGATAGAACAGGAAGCAATGGGCTTAAACTGCAGCAAGGGAGTTAAACTGTCCCACCTCCAGTCTGAGAGCCCCAATGCTCTTAAAGAGGATGAAAGTCTCAAGGGAACAGAACATTCAATGGGAACAGAGGGAAACCATCCCGTAGTTGGGACCCTCCTTCCAGAGGATGTTGCGGTATCCTCTCGCACTGAGGATACCTTTGAGGGGGAGGGAACGCCAGTTGTTAGGAAGAGGCAGGTGTTAGTAGTGCGTGATTCGATTGTTGGAAGCATAGATAGTTGGGTTTGTGATGACCGGGAGAACCGTATGGTGACTTGCCTGCCTGGTGTAAAGGTTGCGGATCTCTCGAGGCATCTAGATAGACTTATGCATAGTGCTGGGGCGGAGCTGGTGGTCGTGGTACATGTAGGTACCAATGACATAGGGAAGGGTAGGAGAGATGTCCTGGAGGCCAAATTGAGGTTGCTAGGAAAGAGACTGAAATCCAGGACCTCTATGGTGGCGTTCTCGGAAATGCTTCCAGTTCCACGTGAAGGGCCAGGTAGGCAGGCAGAGCTTCAGAGTCTCAATGTGTGGATGAGACGATGGTGTAGGGAAGAGGGGTTTGGCTTTATTAGGAACTGGGGACACTTTTGGGAGAGGGGGAACCTACACAGGAAGGATGGGCTGAACCTAAACCAAGATGGATCCAGACTGCTGGCACTAAACATTAAAAAGGCCGTAGAGCAGTTTTTAAATTAAGAGATGGGGGAAAGCCGATTGGTGCAGAGATACACATAAATCGGATGGAGACTTCTCTTAGAGGAGAATCCATTGATAGAGATTCTCTAAAGTGTAGTCAGAAAGGGTATGTCTACACTACCACCCTAGTTCGAACTAGGGTGGTAATTTAGTCAACCGGAGTTGCAAATGAAGCCCGGGATTTGAATTTCCCAGGCTTCATTTGCATGTTGCGGGGCGCCGCCATTTTTAAATGTCCGCTAGTTTGGACTCCGTGCCCCGCGGCTACACGTGGCACGAACTAGGCACGGAGTCCGAACTAGCGGACATTTAAAAATGGCGGCGCCCCGCAACATGCAAATGAAGCCCGGGAAATTCAAATCCCGGGCTTCATTTGCAACTCCGGTTGACTACATTACCCCGCTAGTTCAAACTACGGTGGTAGTGTAGACATACCCAAAGAGAGGAGGGGAGAGGACAAACCATGGGCCAGAGCAGACAAACAACCGCATATAAAGGAATCCAATGCATCAGGGAAGGGTAGACAAATAAGCAGTGGCAAATTTTTAAAGTGCTTCTACACAAATGCTAGGAGTCTGACTAATAAGATGGGTGAACTAGAGTACCTCATATTAAAGGAGGACATTGACATAATAGGCATCACTGAAACCTGGTGGAATGAGGAAAATCTGTAGGACACAATCATACCGGGATATAAAATATATAGAAAGGATAGAGCAGGCCGGGTGGGTGGCGGAGTGGCACTGTATGTGAAAGATAATGTAGAATCAAATTAAATAAAAAGCTTAAATGAATCAACATGTTCAATAGAATCGCTATGGATAGTAATTCCATGCTCCAATAATATGAAATTAGCAGTATGGATATATTACCAACCACCTGACCAGGACAGCGATACTGACATTGAAATGCTGAGGGAGATTAGAGAAGCTACCAAAATAAAGAACTCTATAATAATGGGGAACTTTAATTATCCCCATATTGGCAGGATACATGTCACCTCAGGAAGAGAACCAGAGATAAAATTTCTCAATGGCTTAAATGACTGCTCCTTGGAGCAGCTGGTGCAGGAATCCACAAGGGGAGAGGCAATTCTCGATTTGGTCCTGAGTGGAGTACAGGATCAGGTCCAGGAGATAACCGTTACAGGACTGCTTGGGAATAGTGACCATAATATAATAACATTTAACATTCCAGTGGTTGGAAGAAAACCTCATCAGTCCAACACTCTGGCATTTAATTTCAAAAAGGGGAATTACACAAAAATGAGGAGGTTGGTTAAACGGAAATTGAAAGGCACAATGACTAGAGCCAAATCCCTGCAAGCTGCATGGAAACTTTTTAAAGACACCATAATAGAGGCCCAACTTAAATGTATGCCCTAAATTAAAAAACATATCAAGAGACCTAAAAAAGAGTCACCGTGGCTTAACCACCATGTAAAAGAAGCAGTGAGGGACAAAAAGGCATCTTTTAAGAAGTGGAAGTCCAATCCTAGTGAGATAAATAAAAAGGAACATAAACACTGTCAAATCAAGTGTAAAAATGTAATAAGAAAAGCAAAAAAAGATTGAGGCGCGGCTAGCCAAAAACTCCAAAAGAACTAACAAAATGCTTTTTAGGTACATTAGAAGCAGGAAGCCTGCTAAAAAACCCATGGGTCCCCTAGACGATCGAGCTATAAAAGGAGCAATCAAGGACGATAAAGCCATTGTGGAGAAACTAAATTATTTCTTTGCTTCGGTCTTCACGGCTGAGGACGTTAGGGAGATTCCCAAATCTGCACCGTCCTTTGTGGGTGATGAATCTGAGGAACTGTCCCGGATTGAAGTGTCATTAGAGGAGGTTTTGGAACAAATAGAAAAACTTAATGTTAACAAATCTCCGAGACCGGATGGCATTCATCCAAGGGTTCTATAAGAACTCGAATGGGAAATTGCTGAACTATTATCTGTGGTTTGTAACCTGTCCTTTAAATCGGCTTCCGTACCTAATGACTGGAAGGTAGCCAACATGACACCAATATTTAAAAAGGGCTCTTGAGGAGATCCTGGCAATTACAGACCGGTAAGTCTAACTTCACTACTGGGCAAATTAGTCAAAATAGTAAAGAATAATATTGTGAGGCATGTAGAAGTACATAATTTGTTGGACAAAAGTCAACATGGTTTCTGTAATGGGAAATCATGTCTTACTAATCTATTAGAGTTCTTTGAAGGGGTTAACAAACATGCAGACAAGGGGGATCCAATAGATACACTATACTTAGATTTTCAGAAAGCCTTTGACGAGGTCCCTCACCAAAGGCTCTTGTGTAAATTACATGGCCATGGGATAAGAGGGAAGGTCCTTTCTTGGATTGAGAACTGGTTAAAAGACAGGAAACAAAGGGTAGGAATAAATGGTACATTTTCAGAATGGAGAGGGGTAACTAGTGGTGTCCCCCAAGGGTCAGTCCTGGGACCAATCCTTTTCAACTTATTCATAAATGATCTGGAGAAAGGGGTAAGCAGTGAGGTGGTAAAGTTTGCGGATGATACCAAAGTGTTTAGGATAGTCAAGACAGAAGCAGACTGTGAGGGACTCCAACAAGATCTCACCAAACTGAGTGATTGGGCAACAAAATGGCAAATGAAATTTAATGTGGATAAGTGTAAAGTAATGCACATCGGGAAAAATAACCCCAACAGTATGATGGGGGCTAATTTGGCTACGACAAATCAGGAAAGAGATCTTGGAGTTATCGTGGACAGTTCTCTGAAAACTTCCACACAGTGTGCAGCGGTGGTCAAAAAGGCAAATAGGATGCTAGGAATTATTAAGAAAGGGATAGAAAATAAGACCCAGAATATCTTACTGCCCCTGTATAAAACTATGGTACTCCCACATCTTGAACACTGTGTACAGATGTGGTCTCCTCACCTCAAAAAAGATATTTTGGCCTTGGAAAGGGTTCAGAAAAGGGCAACTAAAATGATTAGGAGTTTGGAAAGGTCCCATATGAGGAGAGGTTAAAGCGACTGGGACTTTTCAGTTTAGAAAAGAGGAGACTGAGGGGGGATATGATAGAGGTCTATAAAATCATGAGTGGTGTGGAGAGAGCAGATAAAGAAAAGTTATTTATTAGTTCCCATAATAGAAGAACTAGAGGACACCAAATGAAATTAATGGGTAGCAGGTTTAAAACTAATAAAAGAAAGTTGCCCAGAGAGGTTGTGGAATCCCCATCTCTGGAGATATTTAAGAGCAGGTTAGATAAATGTCTATCAGGGATGGTCAAGAGAGTATTTGGTCCTACCATGAGGGCAGGGGACTAGACTCGATGACCTCTCGAGGTCCCTTCCAGTCCTAGTAATCTATGATTCTGTGATTCTCTGTCATGTAGACATGGCCTGAAAGTCCCAAATACGCTTTTCGCTGTTGGTTTCCCAAAGGGACTGGAGAATCTCTGCTTTATTCGAGAATGTAACTGGTGACCGATCCTCCCTCTCCCCCTGCTCTTTTTAAAAAAATTTTGAAGGGGATATTCCAGCTTTCAACAACCACCGACAAACAAGCCCCCGGGCAGTGCACCAGAGAAAGGGGAGGCTCCTAACACCTTTTGTTTAATAAAAGGCTGTTGCAAGAGTCAATTTGCGTGGCTGGATGTGGAGTCAGGACTCCTGGGTTCCATCCCAGACTCACTGAACCGCTCAGGGAGCTTGGCTGAGTCACGTCACAGCTTTCGGCCTCAGTTTCCCCTTCAAACATTTGCCTGTGCAGCACCCCTGAATTTGGACAGTGTCGCTCAACACCCAGCGGGATGGGGGCTCATGACCTCTCACCACAGGACACACAACTAATGTCAACCGGCTGTAGCCAATGGGATGAGGGTGGTGGATGGGGCAAGAGGAAGGGGGAGATCCTGGGAATAGCTGGAGGGGAAGGGCAGAATTACACCCTTTGGGGAAGCTGGAGGGTTTCCTTACCCTCATTTCCTTACCCGTGTCTTGAGGTGACGCAGCGTCTCTGAGTCGAGCCCCATCCCAGGTTCCCAACACAACTCCTGTAACTCACCCGGACTGGCCGGCAGCAGGAAGTTGTGTGGGGGG